>NC_059361.1:45637500-45967500 GCF_019703515.2 Myxocyprinus asiaticus | reverse complement strand
TAGATTGTTTTCTTAGGAAAATCGACATCTGAAGAATATCGATTTTCGGGAAAAAAACAATGAATGAAGGTTTGAATCCGAGCACTGACATCCCGTCAGCATGACACAGGTGTATGCAAAACAAACCAAAACACTTCTCTTTGTAATATAAACAAAAGTGTATTTATGCAGTAATATCAATTAATAATTAATACAATGCAGTCAATAAACTTCCGACTTACAACCACAAACTAAACAGTGATATGATTAGATATGGAAATAAAAATAATTCTATAACACAAGGTGTGTGTGTGACAGTGTGTGTGTGTCAGTGTGGTTAATGAGAGAGAGAGAGAGAGAGAGAGAGAGAGAGATTATTAAGTGACAGCCCGAAAGCTGATTTCGCGATAGCTGGAGATAAAGCAGCCGTGTTCATCGCTCAGAGACGCGGTTTTACGAGCGGGGCTCGTAAAAGTCCCTTGTTATTTGACTCTTTAATGGATGAACTCAGTTGCTGTCTCACCCGCGATGGCGAAAATGCACAACAGTCCAATTTGGTTGGACCACAATACAGCAAAATAAATTCATGATAATTAATACCCTGAGTATTAATAATGAGCGGACATGGCGGTCCGTAAACTGTACAAGTAAAAACCTTGAAACACAAGAATAACACACTATAATATTCTATCTCTGCCCAGACGTAACCTCTTACTTGAATCGCATGAGGACACAGGTAGAATGTGTTTTCCTCCGTCCTTTAACTCTGACCCGGTTTCTTGAGGCTCGTGTGATGACGAGAGCCGTTTCCTCGCGCTGTCGGCGGCTGGTACGGCTGTTGATTCTCAGAGGGCGGTACGGCTGTTGATTCTCGGCGGGCTGGCGGAGAACTCAGAAATGTCGACTTGATTGAAGATGGAAGAGAAATCTTTAATCTCTTCACTTCTGTGGGCCAACGGATGAAGATGCGAATTGCTCGGCGGTCTCCTTCGGATCCGTTAGAGTGTTCGGTTGAACACAGAGTAATCTCAACTCATCCAGCGAGATGGAGATTGTATGGCTACAGTTTCAAGTCGGACATTACTTCCTTATGCCACGAGGTTACACCGGAGAGCAGCAAAAAGCTACGTCCGTATTCGGTGAACGAAGTCGCCGGAAGCAACTTTGGAAGCATTTCAGAATTATTTGAAGTCCTGATGATGTCATGTTTGAGGGATGTTCTGTGGTGTGCCTCATCCAATAGGAGTTGAGAGCTCGATCCTTTAGAGGGCAAGGCTTCATGGATCTGTAGTCTGTTTTGGACTCCCTTTGTTTGATTTTGGCGCGATTTTTGTCAGTAAAATTTATGACTTAGAAGGAGGGGGCTTGAGGAATGTTTTTTTTATGACTGTTAGGCCTGCCTTTGTCTTCTATCTGAATACATGAGGCCCAACAATAATGTCGTCTAGATAGGCAGCGGCGTAAGCCGAATGCGGTCTGAGTATTCGGTCCATGAGATGCTGAAACGTAGCTGAGGCCCCAAACAAACTGAATGGAAGCGTCACAAATTGGTGCAATCCAAACGGTCTGGAGAAGGCTGTTTTTTTGCGGGAAATTGTTGTCAAGGGGATCTGCCAATAACCCTTTGTCAAATCCAATGTTGAATAAAATCGAGCAGTATCTAACCGATCAAGCAACTCAGCAACGCGCCGCATCGGGTACGCATCAAATTTAGACACCGCGTTGACTTTCCTATAATCCACACAGAACCACACAGAACTGTACAGACCCATCGCTCTTAGGCACTAGAACAACCGGGCTGGACAAATCGCTGTGGGATTCCTCTATTACCCCCATATCAAGCATCGCATCCAATTCTTCCTGAACTATTTTCTTTTTGTGTTTGGGCAACGATAGGGACGGCTACGTACCACCACTCCCGGTTTGGTCTCGATGTGGTGCTGGATGAGGTTCGTACAACCCGGTAGAGGGGAGAACACGTCTGCAAATTGACCGGGGTGCTATGATTAGATTTTATATTCACCTCCGTAGGCAATGTCATAGGGACCGCCATAGCCAACATCAGAGGGACCACCTCCCTTCACAATTTCAGGAGGTTGAGGTGATATATTTGATGTGCGCCCCCTCTATCGGTTCGCTTTACCTCATAATCGAGATCCCCCACTTGTCGTGTGACCTCAAAGGGCCCTTGCCATTTGCTGAGTAATCTGGAGCTCGATGTGGGTAGTAATACAAGTATCTTATCTCCAGGTGCGAATTCCTACAGCCGAGCACCCTTGTTATACAGTCGGCTCTGTCGTTCTTGAGCTTGGAGCAAATTCTCCTGTGTTAGTTGTCCCAAGGTGTGGAGTTTTGCTCTAAGATCAAGAACGTACTGAATTTCATTCTTGCTATCTGAAGGTCCCTCCTCCCAAGCTTTGCGGATGACGTCAAGCACCCCACGCAGGTGCCGCCCATACAGCAGCTCAAACGGGGAAAAGCCAGTGGAGGCTTGCGGGACCTCTCATAATGCAAATAACAGGGGGTTGAGCCATTTATCCCAATTCCTAGCATCCTTGTGCACGAACTTACAAATCATGTTTTTAAGGGTTTTATTAAAACGCTCCACCAGGCCGTCTGTCTGTGGGTGGTAGACACTGGTGCGTATCACCTTAATGCCCAATAATTAGTAAAGCTTGGGTAGTGCCCGTGACATAAAAGTTGTGCCCTGGTCGGTGAGGATTTCTTTCGGAATCCCCACCCAGGAGATTATCTTGAAGAGTGCCTCCACCACACTGCGTGCTGAGATGCTGCGCAGAGGCACTGCTTCCAGATATCGCGTTGCATAATCCACTAGGACTAAAACAAAACGATGTCTGCGTGCTGACCGCTCTAATGGCCCGACGAGGTCCATGCCAATTCTCGATCAATGGAAGGGAGTGCAATGTCGCTTTTGGGGTGGCCGGTGGATTCACCAGCTGACATTCACGGCACACCACACACCACCTGCGGACATTGCTGCCAATGCCCAGCCAATAAAAATGGGCTATTAAGCGGTTCAGTGTCTTCCTTTCCCCTAGGTGTCCCGCCATCGGATTACAGTGAGCCGTGGTATTAAGAGCTGGGTTGTATCTTCTTTTGTTTGAGTGTCCTGCGTCACTCTATACAACCGCTCATTTATAATCATAAAATAGGGATATGAAAGTGCGACACTCGGCCGGAGTGGTTGACCATCAATTACTCTCACTTGGTCGAAGGCGTGCTTGAGGGTCTCATCTCGTGACTGCTCCAGAGGGAAATCATCTTCAGGAAATCCCCCGAGGATGGGAGGGGCTGCAGTCTCTCCCCCTCATCTTGACGTGGAGCTGACAAAGATGGCCCTGGCTCCGCCTCCCCTGCCAGAGCATCGCACACTTCACATCTCCACACTTTCGTGCAGGACCCATCTGCGCATATTCCCTTTAATATGTTTCCGAATTCAGGCCAATTAGTCCCCAAAATCAGTGGATGGGTGAGGTGGGAACTAACCGCAGCCTCCACTCTATGTTTTGTTCCCTGAAATTTAATCACCAGGGTCACCATAGGGTATTTGTGAATACCCCATGCACACACCTCACCCTCACCGTTTTAGCAGTGCCCAATGCCTCACGTTGAACCAAGCATTGGTGTACCGTGGTTTGATTACAGCCTGTGTCCACCAATGCTTGGTGAGTACCCCCCTTTATTCTTACTGGTATTTGGTATGCTCCGGCTCGGTCTGGGGCAGCCTGCAGGGTGTCAGGGATCCGGACCACTGTCCCCAGCTCCATCACTGGGCATTGATCCCGGAAGTGCCCCAGATCCCCGCAACCCCTGCAGACCGGCCCAGATGCCACGCCACACTTGCGTCGGTGGGCACTTCCACCTGAGGGGGAGAGCGATGGGGCACTGTAGAGGTAGGGGGCGGTGTCCACCTCCTCAGGCGAGGAACTGGCCTTGGTGGCGGAGTTCCCTGCCTCCGCGGGGCAGGAACAGGTTCTGGGGAGAGAGCAGAGTGAGAGGGATGGGGGGAACACACAGAGGGAGGGGGTAGAGAAGGAGAGAGAGAGGAGGGCTCTTCTGCCCTCGAGTACACCACCAAGTGGTCCTCTGCAAGCTGGACAGCTTCCCCCGACGTCACGATTCCCCGCCAGCAGCCATTTCCGGCACGCATCTCAGAGCCGTTAGGAAAAGGCAAACGGGCAGTTGGTCTTCCCCAGCTTCAAGGTCCGGAACAGTTGGCGATACTTTTCCGGGCTGTGACCCACCCGCTGCAGGATACACTTTTTTAGGTCATCATAGGCCAGGAGATTAGCCGCCGGAAACTGTTGGGCCGCAAGCTGGGCTTCCCCGGACAGTAGTGGGAGGAGCCTGGCTGCCCACTGGTCACGCAGCCAGCCCCAGATCTCCACGGTCCTCTCAAATAAATCAAGGAAGGACTCGGCATCGTCCTCCGCGCCCATCTTCAGAAGTGTGGGGGGAGGCTGTTGGCTGCAGTGGTCCGGAGTCGCCGTTTGCCAAGGAGGCTCCGGATCGCGAGCCGGTCCTCTGCTTGAGCTCGCAGGATCTTGAAAAACTGTCGTGCCTGGTCTTGGTGTAGCTCAAGCAGGGATTGCTGGTTGGACTGATGCAGGCTGGCGAGGGACTGGAGAATCTCGGCTGCCTGGGAGGCTCCATGGGGCATACTTCGATTCCGGGGTTTCGGCACCAGTGTGAGGGAAGGAGGTCACTGGGACAGGAAGGTTCAGGTCTCAGGTGAGCTTTTAATCACAAACTTAGGGGTAATACAGTCACAACTGGCACAGTAACTTCTTCAGCTTCACAAACTCTTTAGTGTCACAGGCTCCTAGTCACAGCCTCTTAATCATCACAAAGTCTTTATCACAACTCTTTAGTATCACAAACTCAGTAGCTTCACCGTGAGACTCTCGTTCCAGACTCTCTCTCTCTCTCTTCTGGCGGTGGTGTGGCTGTTTATATGCCGCTCTCCCCAAGCTCACTGGAATTAGAGACAGGTGTTAGACATAACTTAGCTCAGGTGTAAGCGCCCTTACCGCTTTCTCTCTCTCCGGACGGGCACTCGATCACGCCCCCGCTGCCACAGTATATACACTGGTGGCCAAAAGTTTGGAATAATGTACAGATTTTGCTCTTATGGAAAGAAATTGGTACTTTTATTCAACAAAGTGGCATTCAACTGATCACAATGTATAGTCAGGACATTAATAACGTGAAAAATTACTATTACAATATGAATTTTTTTTCAGAACTTCTTAAAACTAGTTCAAAGAGTTCACGTGCAGCAATGACAGCTTTGCAGATCCTTGGCATTCTAGCTGTTAGTTTGTCCAGATACTCAGGTGACATTTCACCCCACGCTTGCTCAATGGGGTTGAGGCTGATCCCAAAAAAGCTCAATGGGGTTAAGATCCAACACTTTTTTCCAATTATCTGTTGTCCAATGTCTGTGTTTCTTTGCCCACTCTAACCTTTTCTTTTTGTTTTTCTGTTTCAAAAGTGTCTTTTTCTTTGCAATTCTTCTCATAAGGCCTACACCCCTGAGTCTTCTCTTTACTGTTGTACATGAAACTGGTGTTGAGTGGGTAGAATTCAATGAAGCTGTCAGCTGTGGACATGTGAGGTGTCTATTTCTCAAACTAGAGATTCTAGAGTATACTTATCCTCTTGTTTAGTTGTACATCTGGCCTTCCACATCTCTTTCTGTCTTTGTTAGAGCCAGTTGTCCTTTGTCTTTGAAAATTGTAGTGTACACCTTTGTATGAAATCTTTCAAGCATTGTATAGACTTCATTCCTCAAAACAATAATTAACTGACGAGTTTCTAGAGAAAGCCGTTTCTTTTTTGCCATTTAAGACATGCCAGTCTATTGCATACTGTGGCAACTCAAAAATAAACACAAAGACAATGTTAAGCTTCATTTAAATGAACCAAATAGCTTTCAGCTGTGTTTGATATAATGGCAAGTGATTTTCTAGAACCAAATCACCAAGTTAGCATGATTATTCAAGAATAAGGTGTTGGGGTGATTGGCTGCTGGAAATGGGGCCTGTCTAGATTTGATCAAAAATGACTTTTTTCGTAATTTTTCACGTTATTAATGTCCTGACTATACTTTGTGATCAGTTGAATGCCACATTGGTGAATTAAAGTACCAATTTCCTTCCGAAACAGCAAAATCTGTACATTATTCCAAACTTTTGGCCACCACTGTATATATTAGAGCTGTCTAAGTTAATGCGTTAACGCAATATTCCTTTAACTCCACTGTTTTTTTAACGCCGTTAATGCACGTCCTTATATGATCCTTTTAATAAACCATGCACTTACCATCGTAAAAGCAGATGGTGGGAGACATTATGCCGAGACATGTGCCAAGCATTTGTGTATCAATGTATCAAAGCAGGGGAACATTTAGAATCAAGTAAGCACACAAAAAACAGTTAGATAGTGCTCGTAACATGATTGCAGCGGCCATTTGAACACCTGCCTTTCTCTGTGCACCAGTGTTTTAGTGCTGGCCAACGTGTCCAGGAATGATAAAGTTTACCAGATAAATTGGAAAAAATCCGCTCATCTCTAAGCATGCACATTTGAAGCTCTGTTAATTCAGGTATTACACTAAATTACTTTGAATTCTGCTCGTATTATCATGTTTGTGCTTAGATTAAATGCAAGTATAATTAAGAGAAATGGTGCTGTAACGAATGAGGCTGGTATCCCTTCAGTTGACCACCAGAGGGAGTCCTCTCCTGAATACTGACACTGTACCATTTCTTCTATGGTGACTTCCTGTTTGCATCATATAAATAGCCATGCTTTTCCATTGTTACTTTGCGAAGTATTGCCAGTTTCACTGCCTTACCAAGCGTTATTCTCATTGCCTGTTTATTGCCAACTTGTTATGAACATTGTGCCTGCTTTACTGGATTACCGATTTTGGATTACTGTTTTGCTCTGTTTGCCTGGTTGGACTGATTACCTGTGTAACGACTACTTTGCCTGCTTCAACGATTACGTCTCTGTCTTGTGTCTTAGATTTGTCTGCTGATTGTAATAAACTTCTTGCATATGGATTCTACCTTCGCCTCAATGTCGAGTCCATTACAGGTGCACATTTTAAGCGCTTTCTTTTTCTTCTTTTACTTTTTGCGCTATATCATGCAACAATACACTGACATAGGCTTAACGATTAATGTGTCATTATACCAGAGTCTCTCCCGCGAAATCCAAACACAAGTGGAAACACTGCTGCGCACAGTCTCCAACGTTCTGTCACAGTGTCTCTGCATAATAGTGCATTTGATAGTGCACTAGCCAATGTAGAACAGCAGAAAATGCTGGTACTCTGCAGAGGTTCTGCTTTCATGATGGTCAATGCATGGTTTATTAAAAGGGTCATATAAGGATGTGCGTTAACTACTAAAAAAATAGTGGCGTCAAAGGAATATTGCGTTAACGCATTAATAACATGTTAACTTTGACAGCTCATATATATATAGTATATATTAGGGGTGTAAAAAAATATTGAATCGTATTGTATCATACGATACCCCAGCAAACACAGAACATTGTCTCAACGTCACCAACCTTCTACCAACGCTGCACCAATGTGGCCATTTTACATTGGGTGGTGGAGGTTGTCACCACCCTGTCATAATGTTGCTGTTTTACCATCGTTCAGTCACCGTTAAAGGTTGTGCTTACATTGTGTTGACTACCATGGTACGACATATACTGGACACATCACTGTCCTGAAGAGCGAATATCATTTAAATTTCAATTGACAGTTGGGTCCATCTGAAGCGGATCTGCTGTGATACATCGAGGATATGTGAGTATTATCATTTTTATGTCCACAAAATAAAATATATTGGAAAAAAACCTATGACATTTCTAAAATGATAATAATTGGGTTTTTGAGACCTACACGCCTCCTATAAATATTGATGAATCTTAAAGTGGATATTCTGCCTTTTTTGTGATTTCAATTTTTTGTGTAATGTTATTTGTTTTGTGACATTTCAGTCTGATTTCGCAATGAGCCATTTACTGTAGGTAGAAACATGATTAAACACGAGTTTTGACTTCTTTGTTCTTGTTTGTGATAAAAACATCTCAGCTTTTAAACCATTTAAATGTTACAACAAAGTTTAAACAATGTTGTAGTTTAACAAATCACTGGGATCGCTGTAAACTTGTAGCTAGTTGTTTTATGTATTTCTGAATAAATCTTCTGTCAAAAAATGTATTCAAAAGTAAAGGTATGGAATAGAAAGAAAATAATTAGACAGCTATTTCCTTTTTAAAGTTTTTTTTTTAAATTATTATTATTTAAAATGATGGAGCAGGTCTCATGTGGTATATGGTAAAATATTCTGCTAGTGCTGCAATAAAGATATTAATCAGTGTTATTATTTTTCTTTTTCTTTGCTTAACATGCCCAGCATTCTCAGGTCGAGGTAAACTGGTTAAAGTATTTTAAGTCTTAAATACAGTCATCTTGAAAAGTAATATGTAAATCTAATTTTACAACATTAATGTCTTATCTTTTTAAGAATGGTAAGCTCACAGCAAAAAAAAAATATTTTCAAGACAAGTACTTTTGTCTTGTTTTCTAGTAAAAATATCTAAACATTCTTAAAACATGATTTATTTACTTGACAAGCAAACTGGCATAAGATTTTAAGTTTTGTTTTGAGAGAAATCTAGTCAAATTTAGTGAGATTTATACTTAAAATAAGAAAAAACTGTTTACCAATGGGGTGAGAAAAATAACCTTAATTCAAAGGGAAAACAAGTTTATGTTACTTACCCCATTGACAGATTTTCTTTCTTGTTTTAAGTCTAAAGTTCACAAAGTTTTGTCAGATTTATCTTAAAACAAGACTTAATATCTTATCCCATTTTGCTTGACAAGTAAATAAATCACATTTTAAGAATATTTAGATAATAATACAGGAAAACAAGACAAAAATACTTTTTCAGTGAGTTTGCACAATTTCGCTGGATTTGACAGGAATCACTGGATTTTGTGGTAAGTCTATGTATTAATGAAAAGCATATTAACACAATTCGCAATATATGACAAAGGTTGAAGGCCAGTAATTTACTAATATATTGATCCATATGCCAGTGAACAACAAAGAAGTTATAGATGCAGACAGCAAACATTCAGTTGCCACAAAATTTGGAAGGTAATTGTATTAACACAACATTAATATGAAAATATTTGTTAGATTTCTGCATCACACTAATTTGGGATGTCCAGAGTGAAGAATGCAGAATTATGTCACATTTGAAGTTAAGGCATTATCATCAAATTGAAAATTACGTTAAATTCCCAAGTTTATTACACAACTTTCCAGAATACTCCACTCTGATAGGTCAGTCTTGGGATTCAGTGATCAAACATTTCTGAATAGTGAAGGCACATCTGGGCTCAACTTATTTGACCAGTCATCCAGGTATTGCAGGTAATATTTCATGTTTATTTATATATTTATTTGGTAAGTTTCCATGTAATAAGGGGAATTATGTACAGTCAGCCAGACAAATTGCAAAAAAATACCTTTTTTGCAAGATCCCCAGATTACATTATTTTTAAAATATAAACTTTTGTGTTACATTGAATTAAAAGGAGGCTATTTGCTTTTCATTGCTTTTACAGACAATAATTTCAGGTCAAATTTATATTGCAAAATTCTGGGTGAAGCCTAATTAATGACTTGTATAAATGTATTAAAGGGGCATTCAGTAGTTCTCTAGCTAGCGTTAGCATTGCTCTTCATCGTGTACTTTAAGTACTGATTTGACAGTTGTGTTAGACGCTGTACTGCCATATCGACGTGGATCAGCATGATTGTCCCTGTTGCCCCCGCCAGCTTTGGAATATAATTTGCATCTGGAAAATGTCGGAGTTTGAGGTAATTTCTAAATGTATTTATTACTACTATGTTATAATTGCTTTGCCTAAAAACAAACGTCAGAATTCCAGTGAATGTGCTTCTACAGTTAAAGAGGCCCTATTATGCTTTTTGGGATTTTACCTTTCTTTTAGTGTGTAATATAGCTGTTTGTGCATGTAAAAGGTCTGCAAAGTTACAAAGCACAAAGTCCACGCAAAAGGGAGTTATTTTCTCCCACAGACAACACTGCTCAAGAACTAAAATTAATGGCTGGATTGTAGTCCAGCCATTTCTTCCGTAAAATAACTACATCCCACTTTTACACATTTGCATAATGCCCACCTAAGGGCTACTTTGGTCCGCCCACCAGGATGAGTTGGGTTAGTGTTGTCGCCATGTCGAGAAGACACTTCTTCACTGCGAAAGCAAAACCTCTTTGTTTGGACTTCCAAAGGCAGACGAATTGAAGAATCAATGGTTAAAATGTATTTTAATTATTTAGCAGTACAACCACAACCAATGCCGTATTTTCAAGATGGTTACTCCAGAAAGATGGTGCAGTTCACACTTTGTTGGGAGAATCTGGTGCTTCAGGATCACAGCCTGAATGTATGTTTGATTATTTGTGGATTTATTTGCTACCGAGAGTTCAAATGTGGAGTTTTGTGTTGTAGCTACAGTATACACCCAGTGCACAGCTGTAGGCCTCTGCTAACCTGCTAGCTTATGTTATTGTGTTTAAATAGTTTTGCTAATCAACTGCGGGCCCACTTTTACCTACAATTGTGCAGAATTATGCAGATTGTTTGTCGTTCTTACTATCATGAATAGTGATCAAGTTTGGAGATGGATTTATTTTTATAAATGGTAATTTTACATCTGCAATCAATGGTAGTATTCGGCTAACTTGCTATGTAACATTATTGTTTTGGTAAGAATTTACTATTCAGTTCGGCTACACCCATTCCAGCAAAAGATGTGTGACGAGGCAGGCGAGGAATGAGGATTAACAAAGAAACTCAGAATATAAAAAACAAAACATGGGAAACCAAGCACAGAACATGACAACACATGGGGCAAAGCCATGGAAGGCCAAGCCGTGGCAGGCTCGAGGGGCGAAGCCGTGGAAGGCCAAGCAGTGGCAGTCCTGGATGAATGGCAAATGTCCTCCATGGTCGTGGGCATGGGCAGAGACTTGGAAATGACCTCCATGGTCGTGTTCATGGGATGAGACTTGGGAATGACCTCCGTGGTCGAGAACATGGGCAGAAACTGGGAAACGACCTCTGTGATCGTGGGCACAAGCGGAGACTTGGGAATGACCTCTGTAGTCATGGGCATGGGCAGAGACTTGGGAACGACCTCTGTGGTCATGGGCATGGGTGGAGACTCAGGAACGACCTCTGTGGTCGTGGGCATGGGCGGAGACTCAGGAACGACCTCTGTGGTCGTGGGCATGGGCGGAGACTCGGGAACAACCTCCGTGGTCGTGTGCATGGGAAGAGACTCGGGAACGACCTCTGTGGTCATGGGCATAGGCAGAGACTTAGGAACGACCTTTGTGGTCGTGGGCATGGGCGGAGACTCGGGAATGACCTCTGTGGTCGTGGGCACGAGCGGAGACTCGAGAATGACCTCTGTAGTCATGGGCATGGGCAGAGACTCGGGAACGACCTCTGTGGTCGTGAACATGGGCAGAGACTCGGGAACGACCTCTGTGGTCGTGAACATGGGCAGAGACTTGGGAACGACCTCTATGGTCGTGAACATGGGCAGAGACTCTAGAACGACCCCTGTGGTCGTGAACATGGGCAGAGACTCGGGAACGACCTCCGTGGTCGTGTACATGGGAAGACACTCGGGAACGACCTCTGTGGTCGTGGGCATGGGCAGAGACTCAGGAACGACCTCTGTGGTTGTGGGCATGGGTGGAGACTCGGGAACAGAAACTTTTCTTCTCCTTCTCCTCCTCCGGATGGCCGAAGTTGACAACGCTGGCTCTGGGACGGACGAGGCTGGCAACGCTGGCTCTGGGACAGATGAGGCTGGCAACGCAAGCTCTTGGATGGACGAGGCTGGCAACACTGGCTCTGAGACAGATGAGGCTGGCAACGCAAGGTCTTGGATGGACGAGGCTTCTAGCTCGTTGGCCATGGCAGGCATGGGCATTGGCTCGTTGGCCGTGGCAGGCGTGGGCGTTGGTTCATTGGCCGTGGCAGGCGTGGGTGCTGGCTCGTTGGCCATGGCAGGTGTGGGTGCTGGCTCGTTGACCGTGGCAGGCTTCGAGACCACTGAAGCCGGGGTCAGCGTAGGGAGAGGAGGATTCTCAAATTCCAGAGTGTCCTGGGTTAACCTCACATATTCCCTCCATGTGTAGTCTCACATCTCAGGCAATTCCCTCCACCGATAATAGGTTAAACCTATTCGGTATATTGCCTTGAGATGGGAGTCCTCAAAACCTGTGAGGCTGGCAATAGCGCAGAAGAAACGTGAATATTCCCTAATGGGTAAATCCGCCCGGTTCAATTGAGTGAACATGGCTGCTAGATCCATTTTTTGGTCAGTCTTTCTGTGACGAGGCAGGCGAGGAATGAGGATCTAAACGCAGCTTTATTAACAAAAGGATAAACAAAGAAACTCAGAATATAAAAAACAAAACATGGGAAACCAAGCACAGAACATGACAACACATGTAAAGACTGACAAACTAACCAAGGGAAACACAGGCTTAAATACATAAGAGAAGACAAGGAAAACCTGGGGAACAATCAGGGAATGAGGAACACCTGGGAAACAATCAGGAGAAAACCAATCATAAAATGAAACTATAAAAGGACTACAACACAAAAAGGAAACAGGAACGAGGAACTAAACAAGAAATTCAAAATAAAAACTCAAAAACAGGGAATATGTGACAAGATGACTAACTTGGATGCACTATGTGTCTTTTGCTTGAAGCTTTGTTAGGTTCACAATAATCAACAGTGTACTTGTAGGAAAGCTACAAAATTAAAACTTACGTCCTGCTTAATTCGTGCTTGCGAAGGTGGTTCGGGTCGATCAGCTTGTTCTTCCAAAATTTAATTATCGGATTCGGGCTCGAACTGGTACGGCAAAAACTGACGCCACTGTTACCGTAGTTACAACAGTGTTTACAGCTGCTCAGGAAGCCTGATTATGGTAAGGAGCGTTACATTTCCAACACAAGCTCTAAGCGTATGACCAGTCACAACAGACTGGGCCAGCTGACCAATCAGAGCAGACTGAGCCAGCTGATCAATCAGAGCAGACGGGGCTTTTCGGAAAGGGGGGCTTTAAAGAGACAGGAGCTACAACAGAGCGTTTCAGACAGTGGGTGACAAGAGGTGCTGCAGCAATATACAGTATGAAAAAAATAATGTGTTTTTTGCACATTAAAGCATGTAAACCTATTCTAGTACACCCCCAAAATAAAATTATTAACCTGTAAATTATCATAATATGGGCTCTTTAAGGACAGATTATTATTGTCCCTCATATCAATAATCTTTGGAGACTGTCTATGCTTCACGTTGTTTCTAAAGACAGTTAATACCTTTATTAGAGAACTGCTTAGCATAAAATAAACCTTAGTTATCTAGCGATACAGAATTTCAAGGTAAAGGAAATATTTGAATTGTTTTTGATGATCAAATGTAGGATGTCCATGAATACTATATTTGGTGAACTTGTTTTGTTTCCAAGCAACCAAAGTCATGGTTTACACAAAATCCACAACAATCGCTGTGCCAAGCTACTTTGCACTAAATGAATGAAGACATGTGCCGTTTCTTGTATACGTTTTCTGTAAATTCCACTGATACCACGTATATAAGAGAGTCGTCTAAACAATTAATAATTCCTTACCTGTCTTACCTAAAAAGAAGCAACATCTCCGTCATCAAATCTTTCCATCTTGTGTATGCCGTACCGATGTTTATTCTAGTTTTTTCCCTTTGTCTTTCTGTCTTCTTGCTTCAGACCTTTTTCAGACAATAAGTTTAGTATTTTAGGTTTAAGGTTGTGAAGTTTTTTATTTTTATTTATTTTATTTTTTAAGTTGTTATTCTTAATTATGCCTAATATACACTACTGTAGATGTTTTATATATACTTTTACTAATATGTACTTATAGGTAGTGCAATTACAAAAATGACAATACCTTTTTAATATGTATGAATAAAGTCAATGATATCACCCAGTGTTGCATTTTTACTCTCCATAGTTGGCATGTGTTTATAACTGAATATTTTACTGTAAACGTAACTTTTAAAGAACAATGTAAAATATTGCAATATTTAATGAATAATTATGTTGGATAAATCTATTGTGAAATGTATTATAAATATATTGACAATTCTAGCATTCACATTGTTTAGGTATACAGGTTTGAAACCATCTATAAAATTGTAACCAATTTTAATCTTACAGTGTTAACAGCTCATGGTAAACTTTCATTATTATTACATTTTTTGTCTCATATTTCAAGAATCAGTGAATTTGTTTTGGACAAATTGCTCGATATGTAGACTTGCATGATTTCCTTTGATGTGGACTTATAAAACTTTTTTATTTGGTGGTCTCTAAGGTAGCCTATAAAAAAATAAAAAATAAAAGATTTGGAAAAAAATAAAATAAAATAAAACTGGTTGTCTTGCTAACAGGTAATGACTATTTAATCAGATATATTTTTCATTATTATAATGGAGGTGGATGTCTTAAGAGGATGAATGGGTAAAAATCCCCTATGATCATCTTACTGTGTTCCAATGAATCTGTTTCGATCACACAAATAACCTTCAGATATTCCCCAGAGAAACATCAGCACGAGGAAGAGGAAATGAGAAACAGTGTATGTGGGGTTGTTCATGCATGGATGTTGTATTACAAGGTTGGACACACCTACTCATTTTCTACTATATTACTGTTCTTTATAACTTTATTGCTATTTTCCATATTTTAGAATAATAGTAAAGTCAACAAAACTATGAAAACACAAATGGAAGTATGAAAATAATATAGTGACCAAAACTACTAAACATATATAAAAAAAAATAAATAAATAAAAAAAACTTATATTTGTTCTTCTTTAAAGTAGTACACTTTCTTTAAGTAGCGCTTTGTCTGGATTACAGCTTTGCACACTCTGGACATTCTCTCAGCCAATGTCATGTGTTGCATTCAAATTATGTAGTTCAATAAATAAAATAATAATACCAATAAAATAAAATAATTTTTTTTTAAAGAAATTCATACATAGACAATTTATTTTTGCCTACAAAACTAATAACAAGCTTTTAAGCATGAGCCTTCAGATCAAAAGTTTTTTAAGATAATAAAAAACATAAATTCAGTCAAGTGTGTCCAAACTTCTAAATGGTACTGTACTGTATATGAGTGCTGATTATAGACACACTTGAGTTTACAGTATGTACAAGATATTTTAAAGCAAAACCAGCATCAAATTGAGTTTGTGCTCTCTTGTCTGTCATTTCTGCAAGTAATAAAATGACCTGCAGTTATTTTATAGTTCAATACAGTGATGACATATCTAAGTCAAAGCAGTGGGAGCAGAAGAGCATCATGGGATGTCATTTCACAGTTTTGTAAGAGTGAGTGACAGGGGGATCTCTAGCATGTATCATCAGCAGGGAATAGATCCTCTCTCAGGGGTATTCTGAACTCACTGCTCTATGTTTCAGAATATAGCCCTGCTATCTAAATTTATCCAAACACACATATTCAGCCTAGCAGTAGGTGTGAGAAATTGTCTTGGTTACTTTCGTAACCTCCGTTCCCTGATGGAGGGAACGAGACATGGTGTCGATGTAGTGACACTAGGGGTCACTCTTGGGAGCTCCAAACACCTCTGATCTTTGAGAAAAGGCCTATGGGAATTGGCAAGTGGAATTTGCATGCCACTCCCTCGGACATATGGGTATAAAAGGAGCTGGCCCGCAACCACTCATTCAGGTTTTGTCCTGAGGAGCCAAGACAAGGTCCCGGCTATTTCAGTGGGTAGTTCAGTGTTGTGGCAAGAGGGACACAATGTCTCATTCCCTCCATCAGGGAATGGAGGTTACGAAAGTAACCAAGATGTTCCCTATCTGTCACTCACTTGACATTGTGTCAATGTAGTGACACTAGGGGATCCTATACGAAATGCCACAAGGACTGAACTGTGTTACGTGGACTGGCGGTGCGAGACAGGCAGACCACTGTGTGCCTCGTAGCCAGCACACCAGGCCATCACGTAACCTCCCCCAATGCTCCTACAAGCGTCGAACGGTCCCCTGTATCTCGGGGATAAGTCAACTGCCCAAAAAATGGGGACAGGCTAGCCCAGCCATGGCCTATTCTCCTCTTTTTTTCTCCCCAAAAAGAGTGGAAATCATTAACCAACTGGGGGCCATAAGTGTCCACGGCAGGGTGTCACTCCCAAGGGGAAGACACTGCGGGGGGTATTTGAGTGGAAATATGTCACATGGTCTTACCGAGTTTTGTCGGAAGTATGTCATGTGGAGAAGTCCCGTGGTAGGTCCTACCTGAGGGGGGAGGAGCTCTACAGACACAGTGACCAGGGGCAGAGGAAACTCTGCCCAAGGAAGACGCAATTTACCAACAGGGAAACCATTTAGCGGAAGATACATCACACAGGGTTACCTATGGGGAACCAGCACATGTGGAGCAACTACCCCAGTATAGGGCCTAGTCAGCACATGTACTGGGCCGGCAGCGAGTTTCTCCGCAAACCCACCTGCCACAGGGCTAAGGAAGAAGTCATCCAGGGTCCACAACTTTGTGAATACGACTGGGAGTCAAAGCGCTCGTCTTCACCTCGGGCAGGGGAAAGGCACTATGTGCAAGTGGTACACTTGGCCAGCTGTCCCAGAACTTACCTGCTCGTACCTGACAACACACGGGACGAGACAGGCTCAACCCGGAGATTGTAAAACCTCACAAAGGTGTTGGGTGTTGCCCAGCCCGCTGCTCTGCAGATGTCTGCTAAAGAGGCGCCATTGGTCAGGGCCCAGGAGGCCGCCACACTCCTAGTAGAGTGGGCTCGCAGCCCCAAGGGGGACGGCACATCCTGGGCATGATATGCCATCGCGATGCATCAATGACCCTGTGGGTAGTCCTCTGTTTGGAGACAGTGTGCCCTTTCTGCTGTCCGCCAAAGCAGACAAAGAGCTGCTCAGAGCTTCTTAAGCTCTGCGTGCGATCTAAATAGATGTGCAAAGCATGCACCAGACACAGCAATGCCAAGGCTGGGTCTGCCTCCACCTGGGGCTGTACTTGCAGGTTCACCACCTGATCCCTAAATGGGGTCATGGGAACCTTGGGCACATAGCCCGGTTGGGGTCTCAGGATCACATGAGAGTAGCCCGGACCGAACTCCAGGCACGTTTTGCTGACAGAGAATGCCTGCAGGTCCCCTACCCTCTTGATGGAAGTGAGCGCAGTCAGGAGGGCAGTCTTCAAGGAGAGTGCCTTTAGCTCAACTGACTCCAGGCTCTCGAATGGATAATTATAATTAATTATAATTATAATTTATAATTGTATTTATTTATCACACATTATACATTTTGCACATATACAGTGAAATTCTTTTTTTCACATATCCCAGCTAAGCTGGGGTCAGAGTGCAGGGTCAGCCATGATACGGAATGGAGCTGCCCATAGTCCCCAAAGGACCACAAAGAGGTCCCACGAGGGGATGAGGTGCGGTCTGGGGGGATTCAACATCCTAGCGCCTCTCAGGAACCTGATGATCAAGTCATGCTTCCCCAAATACTTATCGTCTACTGCATCGTGATGTGCCGATATGGCGGCTACATACACCTTCAAGGTGAAGGGGGACATCCACCCCTCTAACCTCTCCTGCAGGAAGGAAAGCACCGATTCGACTGCGCATTTCTGGGGGTCCTCGCGTTGGGAAGAACACCACTTAGCGAACAGACGCCACTTCAAGTCATACAGGTGCCTTGTAGAGGGGGCCCTAGCCTGAGTGATCGTGTCTACCACCGCGCGTGGTAGTCCATTTAGGTCTTCCGCATCCCGTCCGGGGGCCAGACATGGAGATTCCAGAGGTCTAGATATACGCTACCATCACCGTGTTGTCCGTCCGGACCAACACATGCTTGCCCTGGATCAACGGCCGGAGCCTCCGCAGGGTGAGCAGCACTGCCAGCAACTCGAGGCAGTTGATGTGCTAACGCAGTCGCGGGCCGGTCCAAGAGCCGGTGGCTGCATGCCCATTGCATACGGCGCCCCAGCCTGTCTTGACGATGATACACCTGGAGACCAGCTCTAGGGGAATTTCAGCCCATAGAAACACCAGGTCCGACCAAGGGCTGAAAAGGCGGCGACAGATCGGTTTGACGACTACGCGATATGTCCCACGGCACCATGCCCATCTCGAGTCTGGAGCCAGTGCTGAAGCAGTCTCATATGCATCAACCCGAGTGGTGTAGTCACCGCTGAGGATGCCATATGCCCCAGGAGCCTCTGAAAAAGTTTCAGTGGGACTGCCGTTTTTTGTCTGAACACTTTCAAACAGATTAGCACCGACTGCATGTGCTCGCTTGTGAAGCGCGCTGTCATCGAGACTGAGTCCAACTCCAAACTGAGAAAAGAGATGCTCTGAACCGGGGAGAGCTTGCTTTTACCCAAAGCCCCAGCCGGCTGAGGTGCATGAGTACCAGGTCCCTGTGCGCACATAACAAATCCCGAGAGCGAGCTAGGATTAGCCAGTCATCGAGATAGTTGAGGATGCGGATGCCCACTTCCCTTAGCGGGGCAAGGGCTGCCTCTGCGAATTTTGTGAAGACGCGAGGGGACAAGGACAGGCCTAAGGGGATGACTTTGTACTGGTACGCCCGGCCCTCGAAAGCAAACTGCAGGAAGGGTCTGTGTCGAGGCAAAACCGAGACATGGAAGTACGCGTCCTTCAGGTCTACCGCCGCAAACCAATCTTGATGCTGGACGCTCGCTAAAATGCGTTTTTGCATTAGTATCTTGAACAGGAGTCTGTGCACAGCCCGGTTCAGTACTCGCAGGTCCAAGATTGGACACAACCCACCACCTTTCTTCGGTACGATGAAGTAGGGGCTGTAAAACCCCTTCTTCATCTCGGCCGGAGTGACAGGCTCTATCGCATCCTTCCACAGAAGAGTGGCAATCTCCGCACACAAGGCAGCAGCGTTCTTGCCCTTCACCGAGGTGAAGCAGACGCCGCTGAACCTGGGCGGGCGCCTGGCGAACTGAATCACGTAGCCGAGTCGGACGGTCCAGGTCAACCATCGCGATGGGTTGGAGAGCGCAAGCCACGCATCCAAACTCCGGGCAAGGGGGACCAAGGGTCAATCATTTCGGACGTAAAATGATTATCGTGGCCATCAGAAGTGGAGAGGTAACGACCGCGACCAGGAATTATACACAAATGGAAAGGCATCTTTAAAAAGACGCTCCCGTAAGTGCCACTTTTTTAGTAGAAGAAAATATGCTCTTTTAGGAAAAGAATATACTCTTTTAGCCTGCCGAAGCGCCCAGGGGTGTTCTCTGCACTCCACCGATGCAGAGGGGCAGAAGCTGCTGAAATGCGCCGTAAATCCAGCAGATGAGGTGAATGAACTCGCCGGATGAATTCAGCTCAATGAATAGAACCGCTCGGCTCCGAAGAGAAAATCTGAATGAGTGGTTGCAAGCCAGCTCCTTTTATACCCGTATGTCCGGGGGAGTGGCATACAAATTCCACTCGCCAATTCCCATTGGCCTTTTCTCAAAGATCAGAGGTGTTTGGGGCTCCTAAGTGTGACCCCTAGTGTCACTACATCGACACAACTTTGAGTGAGTGACAGATAGGGAATGACAAATAACATGGACAGGAGTTTTTGGTTTTCAATGCCCAATAACTGTCTAATTGAGCCATAACAGCTGTGCCTGAGTCTTATTCGCAGGTCTTAGTTAAAAAAAAAAAAACTATCTTGCTTTTCTGCAACTGGTTAGAATGCGTATAGCTAGAAACAGCCCTGGTTGAATTACAAACATTCCATGTAGTCTCTCAGTTGATATGAGCTCTACATGTATTATAATTATACAAGTATTATAAAAATGCTGATTAAAATATTTTGTATATGAACTATAGGATGTCACACCGCAGGACACTGCTGACAGTTCTACTACCCATTTTCAGCCTATGATCATACTACATGCATGGACCATATGTGTATTTTGTATGTAACAGTAGCTGATTATTCATGCTCATATGTGCAATGTGCATTATCACATTGAGAATAAATGGGTTCATCCAAAAGTTGAAAACTTTTGCTTTCAGAGGCTTTATATGGAGTTAGGATGAAAATAAGGTGCATTTCAAACTGTTCTGAGACCAGTGCAGACAGACAGCACACTGGAGGTTAAGTCATTTACTAAATAGGGAGCAAGGGGGCATCCTATAGCTTTCTATGCAGCTAAGTGCATTCAATCCTAAAATCTGACCAAAAGTTCAATTTCAGCCTGCAGATGATGTTTGGACCACTCAACATGTTTGGCAGACATGGACAATGATAAACAGAACATAGATTCAGAATTTATAATGCTACATTTTATTTTAACATGGTTTGCAGTGATTGGATGATGCTGGACATTACTTTGAATAAGAATTATTTAATCAGCTTTAATCAGCTGTAATGTCTGTAATGTCTCAAAAACATGAATAACCAACACTCCTGGAAACATAAAACATTTGATGAAAAAAAACTTTCTATAGCTTGGTGTTATTTAAAATTTCACAATATAGTCTCGCTGTCCACATATGTGTACATACATGTTTAGGAAAACTATTTGCTCTAGAATTTTTTTTTTTTTTTACTTGTTTATAAGGTGCTACTAGTTACAAATCAGAAAGGGAAATGGAAAATGCACACAGCAGTCATGCGGGGGTCTCAGGATGCTAGGTCTGTCAATTCAACACATTAATTTAGTGTGATTAGTAATATAAAAGATACTGTGTTAAAAAAATATACACAATTAATCATTCCCTCGACCTGTACATAAACTCAAGCTGCATTCAGATTCTTTGTTTAGCCTATCAGAAGACTTTGAAGCACTTTCTGCCTGTCAACTATTCTGCGCCTTCACAGGGAAGCCCATATATGGACAGTAGGAAGCTGAAGGTTTTGGAAAAATTAAATGGCTAAAGTTGTTTCTGTTCAGGTTTCCAACAGATTCTTCCAATTCAGTGACACACCCACTGAGAAGCCTGTTGGAAAATAAAGACATCAGCCACCATCGTTGAATGTATCGGCACTAATGATGGCTGGCTTCGCCAGTCGGAGATCACTACACAGATCATGTTAAAGAGGTGTGTAAACTAACAAAAATTATATCAGACAATATAATATGCTCCCCCTCCCTGCTTATCACTGTGATGAGATATAGAGTACGTTATAGTCACTGAATGGCTGGATGTCTGAGTGGCATCTGGAGAATAGCATAGGACTTATAGACAATTGGACAAGTTTTTGGGTTAGGCCTGAACTGCTAAAGAGAGATAGACTCCTCTTTTCTCTCTAGAAATTTAGCTCATAGTCTTAATAGAGTTAGTGTTTGACTCACCGTGCCCAGGTCAGGAAGCAGTCAGGGTGGCTAAACCAGCTGTCTGCTAGCTGCCTTGAGACATCACATATGTCATAAAAACTACAACACATACCGATTATGGGATCTATTTTCGTGACCACGTTACATCTAATACAATTAGCTTAGGGATAATTATAAGCACAATTTTCATGCCAGTGCACAGTGATCCGACCATTGAAGCTCCAAAGAGAACAGACAGTCAGCATAAACATCATCCATTCGACTCCACTGGTTAAATAATGTCTTCTAAAGTGTAACGATCGCTTTTGGTGCAAAAATATCAATATTTAAGTACTTTTTAACACTAAATCAGCAGCAGTACATGCGTGTGCCGCAATCGTGTCGGCATGTTCACATGAGAACTGACACATGTGCGACACACCCGGAAGAGCTGCACTGTTTACAAGTGAGTAGGAGGAAAGAGAAACAGAAGCTTTGTTGGTTTTGGTTTAGATCTTTATTTGTATCTGTTTGTTTACTCACAATGGTGTGTTTTTTGCTCATCTTGGATGTCTCAACTGAGAGAAAAATGTGAGATTACATCCATAACATGCAAATGCGAATACGTCACACAAGAGACCGCCTGAACTCCGTCCTCTCGTGAATGCGCATGCGGTTGATGACCGGAAGTGATGATTTATAATTAAAAAGTACTTAAATATTGACCTTTTTCACACCAAAAGCTAACATTTTGCTTTAGAAGACATTAATTTAACCAGTGGAGTTTTGAATGGATGATGTTTATGCTGAGAGTCTGTGATTTTTGGAGCTTCAAAGGTCGGATCACCTTTTGCATTTTAAGGACTTATTGAGCTAAGATGTGTCTTCAAATGTGTTCAGCTGAAGAAAGACAGCCTTACACATTTGGGAAGGCATGAGGGTGCATAAATGATGAGAGAATTTTTGGGTGAACTATCCCTTTAATTAAGTTGTGCAAAGCGCAATTTGCTATTTTCCCTTTTTTATTTTTGTATTACTTCCTATAAAAAGATTACATAGAAGACAAGTTTTTATAACAAATAACATAGAAAACAATTGCAAATTCCACATGAATACATCCCGACAACTATCCCACCCATTATTATCCCCATTTTAAGTAAATAATTACAAAAAGTCAGAACCACATTGCATATTATCAGGTATACTCAAGTGCATAGATATACATATGTTCTTACATATTCAAATGTATGCTCCTATATATAGTCATATTTCATATAACATTTCTTTAGAAAGACAACAAAGTACACATGCAGTATAAAGTATACTGTAAGTTAATCAATTCAGTCAACAAACAATAAACAATGAGAAATATATATATATATATATATATATATATATATATATATATATATATATATATATTATTTTTTTATTTTATTTTTTTTATTTTTTTTAAACAGTCTCACATTTTAGCCATTCTTACTCGGATTACTTAGATACTTCTGCAAAGGTCCCCACATTATCCCATAATCATTTAATCTACCTCTAAACTATATGCTAAATGCTGACATTTGTTTTATGAAGCAGCTCAAACCACTTCTTTGGTATAATGGCAGGTAAAATGCATAGTATATAATGTATCTTTGGTAATATCATCATTTTCACTATGTTTATCCTTCCCCAAAATGTTATAAGCAGATGGTTCCATCTCGTAATATTTTCATCTTATTGACTCATTAAATCTTTGAGATTAATCTCACATGTGCTTGCTAAATTAGTCATAATCCTTAAACCAAGATAATTTATTTCTGTTTTTGCAATCTTATTTATAGTCCACATTCCCGAATTACCAGTTGATCCTCTACAATGAGTAATATATAAAAAAGTTCTGATTTTCCACTAATTTATTTTATAACCTGAAATTTCCCCAAACTGTTCTATGAGCGCTATTACTGTACTTAATTATTCGGGTACATCTGATAAATAAAAAATAATTTCATCTGCATATAAGGATAATTTATATGTAAAAACCTACAAAATCAGTTATCACAAAAATGTGATAATAGTAATTGGTGTAGTTTACAACACTTCAGATTAAATTGAATGAACTTGAGATGAGATAAATATCCTCAGAATGTAACACCAGGTAAGTACTAACAGGTAAGTTAGTCAAAATTAGGAAGTCCATGGTCTCTGAGCAAACATTTACAAATTTGCATTAGTAAGGGCTATCCTAAATTGAAGAATGTTTGCATTGAGGCTAAAGAAACAGATGACACCGTACACATATAACTTGTTTAAAAAAAGATGATGGTAGCATTGTTAAAGACCTAAAGGTTATTCATTTTACATTTTTTAAGTTCTAACAAGGTCTGTATTTATCTGTGGCTACACCAACGGGTGAAGATATTGAGAATTTTTACATGGATATAGCATTGCTAAAATTGACAGAAATTGGTTAGAAGACATTATCCTTTTAGAAATACAGGAAGTTATTCAGTTCTTTTCTCATCATAAATCAACAGGGCCAAATGGCTACACAGCTGAATTTTATCAAACTTTTGAAAAATTATTGCAAAACCTACAATGACATTTGGAATTCTAAGTTTTTCTTTAGAAGCTCACTAATAACACTTATTAACAAAAAAGGAAAGAACCCCAACATTGTGGGAATTATAGGTCAGTTAGTCTTATTAATCAAGATAGTAAAATATTAGCTAAGATCTTGGCAAATCAGATGTTAAAATCATGGTCTAAACTTATACATAAGGACCAAACTGTTTTTTTGTTGTTGTTGTTGTTGTTTTTTTAATCGCTTATCTTCTAATAATACTAGGAAATTGTTTAATTTATTGCATCACGCTAAACATATGAAGTGGACTACTGCTTTCTGTACACTTGATGATGCTAATCAAAGCTTTTGACCATCTGGAATGGAAGTATTTATTTAGTGTACTAAAACATTATGGATATGGACCTAAGTTTATTCAGTGGATACAGATTTTATGTTCAAATCCACATGCATCAATTATTATTACCAATTTTATTTATCAGCCATTTATTTTATACAGGCATACTAAACAAGGTTGCTCCCTTTCTCCACTTTTATTTTATTTGAAATTGGAGCCATTAGTTGTAAATTCAGAGCAACAGAGAAGATCAATGGGATTACATGTAGTAAGAGAGTCTAGAATCTTTTCTTTACACCGAAACCAGGCTTCAAATTCCTCAATGCCAACCCGCTGTTTACAAACACGCCAGCGGAGCCCTTTGTCTGGGCTGCCCGGCCGCGGAAACACAGAAAGAAAAGGGGAAATACAACCAGTGTTCTCATCAGAGTAAGACGTCACACAAATCAACCCCTGCTACCCAGTGTTCTACTGCCAAATGTTCAGTCTCTGGACAACAAGCTCTGTGAGCTAAGAGCGCGGATCTCTTTCCAACGAGAGACGAGGGACTGCTGCATTATCTGCCTTACAGAAACTTGGATGTCTGCTGAGATTCCAGATTCAGCCATCGAACCCATGGGGTTCTCCATGCACCGAGCAGACAGAGCGAAACACCTCTCACGTAAAAGCAGAGGTGGTGGTGTATGTTTTATGATCAACAAATCCTGGTGTGATCAGAGAAACATACATTCTATCAAGTCTTTCTGCTCTCCTGATCTGGAATTTCTCATGCTTCTGTGTTGACCATTCTGGCTACCGAGGGAATTCACAGCGGTCATTATCACTGCTGTGTACATTCCCCCACAAGCAGACACAGACCAGGCACTCAAGGAACTGTATGGGAGTATAAGTGAGTAGGAAAACGCGCACCCTGAGGCCGTGTTCATTGTGACGGAGGACTTTAACAAAGCCAATTTCAAATCAATCGCAACAAAATACCACCAACATATCAGTTTCAACACACGAGGGGACTGGGTTTTGGACCATTGCTACTCTCCCTTCCGGGATGGCTACAAATCCCTCCCCCGCCCACCATTTGGAAAATCAGACCACTCTTCTGTTCTCCTTCTGCCCGCTTACAGGCAGAAACTGAAACAGGAAGCACCCACCCTCAGAATGATCCAGTGTTGGTCGTACCAATCAGATTCTCGCTACAAGACTGTTTTGATCACATGGACTGGGAGATGTTCCAGTCCGCCTCTGATGATGACATCGAGGTATATAGCGTAACGTGTTTCATCAGAAAGTGCATAGAGGACATTGTTCCGACCAAAACAATACAGATCTACCCCAACCAGAAACCATGGATTAATAGCAATGTTCGAGCAGCACTTAATGCACGGACCTCCGCTTTTAATTCTGGGAATGCGGAAGAGCGTAAACAAGCCAGTTATGCCCTCCGCAAAGCTATCAGTGCAGCCAAACGCCAGTACAGGGAAAAGATTGAAGGACAGTTCAACACCACCGACTCTAAAAGCATATGGCAGGGAATTAATATCATCACGGACTACAAAGGAAATAAAAACTCCGCCGTGAACACCACTGCCTCTCTCCCGGCTGAGCTAAATCATTTTTATGCTCGTTTCGAGGGAAATAACACCGCCCTCGTGGAGAGAGCTCTCGCGACTGAAGCTACAGAGGTTAGTTCACTCTCCATCTCTGTAGCGGATGTAACCCGATCCTTCCGACGGGTGAATATCCATAAAGCCGCGGGTCCAGACGGCATTCTGGGCCACGTCATCAATGCGTGCGCGAACCAACTGGCTGGTATTTTTACGGACATTTTCAACCTTTCCCTCTCCTTGTCTGTAGTCCCCACATGCTTCAAAATGTCCACCATTGTGCCTGTACCAAAGCAATCCAAAATCACTTGCTTAAATGACTGGCGTCCTGTTGCTCTGACCCCCATCATCAGCAAATGCTTTGAGAGGCTAATCAGAGATTACATCTGCTCTGTGCTGCCTGCCTCACTGGACTCATTGCAGTTTGCATACCGCAACAACCGCTCCACTGATGATGCCCTTGCATCTACACTACACATTGCTCTCTCCCACCTGGAAAAAAGGAACACATGTGTGAGAATACTGTTTGTAGACAACAGCTCAGCATTCAACATCATAGTGTCCTCCAAGCTTGATGTGAAACTCCGGGCTCTGGGCTTAAACAGCTCGCTGTGCAGCTGGATCCTAGACTTCCTATCAAGCAGACGCCAGGTGGTTAGAATTGGCAGCAACACCTCCTCATCTCTGACCCTCAAAACTGGAGCCCCGCAGGGCTGTGTTCTCAGCCCACTCTTGTATTCCTTGTACACACATGACTGTGTGGCAACACACAGCTCCAATGCCATCAAGTTTGCTGATGATATGACCGTGGTAGGTCTGATCACTGACAATGATGAAACAGCCTACAGAGGAGCACAACCACAACAGCCTACAGAGGAGCACAACCTCTCCCTCAACTTCAGCAAGACCAAGGAGCTTGTGGTGGACTTCAGGAGAAAAGACAGAGAACACAGCCCCATCACCATCAATGGAGCACTGGTGGAGAGAGTCAGCAGCTTCAAGTTCCTGGGTGTCCACATCACAGAGGAACTCAATTGGTCCGTCCACACTGAGGCCGTTGTGAAGAAGGCTCATCAGCACCTCTTCTTCCTGAGATGGCTGAGGAAGTTTGGAATGAACCACCACATCCTCACACGGTTCTACACCAGCACTGTAGAGAGCATCCTGACTGGCTGCATCACTGTCTGGTACAGCAATAGCACCGCCCACAACCGCAAAGCCCTGCAAAGGGTGGTGCGAACTGCCAGACACATCATCAGAGGTGAGCCTGCCTCCCTCCAGGACATATATACCAGGCAGTGTGTGAAAAAAGCTCGAAGGATCATCAGAGACTCCAGCCACCTGAGCCATGGGGTGCTCTCACTGCTACCATCAGTTCAGTGTTAATCCCCACTCCTTTATGGATTAGAATTGCTACCCCACCCTTCTTAGAAGAAAGACCTGCCCCATATATTTGTCCTACCCAATCCCTATTTAAATTACATAAATCGATATTTTTTAAATGAGTCAAAAATCATTTTAAAAAAGCAACTTGTGTTCAAAGCAACTTGTATTCTAAGCATCTTCAAATGACTAAATATTTTATATTGTTTTATTGGGTTGTTTACGCCTTTAATATTCCACATTGCAATATTTACGTTTTCGAATTTATCCATTGAAGGAAAAATAAAATACATGAATCTGCATGTATACATATATATAAGCATATAGTATTTAGGTATATAATATTCAACCTTACTCTCCTCGTAGTAATTTCATCTCCTTTTTTTATGAATTGTAAGATTTATGACTAAAGAGTCCATCCTATTGTCCTTTGTTATTTGGCTGATGAAGGCTTTATTTGGCATTTAATTTATTGTCTGTGTATTCCATTTTAAGTGTACTTCATCCTTTGACCTAGGTGATGCAGGTGTAACAGGAGCCAACTGGTATATGATAACTGTGTGGTATGTGTAAACCTCACTCCCCTGGCCTCAAGAGGTGTATTAACAACTGACGCTAGAGGCTGTAGCCTTTAGCCTCCTCGTTAGCGTGCCCGCCTCCCGTGCTGGAGATGTCAGTTCAAGTCCCATTTGGAGCGGGTCGAGTAGGACCGGTTACACAGGCAGAGGTCATTGAGGTGCATCGCATTTCAACTGGTAGTTTGTTGCAGTTCATTTCAGTGAAGTCCATCCTAAGTCCAAGGTTCAGGCAGTGGCCAGTGAAGTATCCCATGCCTTACGGTTGGAGCTGGCATCAGTTCATCCTCTGTGAAGTCCATCATAGTAGACTGAAGTGATATCTGGCTGGCACAGGCTGCAGTTAGTCATCATTACTCAGCAACACGTAGCAGTGGGAGTCGGATATTAGGCAGGACCGGAGCTGGATCTGGCAGGCTCTGATAACTTAAGAATATGTACCTCGGGAGGTTGAGAAAGTGAAACAAATAGAAATATAGCTGCAAGCAGCAATTACGGGACCAGTCACACCAACAGCATGTAAGGAAGTATCACTGGACATCAGTGATTATGACTTTAAGGAAAGCAGCATAAAAAACATAAGAAGAATTGCTAATGTTATAATATAATTAACTGCAACTTTTGACCAATAGGTGGCGCTGTCACCAAATTTATGTGATGCTGTCAGGGTGTGGTCACAATGACACATTCAAAGTTTCATATCAAAACAGCAAAGCATTGTGGAGATATAGCCTCAGATCCTTACTGGCATGTTGCCATGAAATTTGTTGATCCGTTACATGAGAACAATTTGGTTTATCAAAAATCTTTTGATAACTTTTTGTCGTGAGTGTCCCTGGATGACACACAACAAATTCATGCAAATCATAGTTACAGCCTAGAAGGAGTGCGGAAAAATAGGTTTTCAAAATGCTGGACAACAAAGAATGAATACACCTGTGTCTAGATGCATCTCCAATTAGAGCATTTCCAGCAAGACACATTCCAGGCAGATTTGAGATCAAGTTCTTGAAAATTTGAGTTTCAACAAGGATTTCAGACATTCTTTCAGTTTCTCTTCATGTTGTTTCCTGTGATTTCATGTTTCTTGTAACTTGGACGGAACTATCATACTAGAAAACCTATTTATATTTGTGTTTCAAAACTCTCCTGCACTTTTCTTTTCTTGTAAAAAAAACTTTTTATAGCTCGAAACACTAAGTACGTAATTAGTGAGAAAGTGGAAAAAAGGGAGTAATCAAGAATTTGCTTTGAGTTGAGCAGCTCTGTGAACAGCCACCATGAAGGCCTTAATCAGCTGTCCCTCATGACAGCAATGAGAGAAACTGCATGAGTCAACAATAGTTCACTCATTTTAATCATGTGGTTATGTATGAAAGGGTGCTGTCCCTTGCATCTCAGAGAGAAAGAAAAGCAGGCTCTTTTAAGCCAAGTACAAAAATTCTGGAGAAACATGCTACAATCCACAAGAACTAATTGTCCTCCAACACTAGAGGCATTTAAAACCAAGAGGTTAATGTCTCACAGTCATGCAAAGCCCACAGCTACATCCACTCGATTCACTGTGAAACAGTCCCCACTCTGCCAGTGGGATCTGAGAAACTGTTCCGAGTAAAAAATGGACAAAAATTGCCACATCAAGACATATAGTGGTGGTTAAAAATAAAAAAAACCTTGTGATTGATAATATGTTATTATGTTGGTGTCTGAGTGTTTTTTAACATTTAGTCGTACAGTAAAGAGTACTTAGTGTGAATTAGTATCACAAATTCTCATCACAATTCTGGGCTGTAACAGCAGAATTACAACTGAAAAGTTTAATGGGGTGGACCACACAAGACCAAATGAACATGTGGAATTTTTATGGCATAAATAGTAGTTTAGTAGTTTTATTATTATTATTTTCTAAAGATGCAACATCACTGTATGGAAAATTATTTTGTTACATACAAAATTTAAACTGCCTGCACATTTACAAAGAGAGATAAATGTGTGTGCACTCTAACTGCTAGTGTGTTTGTGTACTTTATGTAGACATGAACAGATTACAGTTATTGTCCTTACTGTGGTAAATAGCTGTACTCTTCTACTTGATTAAATATGGATCCTCAAATGAGAGAATACATTCTCAAGTAGAGTAGTACACAATTATAATATTTTATATTTGGACTGCCATCCCTACTGTCAATTTTTTTTACAAATGCACATATTCACACAGGCGCAAGCTTTTTCCTTTTATAAAAAATATTAGCCGCCCTTCTCAGAGGACCAAAAACTACAGCCAGACAACCAATTATAAAATCAAAGACGAAAAAAAAAAAAAAAGATTCATTTTATTTTTTTATTTGTTTCTGATTATCCTAATCTTTCATATGATTTAAAATAACATTTCTGAAGAATAATATCAGAGTAAAAAGAAAAATTAGCTTTCAAAAAATAACAATACAAAAATTAAGGATAGTAAAACCTATCAACTTTACAGTGCATTATAATAAAAGAAAATAACAGAGGATCAAATTAAAAAGCAATTTTTTTTAAAATAACTTTCTAAAATATTAAACTATTAAAAAAAAGAAAGAAAAAAAGAAAAAAGAAATACACTTATTTAATAAAGGAGAATGTTATCCCTGAGAACATTTCAAACTTCGTCAGATAATATTTTGAGCCCTGAGAGAATGGAATGCAACACACAGCTAACATCCCTAAACATTAAATCTTGTGTTTAATACACATTTCTTTACATCATGACATTGTAAAAACAACATTTGGGGTCAGTAATTGGATAGTTCAGAGTTCTGCTTCACACTGGAATGGGCAGGTTGTCCCTGAAACAGGAAGCTCGCTGGGGAAGAGTGTAGCTGCACAGATCCTGATATATTAGAGCCACTTGATCATTGGCCGTCTCATCAGAGATCTCCACATTCCCACCACTACACTGCGATCTGCGAGCGGTCACCGCATCCACCAGCTGCTGATAGTTCAATGCTGTGATCTGATATGACAAATCATTTGATTATTGCTATGCTACAGTGCCTTCAGTTCACATCATTAAGACTATTAACAGAAAATTGTGACAAGAAGCAACAGCAAAGAAGCTACTTTCATTATCTTTAAGGAGTTTTTACTACTCCCAAACTGTTTCTTACAGTGCATATACTGGTACATTGTAATGTAGAATTTATAGCACTTTAAAAGTTCGAGTCTGTACAATAATTTGTCTTTTTAAAATGTCATGTAAACGCTAAACTCTGACCGTACCAGTCTGATTTTTGTGAAGTCGGACTAACAGACCTAGATAATAAAATTGTTGCTCCGCTTCGTCCAGCATGCGTACACACATTATTCAAATAGTTGGCCTCAGCATTATGCGCATGCTCAGTAAGACACTTCCTCAGCGGATGACCTTCCTTCATAAATTTGATTACGCATTGTGTACACTTGGACACACAAATGAAGACTGTAGCTTGACTATGCAAAAACATGCTGTAGCTCCATTATACTGTAACTGTACATGTAAACGTACTGAGAAACCAAAACGCTTTTCCTTTCTCTTTATCGCTATAGGAGATTATCTGGATAAATGCAGATGTCAAGAAATAAACAAAAAATCAAAAACATGCAAAACATACACAACAGAACATGCTAATCTGATAAAACAACTAGAAAACAAAACAACCCTGCTTGATCCTACACTCTTTTAAAAGTTAATTACTACAGTACCTTTCTTCATCCAGACTCTCCGTTATCTTTCTGTGGTCTGTGGTATCTTTATAATATCATAGATCTCCCTCACAATCTTATATACTCTTTTAATGCTGATGCTTCTTTCTTAAGCCATTTACTTGTTTTTGTTTGTTTGTTTTTTGTCTTTGGGCTACTGCCAGAAGTAATAGCAAAAAATATTTTTTCCCTCCTATCCTCTACTGATTTTGTTGTGCCTGCCAAAATCAACATTAAAAATGTTGTTCATGAAGTTAAATGCTTTTGTCCAAAAACAATTAATGGCTGGACAGCTGCAAAATATGAGACTATGCGTAGCTATTTGTTCTTTACATTCTCTACAGCAAGCATTAGTTTGATTTTGATTAAATTTGGCCAGTATCTGAGGTGTTCTAAAAGAAAATGATGAACAATTTTACATTAAAAATCTCTCTGTACGTTGCTATTAGTCAGTATGTGTTTAAGGGTACATCTTTGACAAGGCCTATTCAGTAATCTCCTGCCCAAGTTCTTTCTTACATTTATAAGAAAGGGGTTTTATAACTTCTAAAATTGTATTAATATTTAAGGTATTAGTTTCAGCTGAAACTTGTTTCATGAATGGGAGAATACACTATATAATATTCAGGTTTGTTTATACATTATATTGAATATGAGTTACCTGCACAATGATTAATTTGCTCTTGACAGTGCTGAAATCATTGAACTCTTCCCCAAAGCAGAGTGTGACGGTGGGGTCCGGGGCCTGATAATGACCCTCCTGATATACCTGTAGAGCTGCAGGACAATACAATAACAAATGACACACAATCCTGTCATGTCAATATATCAAAAATATTTTCAATGCCCATGTGTGATCTACGGTCTTATAAAAAAAAAAAACATAGATAAATATTACAAAACAGATGAGCCAGGTTTATTGCATTTCAGTTCTACCAATTCAGAAAATAAATGATATAAGGAAAACATAAAAAATGTAGTTAATTATTGGATATAAACATTTTATTGATTACTATTAATTATTTTATATTTGTAGTAGTGGACATGAAATACTTTTGTCAAGTTGACATGCTGCAGTGTGACACATTATGCTTCATCTAAAACAGTTTTAAACGGCATTTTGCTCATTTATTATTGCATGATAATTATGCATGCAGTTTTTATGATCTCATATTAATTGAGAGACTACATGGAATATTTGAATGTCAAAAAATGCATTTGTCACACTGTAGGACTATTTAAAATCAACTAGGCAAAAAATGATTAAAAATGGTGAACCAGTAACAAGACCTAAGAAGGACACTTTCACTTATACATTTATATAAATGTTAACCTAAAATCTTGATGTTAATAATGAAGAAAAAAAACTATGGACATGTTATGCCTTCCCTACCCATATATACTTTATATATATACTGTGTGTATATATAATGTATATTTCATATAAATACCAAAAAAACAAAAAAACGTAGAAATAAAATAAATAAATAAATAAAAAATGTAATATTTCAGCAAGAGTCATCAGTTACCTTCCAGAAACCTGGCAGGGTCAAAGATCTTCACCACCGCGTCTCGCTCCAGTTTGCAAGGGTTTGGGTTGTACTGTGAGTCCTGGCCGCTCCAGAACACTCTGCTCTGGCACAGACGCTTGATGAAGATGCCATCTCTGTTGGCACGCAGCAGTACACCACGCTCCAGGTGACTAAAGAGCTTTCGGGTGACGTGACGCTGCCGCTCGTGTTCTATGGAGTCCACCGATGGGAAGCGGATGTTCTGGAGGCTGTCCGGCCCGTATAACAGGCCATTAGTCACAGGGAGCGGGCAGGGCGAGATACGGCAGCCCTCCGGGTGAGTGGTGACTGTGCTGCCCACCAGACGGCCTCCATAATAGAAGCAGATCATCAACTGAGAGAATGCTGGGGAAAGAGAAACTTGCCATTAGACATCCTGCTCACACAGCTGTGAAAATGTTCAGAAACTATTTTGCAAAATCTAACCATTTATTTATTATCAAATTAAGTGTCATTGCTGGTTTGGAATAAAATTATTCTGCCGTAGTCTTTGGGTATAGAGACTCTTACGCGTTTTCTTTTGGGTTAGTTCACCCAAATATGAAAATTTTGTCATCATCTCCAAGATTAACAGTGAATAATGACAATCAGTTCCTTAAACAAAGCTATCATATGGCTTCAGAAGATTTGGTATACAGTGGGTGAGTCATATGGACTACTTCTATGGTGCCTTTTTAACTTTCTGGCACTTGACAGCCCTTTCCCATCCACTTTTATTGAATGGCAGAGAGCAACTTAGACATTCTGCTAAACTTCCCCTTTGGTGTTTCAAAGAAGAAAGAGATTCGTGCGGGTTTAAAATGAAATGATTGTGAGTAAGTGATTACAGAATTTTCATTTTTGGGTGAACCCTTAAGGGAGATGAGAAGTTTTATATGAATATGCACAATCATGTACCTGCAGGAGATAGATCCTGATGAACAACAGCAGCTGTGAAAGTACAAACACAAAAGAGTCATTCCCAGGCCTCCATCTTTAGTATTACGGCAAAAGAAAGAGTATCTATCTATCCATCCATCCATCCATCTAGACAGACAGACAGACAGATAGACAGATAGATAGGGGAGTAACACAGAAATGCAAAGTCAGCAACTCTTTGACGGAAATTAGTCAATCTGTCAGTAATGCTGAACACACTGGCCTTTTTTAGTTTGTACATCTGCAGGCATGTGATGGTATTTTTACACTGGATTTTTCAAAACACAAGTTAAGTGGAAGCTGAATTGTCATTTAATCATGTTCAAGAAAATCAAGAAAGTTCTCATACTTGTTCAACCAATTTTATTCTTAAAATGTAAAGAACCCCGAGAACATGATTTGAGCATGTCGTACCATTGTGAAGTCCCTGCTGCCACAATTCCTGCCCTGGCAGCACGTTACTGCCCTCATCCAGAGGAGAATGACTGCGCTTGAGGATGCCCATGTATTCATCATTAGAGGGCTGCACATCAACACACAAATATGTAAACAAAAACATGTATATATGTAATGCAACAATGCACATTAAATCTTCATTCCACTAGATCCTAATAAATCAACATTTAATAACGTAAAGGTAACTTAAACAGTTACCAGATGAAGAGATGGAGAGACTTTACCTCTTTGATCAGTTCATCCAGATCTGGTGAGCAGTCCATGTCACTGATGTCAGTACTGCAGCAGGACATGGCAGTAATGGAACTTTTACCCACTAAAAGAAAAATGAATGCTGTTAATTCACTTTCCAAACAGTAATGGTTTGTAAAGATGAAGGAATCTTTACCTAAATAACCTCATATTCACTGAACTTTATTTGATATTTCCAGGTAGTTGACGCGTCTTGTGATGTGGCATGATATACTCTGTCTAAAACCATTTTGAACAGCATTTTGCAAATTCTTTTATAATTGTTCTGCATGCAGCTTATATTAATTGCAAATAATTAGTCACACTGTAGGACGATTTGAAGTGAACTAGTGAAGGCAAAAAGGTGATTCAAAATTGTGAAAAACTTAAGAGAAATGGTGACAAGATACAGGACCTAAGACACACTTTCCCTAATACATTCAGATCATTTTCAACTTAAAATCTTGAAACATTTACCCATGTATATGTGAATGTAAGCATTTTGTATGCATGTGCATCTGTGCATTTGGGGGGGTGGGGTGGGTGGGGGCGGGGGTCTTAAATGAAAAACAAAGCACTTGCACAACAGAGCTACACACACATACACTTCTGTTCTTCCTCTGGAACTATCCGGTACACTTTGTAAGGCTCCGAGATGTCAAGCTGGGATCGGTCAGTAACTTCCTCAAAGTCAGGGCTCTTGTTGAGTGCACAGCGCAGTCTGGTCTTCCAAGTCGCTGGTTCAGCTTTATCTCCCTCCTTAAACTTCCCTTTAAATATCGCCCACGCCTGTGAAAACATATGCTTAGTCAGACATCACCACAGCATCTGAATTACTCTCACAAAATGAACATATGTGTAGGCTTGATGCTGAGTGACTGAATACATGCACAGACACAATTTATAGCATGTCATTATAATGTATGATATTGTTCTGTTCTTGCTCCTGGATAATTACTAATAATAGACCAATATATCCCTCAGGCTGATCAATCAGCTGATATTTGCGGAATTTGAGATAATCAGCATTGACCTGATTGGTCGATTACCATACATGTCTGATTTAAAATCTACAGACCGCCTTGACATTTGTGCACATTCTCTGTTTTGAAATATTTTTGTTTTATTTGTTCACCCTAACTGGCCAAAAATAAATACATTTGCAATAATTCAACAGTTTTAAATAAAACATTGCACATTCAGATGCTGTGCTTGTATTTGTATTGATATTTTTATCATCCTCTATGCATTGGCACAAATTAAGCAATTCAATTTTCAGGATTAATATTTTATGCAATTTAACAATTTATTATTTTGCATATATTTTATATTGTATTTATAATTTGCTAGTCGTATTATAAAGTTTTATCAAACATAAAATACTTAAAGTTATAATTATTGTTGTTGCTGTTGTTATTTAATAAATTAACGCTTACTTTGAATATGGATGCATCCACTTCTTGGTTGTAGTCCTGTTTTCCTGCATGTTTCCAGGGGATTCGGAACATGGTTCGGTTCTCATCCTCCCATAACAGTCCATTATAGATATTACTGTTGACCTGTTCTATAAGCCACTGCTTCAGTCTGCGACCCCCGGGATTCATCTTTATTCAACTGATGTAACAGAGAGCGCCTGAAGTATATACAGTACTCCTTACATTCTCAACCATCCACACGCTTCATTTATAAAGTAACCCACTCGCTCATGTGAATGGAGATGGTCGTGAGAGCCGATTGGCCAGCGGACCGCCCACGCGTCCAATCACTGCGCCTATTCGCTGGAGGGTCTTGCATATGTAAATGAGATTCTTCGAAGCATTGGCATTTACAAGAAATCTCCTTCCAGCTCTGGAAGTGTGTTAGGTAACCTGCGGGGAAAGGGACTTTACACATTCTCATACTTTGAACCATGGCCATTTAATTGAACTCTCCTGAATATCACACAGATAAATGAATCATCGGTTGAATATTAATCTGATGCTTATTAATATGTTTCAATGTCCCCACTCGCACTATAAATAGGCCTAATCTTTGATGTGGTTCTTTGATGGTGTTTTGATATCATTAAATGAATCATATCATGGATTGTTATTATTGCATGCTTTATGGGGAGTCTGAAGAGAAGACCAAGAGGATTTGAAAGCACACGTAAGCTTTTATATGAGTGCATAAAATGTAAACTAATCAGATTCTTTTACATTTAGTATTACAGCACTGTTCCATATTTTATGTTCAATAATACAGTCTTTATTATTATTATTATTATTATTATTATTATTATTATTTTGCTTTTTAGCATTGTTTCAGTAAGAAGTTAGTCTACATGATGACTATCACTTTAGGAAATCATAATAAATAAATAAAATGCATTGTTTTTCATCAAGTTGTGACTAGAGATTGTGATTCATCATCAGCATTTTCACAGATGAATATCACCATAATGTGTGATTGTGCTCGCATGTACTGAAAGGGTTAACGTCTCATGTCAAAACCATGTCTAACCTGTTGTCAGGAAGTTTAAAGATCATCTGTAAACCATGAAAAGCGGATCTTGGAAAGGTAAGGTCTCATGCTGGTGGTGAGTTTGAGGATATGAGCAGGTAGTGGTCGTGGTAAAGGTGTCCTGTAAAGGGAAGCTGATAATGGCACTAGCCTAATCAAAAGAGGCCATTCTTACTGCAGGGCCTAGCATCCTTATCAGACCTCAACTTTTAGTGACATTATGTTCTGGTTCAATACAGTCGGAAGCAGGGCTGGGCAATATTATAGCTAAATTGTATTTTTATATTGAAATGACTTTCAATGACTTCAATAAGAGGAACCATAATTTCAACCAAACAGCCATTATAGTCAAGTAGATTCAAAATGTTTTAAAACTAAAATAAATTAAAAATCTAAGGCATGTTTCCCAAAGTTTTTCCATTAAATAATCAATTAGTATCATTTGTAAGCATCAATTTTGGGCTGTAGTTGACTGAAGAACTGCCTTTCTGCAAATAATCAAGTAAATAAATTCATGGACTGTATGCAAGCAGTTGTACAGTTATAAAATTAGGCATGTGTTCAATGCTAATTTTATTAATTTCACTGTTTAATTTGTTGCTGTTTATTTAGCATATTTTATATTTAGTGAGAATGTCCTGGTTACTTGCGTAACCTCCGTTCCCTGATGGAGGGAACGAGACGTTGTGTCGATGTAGTGACACTAGGGGTCACTCTTGGGAGCCCGAAACACCTCTGGTCTTTGATAAAAGGCCAATGAAAATTGGCAAGTGGTATTTGCATGCCACTCCCCCGGACATACAGGTATAAAAGGAGCTGGTATGCAACCACTCATTCAGGTTTTATGCTGAGGAGCCGAGACAAGGTCCGGCCATTTCAGCGGGTAGTTCAGCATTGTGGCAGGAGTGACACAACATCTTGTTCCTTCCATCAGGGAACGGAGGTTACGCAAGTAACCAGGACGTTCCCTATCTGTCACTCACTCGATGTTGTGTCGATGTACAAACGCCGCAACTGGCTGAACTGTGTTACGTGAACTGGCAGTGTGTGAAGGGCAGACGATTGTGTGCCTCATAGCCAGCACACCAGGCCGACACGTAAGCTCCCCCAACATAGTTATGAGTGTCGAACGGCCCTGTGGGGACAAGTCGACTACCCAAAAGATAGAGACAGGCTAACCCAGTTGTGGCCTCTTTTCCCCTTCTTTTTTTCCACTCCCTAAAAAACAAGGGAGATTATCCGACTGGGGCGCCAGGTCTAGTCGGGGGTGTCCCTCCCAAGGGGAGGACACCGCGGAGACCACACCTCACCCAAAGAGAGGGGGGGATATTTAAGTGGAAAAATACGTCACATGGTCTTGCCGACCATGTGGAGAGTCTCATGGCAGATCCTACCCAACGGGGGAGGAGTTACTACAAACATGGAGACTGTGGCAGAGGGGGCTCTGCCCAAGGAAGACGCAGTTTGCCAACAGGGAAACGAATTAGCGGAAGATATACATCGCATGGGGTTACCTTACAGGGAACCGCCATATGCGGAGCACCTACCCCAGAACAGGGCTCTTAGTTAGGACGTGAACTGGGCTGGCAGCGAATCTCTCCGAAAACTCGACTGCCACAGGGCTCAGAGGAAGTCAACCAGGGAACATAGTTTGTGAACACTACTGGGAATTAATGGTGCACGTCTTCAGCTCAGAGGAGGTGAAAGGCGCTATGTGCAAGCGATACACCCGGCCAGCTATCCCGGGCTTATCCGCTTTTATTGTGTGCCACTACCTGGGATGAAACCGGTTCCACCCGGAGGTTGTAGAACCTGGCAAAGAGAAAGAAGGTCCTTTCTCAGGGGAATTCGCCGGGGGGGGAGGGGGCTGTCACAAGAGCCGAGTCTGGGTGGGCCAGTAGGGTGCTACCAGGACGACTTGCTCCTCGTCCTCCATGACCTTGCAAGTAGGCTCACTGGGGGAAATGCATATTTGCATAGGCCAGGAGGCCAGCTGTGTGCCAGCGCATCTATATCGAGGGGGGCCTCGGTCAGGGCGTACCAGAGCGGGCAGAGGGAGGATTCTTGGGAGGCGAACAGGTCTACCTGTGCCTGTCCGAATCGACTCCAAATCAGCTGGACCACCTGAGGGTGGAGTCTCCACTCTCCCCTTAGGATAACCTGCCATGACAGTGCGTCCACTGTGCTGTTGAGGTCGCCCGGGATGTGAGTGGCTCGCATCGACTTGAAGTGCTGCCGACTCCAGAGGAGGAGACGGCGGGCAAGTTGTGACAAACAGCGAGACCGCAGACCGCCTTGGCGGTTGACATATGCTACCGTTGCCATGTTGTCTGTCCTAACTAACACGTGCTTGCCCTGGATCAATGGCTGGAACCTCCGCAGGGCGAGCAGAATTGCCAACAATTCGAGACAGTTTATGTGCCAATGCAGCCGCGGGCCTGTCCATAAGCCAGCGGCTGCATGCCCGTTGCAAACAGCGCCCCAGCCCATTTTGGAGGCGTCTGTCATGACCACGACGTGCCTGGAGACCTTCTCTAGGGGAACACCTGCCCGTAGAAACGAGAGGTCGGTCCAAGGGCTGAAGAGACGGTGACAGACTGGCATGATGACTATGCGATGTGTCCCATCTCGGGACTCGAGTCTGAAGCCAGTGCTGAAGCGGTCTCATATGCATCAACCCGAGTGGGGTGGCCACCACTGAGGATGCCATATGCCCCAGGAGCCTCTGAAAGAGTTTCAGTGGAACTGCTGTTTTCTGTTTGAACGCCTTCAAACAGGCCAGCACCGACTGTGTGTGCTCGTTTGTGAGGCGTACTGTCAAAAAGTCCAACTCCAAACCGAGAAAAGAGATGCTCTGAAACGGAAGGAGCTTGCTCTTTTCCCAGTTGACCCGAAGCCCTAATTGGCTGAGGTGCGAGAGCACCAAGTCCCTGTGTGCACACAACATGTGCTGAGAGTGAGCTAGGATTAGCCAATCGTGGAGATAGTTGAGAATGCGAATGCCCACCTCCCTTAACGGGGCAAGGGCTGCCTCTGTGACCTTCGTGAAGATGCGAGGGGACAAGGACAGGCCGAAAGGGAGGACCTTGTACTGATACGCCTGACCCTCGAATGCAAACCACAGGAAGGGTCTGTGTCAAGATACAATCGAGACGTGAAAGTACGTGTCCTTCAGGTCTACTGCCGCGAACCAATCTTGATGTCGGACGCTCGCCAGAATGCGTTTTTGTGTCCGCATCTTGAATGGGAGTCTGTGTAAAGCCCGGTTCAGTACTCGCAGGTCCAAGATTGGCCACAACCCACCACCTTTTTTCGGTACGTTGAAGTAGGGGCTGTAAAACCCCTTCTTCATCTCAGCCGGAGGGACAGATTCTATCGCACCCTTCCGTAGGAGGGTAGCCATCTCCACGCGCAAGGTAGCAGCGTTTTCATCCTTTACCAAGGTGAAGTGGATACCGCTGAACCTGGGCAGACGCCTGGTGAACTGAATCGCATAGCCGAGTCGGATGGTCTGGACCAGCCATCGCGACGGATTGGAAAGCGCAAGCCACGCATCCAAGTTCCGCACAAGGGGGACCAAAGGGACAACGTCGTCGAACATACTGGCAGGTGGGGCCTTGCGGCATGGCGGAGCTCATGGTGCCACACCATGTCGTGGCCATGATGAATCTAGGGACATCGAAGCACCTGGCTCCTTGTGACCACCCCCAGAACAGCCTGGGACGGGGAGGAAGAGGCCTGTCCTCGCAACCCGTGGAAACTGTCACATCGAGGGCGAATGTGTGCCACAGCTGGGTGCGCAGGGGCGGGGAGACCTCCACTGGAGCACCAATCCTGCCAGGAAAAACCCATGGATGGTGGTCGTGATGACGACCGTGCACACTGGGTATGTGACCCAGGGAAGGAGGAAACCGCTCTTTTGCTGAACTGTTGGGTACCGCAGCCACTTGAGCATGCGGCAAAATCAAATAAAAAGGCAACAAAAGATTCTCCACCCGGCCCTCCACCGGGGGATGGAGTGGTCTTACTACCAGCTCCAATGCAGTGGGTTTTGTTGACTCTGGGTCACCCGTCTCAGGGGCGCTTTGATGACCTTCATGGGTTCTTAGCGGCCAGCCGTGAGACGGGTGGCATCTGCTTCCTGCGGTGGGCTCCACACCAGGGCCGGGCCGAAGGGGCGGGCTGCGGCAGAGCCGGTGCAGTCACCGCAGGGGGACTGCAATGAGCAGACGGGGTGCGCTGGGGGATCTTGAGCCGCGCCGGGGCAGGATCTGCTGCTTCACTGTCGAGAACTGCTGGGCAAAGTCCTCAACGTTGTCGTCGAATAGGCCAGCCTGGGAGATGGGGCAGCAAGGAACCGTGTCTTGTCGGCCTCACCCATCTCGACCAGGTTGAGCCAAAGTGGCACTCCTGGACCACTAATGTGGACATTGTCCGCCCGAGAGACCGCGCCGTGACCCTCGTCGCTCGGAGACACAGTTCCTGCATCAGATTTGGGGCGGAACTACCCTTGTGCAGTTCTTTTAGTGCCTTGCCTTGGCTTGGTGGACCTGCAGGAGAGCCATGGCGTGCAGGGCAGAGGCGGCTTGTCCAGCAGCGCTTTGGGCGTCCGCGCCAGGTGGCAGCGCTCTGCGGGCATAGGTGCACAGCGAGCGCCTTATCCACTGGGGGAATCGCCGTATAGCCCCTGGCCGCCCTGCCATCAAGGGTAGTGAGGGTGGGGGAACTGAAAAATTGGGACCGGGTAGTAAAAGGTGCCTCCCATGATTTTTTCAGCCCCTCGTGCACTTCCGGGAAGAAAGGCACTGGAGCGGGGCGTGGCTGCTTTGAGCGGCGCCACGAGCCCAGGAACCAATCATCAAGCCGTGAGGGTTCAGGGGAGAGCTGAGGGTTCCACTCTAGCCCAATGCTCGCGGCCACCCGGGAAAGCATGTCCGTCATCTCTGCATCAGCCTGTGACTGGGCAATCGACCCCGAAGGGGGGGAGACCAGCTGAGGCTTCTGCGTCTGAATGGACAAGCCCGCTCTCTGATGCTGCGCTCAAGAGCTCATCAACTTTGTGGGCTCCGAACAAGAGTTCGAACTCGCCGTGAGACGAGCCGGCGGACTCATCCGGAAGCCCAATCGGGGCAGACAAGCGTGCTGGGGAATGGGAGGTCCGCGGGGGGATATCCGGTGGAGGCGATCCCATTGGAGTCCCCAAGTCACCCCCAGTACTAGGCTTCTTACGAAAGCAAGCCGTGACCGCAACGTTGCCATGGTCATGTTCTCGCAGTGAGAACATGAACCATCCACGAACGCTGCCTCCATGTGGGTCATGCCCAGACACGAAAGACAGCGATCGTGACCATCTGAAGTTGTGAGGTAACGACCTCAACCAGGAATAACACATAATCAGAAAGGCATCTTTAAAAAGACCCATCTTTAAAAAGACATTCCATGTGTGCCACTCTTTTAGAGAAATATACTCTTTCAAAAAATTATACTCTCTTTATTCTGCCGAAGCACCCAGGGGCGTTCTCTGCAATGCACCAGTGCAAAGGAAGGAGAAGCCGCTGAAATGCGCTGTCAGATCCAGCAGAGGTGAATGAACAGTCGTGAGAATTCAGCTCAATGAGCATGACCATTTGGCTCCGAAGAGAAAATCTGAATGATTTGTTGCATACCAGCTCCTTTTATACCCATATGTCCGGGGGAGTGACATGCAAATACCACTCGCCAATTTTCATTGGCCTTTTATCAAAGACCAGAGGTGTTTTGGGCTCCCAAGAGTGACCCCTAGTGTCACTACATCGACACAACGTCTCGTTCCCTCCATCAGGGAATGGAGGTTACACAAGTAAACAGGACGTTCTCACTAAATATAAAATATGCAAATAAACAGCAACAAATTAAACAGTGAAACAGTATATCTATCTATCTATCTATCTATATATATATATATATATAGATAGATAGATAGATAGATGTGTGTGTGTGTGTGTGTGTGTGTGTGTGTGTGTGTGTGTATACAACAGTTAGTTCTGGACCTCGAATCTGATTGGACGAGACACGTTCCATGAGTACTGATGGTCTCATACCATCGGCACTCGGACGCTTCACTGTGTATCACTCCACTTGTATTCGTACCATTCTAAACTAAAGTGTAAGAGCAGTGCAGATGTATTAAGAGCTACTGTATATGTGGCTCTTTACATTTCATTTTGTGACATTACGTATTTTAGCCAGCAGGTGGAGGCAAAAGACCATTTTTGTGTGTAATATGAGTTGGTGACGTGAAGTGAGTCAGTGTCACTCAGTGATTACTTTCAACAGCACTCCGTGATCGCTCGTATTATTACTACACTACTAAAGCTAGGAAATAGCTTTAAACGGCTTAAAACTAGCAACTTCAGCATTAAGGCTCATCACAGCTGATCACTCATATTACTACTACACTACTGAAGCTAGGAAATAGCTTTAAACGGCTTTAAACTAACAACTTCAGCATTAAGGCTCATCACAGCTGAGAGACACAACAGACTGATTATTACACAAACTCAAGGCACATACATCTTACCGGAGTTTCCGCATTAACATACTGTTCAAAATGGTGGAGGAGATTGCGGTTTCTATAGTGAAAGACTCTTGTGAAATAAGGAAGAATACCCCTGCTTGGACGGATATTTTTCCACTGAGAAATAGGATGAATTTCACCAAAATGATATCATACAACAGACTACAGCATCTCTGCTCAACAGGTGATCGCACACGCTCCATCTCTCTCTCTCTCTACACACACACACACACACACACACACACACACACACACATACATCTTTTTTCTCCAATAATATGTTAGAAACAGCCCATATATTTTTAAGCAATATCACACAAGCAAAAAGTGCGATGTGGCCCTAAATCAGCACTGCTGTGATTCGGCTGCAGACCGTGTGCAGTAGGTAATCTCAGCACTGCTGTGATTCAGCTGCAGGCCGTGTGCAGTAGGTAATCACAGCAGTGCTGCTCTTACACTTTAGTTTAAAACAGCATGAACACAAGTGGAGTGATACACACAGTGAAGCATCCGAGTGATGATGGTGTGAGACCATCAGTACTCATGAAACGTCTTTTGTCCAATCAGGTTTGAGGACCGGAACCTAACTGTTGTATATATATATATATATATATATATATATATATACACACACACATATATGAATGAATGAATGAATGAATGTTACATTTATGTATAATATATAATATTTATATATATACATGTAACAGGTCCTGCTCGACCCACTCTGAACTCTGTATCGTCAACTAGAAACACAACTTTCCTATGGCTATGCCTGCAGGAGTCTAGTGTGGAGCTTAGGAGTGCAATGGAAATTCCCTGACACACAGCCATGCTCAGGGTCCTTGTTGGAATGGAGTGGGAGGACAGATATCCGGTTACATTCCAGTCAGACTGGCCTTACCATATTCAGAGGAATTACACACCCGAAGGCTGGCAAAACAGCATGTTTAACACTTGTTATACACTAAAATTACCTTCAACTGTAACTGCACTACTTCTGGATCACTAAGTAGAACCACATGCATGCACGCACACGCACACACATACTCAAAAGTTTGCATACCCTGGCAGAAATTGTGAAATTTTGGCATTGGTTTTGAAAATATGACTGGTCATGCAAAAAAATGGTCTTTTATTTAAGGATAGCGATCATATGAAGCCATTTATTATCACATAGTTGTTTGGCTCCTTTTTACATCATAATGGTAACAGAAATGACCCAAATGGCCCTGATCAAAACTTTACATACCCTTGAATGTTTGGCCTTGTTACAGACACACAAGGTGACACACACAGGTTTAAATGGCAATTAAAGGTTAATTTCCCACACCGGTGGCTTTTTAAATTGCAATTAGTGTCTGTGTATAAATAGTCAATGAGTTTGTTAGCTCTCACGTGGATGCACTGAGCAGGCTAGATACTGAGCCATGGGGAGCAGAAAAGAACTGTCAAAAGACCTGCGTAACAAGGTAATGGAACTTTATAAAGATGGAAAAGGATATAAAAAGATATCCAAAGCCTTGAAAATGCCAGTCAGTACTGTTCAATCACTTATTAAGAAGTGGAAAATTCGGGGATCTCTTGATACCAAGCCAAGGTCAGGTAGACCAAGAAAGATTTCAGCCACAACTGCCAGAAGAATTGTTCGGGATACAAAGAAAAACCCACAGGTAACCTCAGGAGAAATACAGGCTGCTCTGGAAAAAGACAGTGTGGTTTTTTCAAGGAGCACAATACGACAATATTTGAACAAAAATGAGCTGCATGGTCGAGCTGCCAGAAAGAAGCCTTTACTGCACCAATGCCACAAAAAGCCCGGTTACGATATGCCCGACAACACCTTGACACGCCTCACAGCTTCTGGCACACTGTAATTTGGAGTGACAAGACCAAAATAGAGCTTTATGGTCACAATCATAAGCGCTATGTTTGGAGAGGGGTCAACAAGTATTGTGCTCCTTGAAACAACCATTTTTTGCATGATCAGTAATATTTTCAAAATCAATGCCAAAATTTCAATATCTGCCAGGGTATGCAAACTTTTGAGCACAACTGTACATTACTTTTTTAACTTAGCAATATGAGACAAGCAAGAGTGCTGTTGTTCTAATAACAGCACAGCTGAGATTTGGCTGTATGCCTTTCCGCCTTTATTTAAACGTTACAGCATTGCAATGTTGACAAGGTCGATGTGAAAATGGATTTGAAGCTGTATCTCATCAAAACTTTGTCCTATCGAAACAAAACTTTGTATGCTTCATGAGGACCATGGTCTGAGGGCACATGAAGAATTTTGCAACAGTGCCACCTGTGGGTCAAGAATTGTGAAAAATATATATATTTTTTTCCGTACGTCCTAAAATCATGGGGTTGGTGTCTGTGGATTCCAACTGAAGATTTTTGTCCCATATTGGCCATACTGCCTCTCCACCATATTGAATTTGATTAAAAAGTTATACATATATTTTAAATGCATTGTCGGACTTGAAAGAAGAATAGGTATGCATCATCGACATCATGATCTGAGGATACCTGAGCAGTTTAAAGACAGCACTACCTATAGTTCAAAAGATAGCCCACACTTTTGGGCTGACACTAAACTCTGGCTCTCTCTTTGTCATGATTGAGATTTTTGTGTTGTACTTATCCTTGATCATTTCTGCTTGCAGGTATTCTTATTGTTCTTTTTTTAAATGGAATTTTAAGGCTGCACAATGAAGCATAACTTTAGAACCGTATGTCATGAGCTATTTTGAAATCATATAAAGTCATATGTCTTTTCGTTCGGAAATTCTGTGAAAGCTCTGACTTGATTGTTGTGACTTCATGTCAAAAGAACCAAAATGGCAGTGGCCTCAACATTTAAAGTGGTTTACATTTATTTCTGTTTTATTTAACATTTGATGTACAGTAGCCTAGCCTCTGTAGTGCCACCTAGAAGATGGGCATGTTCGGGGGCTCTGTAGCACACCCATTTTGAGGTACCGTCACCAAACTTTGTACACATATAGATCTCATCAAGCCGGACAACTTTTGTGCTGATAGTCATAAGCTCCGTCCAACAAGCAGTCAGCCATCTTGGATTGTTTGAAAAATGCATGCTCTGGAATTTGAAATAATCCTGCTAGGGATTTCATGTTACAGGTACCAAATGAGGGCAACATCATGCCAAGACATTGATGATGTTAAATTGCGAACAGATTTTTGATATATCGAACAGTGTTGCCATGGCAACACGATAAAATAATGTCAAAAAATGGGAAACAGGAAGTGTCTTATATCTTCTGCGTGCATCGTGTGATTTACATCAAAATTGAGCAGTATGTTTGGCCTTGCCGGCTGATCACATTGATGTGGCTATTGTGGGTCGCGGTCATAGCGCCACCAACTGGCGGAAGGAAGTATGACACTTTTAACAGACTTTGAAATATCCCTCTTATATTTACCTAAATTGCTTCAAATTTTCTTAGAATAATGTCAAGACAGTGCAGCTTTAAAATTCTGAAGGGATTCTTGATATCTTAAAGTGTTTCCATAGCAACGCATTAAATGTCATTATTATTTTTTATGTATATTCATGTTTTTGAGGTTCTTGGCATGCTTGAATTTTCATGATATTTTGCATACACATCAGAGTTGTCGGCCATTAGGCCTGGGCAAAAGTTAACACATGGGCTTGGCATGGGAGCTCTGTAGCGCCACCTTTTGACAAAAGTGGTGGGGACAGTTTCTTCAACGGTCACCAAACTTGCTACATATATTGTTCTCATCAAGCCGGACAACTTTCAAAATTACAGTCATTCGCTCCGTCCAAAAGGAAGTCGGCCATTTTGGATTGAATGTGCTTTTTTTTTAAATAGCAGGCCCTGAACTTTTGAATACTCCTCCTAGGGGATTCATGTGATTGTCACCAAATTTAGGCAATATTATGCCAATACATTGAAGATGCTAAATTGTGAATGGATTTTTATATTTTGAATGGTGTCACCATGGCGAAGCAATAAATCTATGGCAAAAAAAAAGGAAAACAGGAAGTGCCTTATATCTTCTGTGTGCATTGTGTAATTTTGATGAATATTAAGCTGTGTGTTTGGTAATTAGGGCTGATCACATTGATGTGGCTATTATGGATCACAGTCATAGCGCCACAAACTGGCAGCAGGAAGTATGTCACTTTTAACAGACTTTGAAATAACCCTCTTGTGTTTACATGAATTGTTTCAAAATTCTTTAGATTAATGTCAAGACACTGTTGCCATGGCAATGCATTAATTTTTATTATTCCTTTCTTCCTATATTTGGGTGTTTTTGAGGCACTTGGGATGCTTAAAATTTCAGAGTTGTCGGCCATTAGGACTGGGCAAAAGTTCACACATGGGTGTGTGTGGGGGGGGGGGGGGGGGTCTGTAGCGCCTCCTTTAAAATGGCCATGTAACGGGGTCTCTGTAGTACCCCCATTTCACCTAAAGTCACCAAACTTGGTACATATATTGTTCTCATAAAGCCGAACAACTTTCATACTTACAGTCATTAGCTCACCCAACAGGAAGTTAGCCATTTTGGATTTTCTGAAAATCTCTTTTAAATACTCCTCCTAGAGGATTCATGAGACAGTCACCACATTTAGACAATATTATGCCAAGACATTGAAGATGCTAAATTGTGAACAGATTTTTTATATATTGAACGGTGTTGCCATGGTGAGACATTAAATTAATGGCGAAAAATGGGAAACAACTAGTGTCCATATCTTCTGTGTACAATGTGTGATTTAGCTAAAAATTTAGATGTATGTTAAGTCTTGGGGGCTAATCACATGGATGTGACTATATGTGACTTTGCAGATCCTTGGCATTCAAGCTGTCAGTTTGTCCAGATAATCAGGTGACATTTCACCCCACGCTTCCTGTAGCACTTGTCATAGATGTGGCTGTCTTGTTGGGCACTTCTCACGCACCTTACAGTCTAGCTGATCCCACAAAAGCTCAATCGGGTTAAGATCCATAACATTCTTTTTCAATTATCTGTTGTCCAATGTCTGTGTTTCTTTGCCCACTCTAACATTTTTTTTTGTATTTTCTGTTTCAAAAGTGGCTTTTTCTTTGCAATTCTTCCCATAAGGCCTGCACCCCTGAATCTTCTCTTTACTGTTGTACATGAAACTGGTGTTGAGCGGGTAGAATTCAATGAAGCTGTCAGCTGAGGACATGTGAGGCATCTATTTCTCAAACTAGAGACTCTGATGTACTTATCCTCTTGTTTAGTTGTACATCTGGCCTTCAAACATCTCTTTCTGTCCTTGTTAGAGCCAGTTGTCCTGTCTTTGAAGACTTTAGTGTACACCTTTGTATGAAATCTTCAGTTTTTTTGGCAATTTCAAGCATTGTATAGCCTTCATTCCTCAAAACAATGATTGACTGATGAGTTTCTTGAGAAAAATGTTTCTTTTTTGCCATTTTTGACCTAATATTGACCTTAAGACATGCCAGTCTATTGCATACTGTGGCAACTCAAAAACAAACACAAAGACAATGTTAAGCATCATTTAATGAACCAAATAGCTTTCAACTGTGTTTGATATAATGGCAAGTGATTTTCTAGTACCAAATTAGCAATTTAGCATGATTACTCAAGGATAAGGTGTTGGAGTGATGGCTGCTGGAAATGGGGCCTGTCTAGATTTGATCAAAAATATTTTTTTTCAAATAGTGATGGTGCTGTAATGTCCTGACTATACATTGTGATCAGTTGAATGCCACTTTGGTGAATTAAAGTACCAATTTCTTTCCATAAGAGCAAAATCTGCACATTATTCCAAACATTTGGCCGCCAGTGCAATATCTTAAACAGATCAGCATATAAAGTTAAGCCATACAAATCAGTTTAGCAACTGGGCATCAGACTCTATTTTTGTGGTCTACAACAGCAGAGAGAAACTGTGTTTCACTTCCCTTCTGGATACCTGCCCAAAGCTCTCTCACTATGACTGACTAAACATTTTTCACCCCACTACATATAGAAGGTTCTTTCATTTCTGTTAAAAGCATACAGTATCTTCATCCACTGCTGCATGGTTCACTCTGGAGCAGAGAAAAATGAGCAGTCAGTATAATAAATGAGCCCTCACATCCCACATCCATCCTCTGCCATCAGGAATGACATTTAGGACAACTAGGACTAAAACAACTAAACAGTTGTAAAACGCATTGTGTCTTTGTTGAAACTGCAAATATACAGCTGTATTCATGCATACACTCACAATGATGCTACTGTACATGTACATACACTGATTTATGCATATATTTCTACTTATCTCTTTCTTACTACTCACTACGTCTGTATCTATTTTATATCTATTTATAATTAATGGTGAAGTGTAATTTCCATGCCACTAGTGTCACCAAACAAAATATAACATAGTCCCACCCCAAACTCACGGCATTGGTTGAACAAATGTTGCTGTGTCAGGCTAGTTGGAATGCTAAAACAACCAGGGCTGTGTTTCCCAAAATCATCATAAGCCTAAGTAGATTGGAGAAACCATTGGCGCCAATAGTCTCTACGACCAACTTAAGCTTGCAATGCTTTGGGGGAATGCAGCCCAGAGCAATCTTTTGATAGCATCACAGATCAACAGTGTTTACATTATTTCACTATTCAGATCAGCCTACGAATGGATTACTAGTTGTATCAGCATATTAATTTTTAAGTCCATTTTGACATTATTGTCATACCAGTTAACTACCCCTCGCCTAAAATTCTCATTAATGAAATGCATCCAGATGTTTTAATTTTATTTATTTTCAATGGTGATGCTCATTAGATTCCCATTACTGAAATACAGTAATTGTTTAATCAATACACTAACAAAATTACTGTAAATCATTTTAATTAAATTAGCATAAACACAGTACAACACATATTACCATGATGTAAAAACTTTACTTTTTATTTAATATATCATTATATAGTTAGCATTACAATAATTTACATTTACATTTAGTCATTTAGCAGATGTTTTTATCCGAAGCGACTTACAAATGAGGAATATGGCAAGCAATCTGTCAAACAAAGATTAACAACATCTGCAGTGTTGTACTGCCAGGTTGAGTGTCCTTTTTTGAAGCCAGACTGTTGTCTTTCGAGTAGGTTGTTCTGTAAGAGAAAAGCAGACAACTGGTTGAATATGACCCTCTCAAGAGTATTAGGCAGGAAGGGTTGAAGAGAGACCAGTCTATAGTTGTCAACTACTGTGGGGTTATTAAGAAATGTATATCCTCAGTAATGAGAATGAGAATATTTTATTATCATGAAAATAATGTCACAATGCAATGGTCCTAAAAACATGTTCTTGTCTTGACAGGTTCCATAAGATTCAAACATTCATAATTTCTTAATATGCGTTCAGAGCAAGGGTGTGTTTTGCTCTGTATTATTATCTTAATAAGCTGCACTCAGTTACTTTTTTGTTTGTGTCATCTTGGGCTTAAAATGACACCTAGAGACTTGGATGCAGTATCATTCAAAATCAATAGTTTTTAGTTAAAGATTTCATTATAGAATTTACTATACACAGTCAGCTATGACTACTTTATGCTACATTAACATCATGTCAGAATTACTCTAACTACAAGGTGGCAACTCTGAGATTCTACACAAAGCTTTTCATGCCCTGTGACCTTTGAATTATTATTATTTTTTTTTATTTTTTTTATGGCAACACTCATAACCTCAAAATGACTTGTTGTTGATAGCGGCAAAATATTTATAAAAAATTAATGAATTAATTCACCTCTATATGTTGTTGCAAACTGTTTAAGAATAAACAAAATGCTACAAGTAAAGATGGCATAATGAAATGGCTAATCAAACACAAATATGTTCACTACCTTTAACTGTTGAGGCCGCTCAAATTTACATAGTGCCACAACTGTCAAGTCATAGCTTTCATAGAATTCAGAGTTTACACATTGTAATTATGAGTTCTCAAAGATGTGGATGCTTTTTAAGTCAGTATCTCGTAATTTCAACATGATGTAAATGCACCATGAATCCATGAGTGAAAGTGCCAAATAACAGGGCGGTTACTGAGATTATGTGAACTCCTAGTATTCGGCTGGTCATGTGATTCTAACATGGAAGTCCCCATGAGGAGACCCTCTCCATGTAAAATAAAACAGCTTTTGTAAGGTTACTGACATGACTGGAGTCTCATGTGAGTGGTTATGATTTTATACACATATTTCAAAATTACAATTAATTTCTTTAGGAGTAAAATGTTTTAAGGAAGGAAAATAAATAAATAAATGTAAAAGTAAAATTTTGCGTGAGAGAAATCTAACCCTGGCCAATAAAAACATATTCTGATTTTGAGAAATCTTCCTTGATAAGCAGATACTTTGAGGGAACCAAATCAATATTCAAACACGAAGGATGTCAGGGAAATTATAATATCACAACAAAAGTTAATGTTTGAATCAATGTCATGGTGAGACACCAGCATAAATCTATATATCATTTGACTAAGGCATAATTAAACTGATAAAGACCTCCAACATGTTTTTAAATAATATTGTAATCTAATAAAGCAACTCTGGTGATAAACCATTAGCCAGAGTTTGTCACATCATGGGAAAAATTATTGGTAATAAAGTAAATTCCCTTTTATTAAGCTTTTGTTCCCCAAAATCACAGCCTGACGAATCAAACAACTGCCAGAGGGCAACATTTATGAGTAAAGAAGCTTGTGTTGCAAGTTTGACATTCACATGATTTGTGCTGATTTAATGCAATATCAGCAAGTCCCCCTCAAACCCTTAATTCACTCATTTACCCCTTCAACCTCCTCTGAAAACCTGAAACAATTTTACAGTCAATTTAAGATCTCACATCAGCAAGACATGCTTAAGGCAACTGCAACAGGAAACACCTTCAAAGGACCAATGTGAAAACACACCAGAGCAGACTCCTCTACCTCCAAAACCAGAGCTAACACTTCTGCCATCTGTGCGTGTCATGCTGCAGACAGACAGAAAACAAATCTGAAACAATGAATAATGCAGTTCGCCATGTTCTGAGGATAGGGCTCTTCCAACAAATGACTCATGTTTAGAATTGATCAACACACCATTTCAGCACTTTTCAACTAGCAGTGGAAGTGCTTGTGGTCTTAGAAAACTTCCTCTTTCTCTTTCTCTCTGTGAACTGTTCTCAACTAGCTGTGACTTTAGCGGCAGTAAAAACTCAAAACCGTCTGTAATCACAGCCTGATCTCATTATTTTTCATACGTATTCATACGTAACATTTACACATACATTTTTGTCCACTTGGATAGACGCTGAAATGTACAATATGGACGTACTGACAGCATCTAAAACGTAAATGGTTTAACATATATACAGCGTTTGATTTTAAATATATTTGTATAGTTATACAGTATTTTTACTATTTTATAGATATTTTAGATCCCTAACCCCACCCTAAAAATAACAATGATAAATAACAAACAAATGTACAGTGTCAATAATTTTAGATACAGTATACAATTGTAGTATATTATACTATTGTAATATTGTATTGTTGAGTCCCTAACCCCTCCCGTACCCCTAAACAGGCAGATAAATGTAATCATAAAAATGGCAAAAGGCAGTACAAAAGTAGTCCAAGTAGATGCAGTGTCCTTTTTTATTTGGCTGATGAAGGCTATAGTTGGCAATAATTTATTGTCTACCGAATGTATTCTATTTTAAGAGAGTGTATTCCATCCTATGATGAAGGTAATGCAAGCAGAGGTCAGTGAGGTACAGTTGTGCTCAAAAGTTTGCATACCCTTGGAGAATTGGTAATATATGTACCATTTTTAAAGAACACATGAGTGGGCAGGTAAAACACATTTCTTTTATTTCTTATGGGATTCATATTCAACTGTAGGTTATAACAGAATGGCACAATCATAAAAAAATTAATAAAATAAAAATGAAATGACCCCTGTTCAAATGTCTGCATACCCTTAGTTCTTAATACTGTGTATTGCCCCCTTTAGCATCAATGACAGCGTGCAGTCTTTTGTAATAGTTGTCTATGAGGCCCCAAATTCTTGCAGGTGGTATAGCTGCCCATTCGTCTTGGCAAAATGCCTCCAGGTCATGCAAAGTCTTTGGTCGTCTTGCATGAAATGCACGTTTGAGATCTCCCCAGAGTGGCTCGATGATATTAAGGTCAGGAGACTGTGATGGCCACTCCAGAACCTTCACCTTTTTCTGCTGTAACCACTGGAAGGTTAACTTGGCCTTGTGCTTAGGGTCATTGTCGTGCTGGAAAGTCCAAGAGCGTCCCATGTGCAGCTTTCGTGCAGAAGAATGCAAATTGTCTGCCAGTATTTTCTGATAACATGCTGCATTCATCTTGCCATCAATTGTCACAAGATTCCCCATGCCTTTAGAGCTCACACACCCCCAAAACATCAGTGAGCCACCACCTTACTTCACAGTGGGGATGGTATTCTTTTCACTTTGTTGACCTTGTTGACCCCTCTCCAAACAAAGCTCTATTTTGGTCTCGTCACTCCAAATTACAGTGTGCCAGAAGCTGCGAGGCATGTCAAGGTGTTGTTGGGCATATTGTAACCAGGCTTTTTTGTGGCATTGGCGCAGTAAAGGCTTCTTTCTGGCAACTCAACCATGCAGCTCATTTTTGTCCAAGTATTGTCATATTGTGCTCCTTGAAACAACCACACTGTCTTTTTCCAGAGCAGCCTGTATTTCTCCTGAGGTTACCTGTGGGTTTTTCTTTGTATCCTGAACAATTCTTCTGGCAGTTGTGGCTGAAATCTTTCTTGGTCTACCTGACCTTGGCTTGGTATCAAGAGATCCCCGAATTTTCCACTTCTTAATAAGTGATTGAACAGTACTGACTGGCATTTTCAAGGCTTTGGATATCTTTTTATATCCTTTTCCATCTTTATAAAGTTCCATTACCTTGTTACGCAGGTCTTTTGACAGTTCTTTTCTGCTCCCCATGGCTCAGTATCTAGCCTGCTCAGTGCATCCACGTGAGAGCTAACAAACTCATTGACTATTTATACACAGACCCTAATTGCAATTTAAAAAGCCACCGGTGTGGGAAATTAACCTTTAATTGCCATTTAAACCTGTGTGTGTCACCTTGTGTGTCTGTAACAAGGCCAAACATTCAAGGGTATGTAAAGTTTTGATCAGGGCCATTTGGGTCATTTCTGTTACCATTATGATTTAAAAAGGAGCCAAACAACTATGTGATAATAAATGGCTTCATATGATCACTATCTTTAAATAAAAGACAGTTTTTTGCATGATCAGTCATATTTTCAAAATCAATGCCAAAATTTCACAATTTCTGCAAACTTTTGAGCACAACTGTATGCCTCGCAGCCCGGATGGAAGATTGTTACAGCTGCTACAGCGGATGGAGACAATGATGGTCACTGAATAAAGACTTAGAGTCTGTTCCTCACACAAACCTATCATATGTCTTTTGAAGACTTGGATTATAGCGCACAAATCCACAGTTTTCCTGAGCAACCACTTGGTGGCGCCATGATGATTCTAATTGCCTGTTTTGTATTTCTGTTACTCGGTGTATAAATGAATTTCAGGCTCAACTTGTGCAGTTGTTGGCTGTCATAACTCTGCCAACATATAATATGATAATTAATGATATCAACGTAACTAACCTCAGACCATCGCTTCATGTCATCTGCACACTCAGGTGAGGCACTGTCTATAAAAAAACAGTCATCTCGACTCTGTGAAGTATAAGTAAATGTTTTTTGAAAATGTTTACAAATGTAATACCTTAAACATTACATTACCAGCTAAGAATATATGCCTATGCGAGTGAAAACACTGGAGACCGCAAATTGAAAACAGTTGAATCACGGAACACTTCTGCGTTCAGGAAAAGGTGGATAGAATGGATTATATTTAGAATCATTTTATGGTTCTTTGTGGTGTGTTTTCTTATCTTTTTTGAGCTGCAGCATTTTCAAAAAAATTATTTTGTGTCCCACTGCAAACAAAATACAAAAATTTAATGATTAAATAATATTTAAACAAATACAGAATTTGTATTCATTTTAACATTTTTAAGTTTAGTCTTGGTTAAAGTGATGGAATCCTTCGAAACAGTATGGTTTGATGAATTAGGAAAATGTGTCAACTGTGTTAAATAAATGTGATAATAAATTTGATGGCATTTAACATTTAATTAATCTTATTGGTTATAAATACAATATAATCGACTAATTAATTCCATGAATTCAGTATAAGGATTCATAAACATTTGTAAGTCTCTAAAGTTCATACATAAAATTATTTACATTTCAGATGATGTCAGTAGATCAGTTTTGTATGTTTCAGTGTCTAGGCAAATGTAAGCAAATGTATGTGTGCTAGAACCACATTTTATATAAGAACACCTATGAATATTCATGAGATCACATTTGTGATCAAAACATACACATTTTGCTGAAGAAATAACAAATTATTGGATACATAGTATTTTAAAACAATTTTCAAAAATAATAGAAAGTAAAACCTCAAATTTCTCAAATGGTTACAACCTTGTTATAATTTTGCCTCACTGTAAATAGCTCACTGCTTAACCACCATAGTACGATGCATCGTTGGAGAAATTAATTAGCTAGTCACGTCTGTTTGATGGGTTTCTCTCTACATCAAACTTCGGAGTTCCCCGACGCACTTGAGCAAACACCCACATGCACACTTCAAAAACATATAAATGGCACTTACGCATTAACATAAACACATAAAAGCTGTAACAGCCTTTAATCCCTTAAACGGCTGCATTTACGTGACGTTTCAGAACAGCGCTTTTCTGCGAAACCCCGGAATAAGTCGTTTTCTTAAATGCTTTGGTAAACGTGGTCAAAGTCTTGACAGAATGAAAGATATATATGGAATAAAAGATATACAGTAGAAGCCTCAGTGAAGTCAAATGATGTCCACACAGCAAACAAACAAGGAACAATGCTTCTAACCACAGGTAAAAAGCTGTAGTTCCAACCACACGTTTGCGATGCTGTTTGCGAATATTCTTGCAACACTTTGATTTTGTTATTTTTAAAGCCATATAATTGAGTCTTATATAGGTCTGTGACGAGGAGGAGGGCGTGGTCGGGCCATGAGGGTGCAGCGAGATAAAGGGGGGCCGGAGACGCCAGTGCGAGAGAGAGACGCATGCGGCCGGGCTGCATGTGTGTCCTTATGTTTTATGTTGTTTTAAGTTAATTTATATCATGAAACTTTACATTGACTGTTCAGCCGGTTCCCGCCTCTTCCTTGCCCATTCTTTTAACTGTTACAAGGTCATATAGGATACAATAAATATTAACTTTTATAGTTAAATTTTTATAGTCTCTTAAATTTTCAAATGGTTGTTTTCCTTTAGTTTAGTTTTATTTATGCATTTATTTATTTTTTCTTCTAGGGAAAAAAGCCTATCTAGGAACCTGAGATGCAAATTAGCATGTGCTGTAATCTCTATGTACAAAGAATATGATATATATATATATAGGCTGAAATTATGTTCTTGTACTCTCCCTATACAAATAAAATTAATTAAATAAATAAACAAACAGTTAAGTATACACTAAGTAAAGCTGAGTTGCAGGTTGATAAGGACTGGGCATTTTATTCAGAAAATAAGCTATAGTTCATGGAAATGAACGGAATATATTAAATTCAAACAATAATATCATTTTTTAATCAATATTTTATTATGTATAAATTCAACATATTTACTTATTTTGTCCCTGAGCAATTTTGAGTTGAAGCTACCCTTTTAAAAAAGGGTACTATGATTCATTGTATGATTTAATGGACATAAACATACTCGGCTCAATATATGACAATCTTTCATTTGTGTGATATGAGCAATATTACTGTCCTGAATTTAAAACAATTTGGTCATGAAGATCGCAACTGGGACATAATTGTTTCTATTGACCTGTGGGTTCTAAGGCAACAATTTACCACAACATTACACTCACCCGTAAATGTGTTTTGGGCACAGCATTTAATAATGTGTATTAAAAATCTTTGATGCTTGCCCAGTCTCAAAGCCATCGGCCTGGTCTACTCAGTGCTGTGTTGTAGACTTTGAACTGTAGTACTAGGTATTGCTCCACACTACCACACAACTAAAGGTGTGGTTTCGTGCAGTTGCTTAAGATCAGGGGTGGTAACTGGAAATTTGTTGGTTTGAGGAGCAAGCGGTACGGACGAAGCTGGCAACGCTGGCTCTGGGATGGACGAGGCTGGCAACTCGTTGGCCGTGGCAGGCGTGGGCTTGTTGACCGTGGCAGGCGTGGGTGCTGGCTCGTTGACCGTTGCAGGCATGGGCGCAGACAATTTTTGAGGTAGGTCTTCATGGACCTACGCACCGACATCAGTGGCAGATCATACAACTTGGAGACAGGGGCCGTGGAAGGCTTCGAGACAGGGGCCGTGGAAGGCTTCGACAAGGGAGCCGAAGATGCAGGTTTTGGCCCAGGGTTTCCCGCAATAATCCACTGTATAAAGTCTTTTTATAGAGTCTTCTCCATATATTCGCAGAGCATCCAGTGAGGATCAGCCGGAGGCATCAGTTCCCTCAGTGCACTATTCAGACTGGCCTGGAAGAAAACCACCAGAGAGCGGTCTGGATAGTGCACTACATTTGCCAGCTCTAAAAACTCACAGATGTGATCCTCATCTGGACGGTCCCCTTGTTGAAGGAGCAAAATTCTGACAGCCGCTAGATCCATTTTTTGGTCAGTCTTTCTGTAACGAGACTGGCAAGGATGGAGGATCTAAGTGCAGCTTTTAATTGAAACAAAAGATGAATAAAGTAACTCAGAATAAAAATGAACACAAAACACAGGGAACCAGGTACAGAACATGACAATACATGTGAAGACTGACGAAGGAAACAGGGAAAACAAGGGCTTAAATACACAGGGGCAAACAAGGGAATGAGGAACACCTGTGGAAACAATCAGGGGAAAACCAATCATAAAATGAAACTACAAAAGGACTACAAACTAACAGGAAACAGAAACATGGGAACTAAACAAGAATTTCAATATATAAGTCAATACAAAAAACAGGGAATATGTGACAACAAGATTCATGTTTTCTGCTATTGAGGCTGATGTACGGTAGGTTTAGAAGTAGAGGTGGGGTTAGGTTTAGGGGTAAGGTTAACAGTGTAATTACAGGTGTTATTAAATGCAGATGCTTTGAATGCAAGTACAAAGCAAAAATGTGTATGTACATAATAGGTACATTGTATCAATTTCTTAAGCACATAGTAGTAAAATACACCTAATATAAAGTGGGTCCTCTGTTCTTAGAATCCTGTTATGTCATGCCTGCAAAAAAGTTTCTTCCAAATACAAGCGTACACATGGAGTAAACACATCATATCAGCAATGTAATTATGGGGCACCATTTGTAAAAAAAAAAAGCCTTATTTCGTGGACTAAATTAATTTATGAATTTCATGACACAAAGACAAAAGGCCAGTTGCATTTTGTCTACGAAAATGAAAAGTAAGCACTTCATTTCATGCACAAAATTTCAAACCAAAAACTTATTTCGTCCAGGACACTGAGACAAGTCCCTTCAATTTCGTGGACATAAGTGTGAATGCACTTTTCATTTCGTGTATAACAGACAACCCCTTTCACGGACAAAATGCACCTAGCATGTCACAAAATGTAGACGAAATGCTCATTCTGTGAATTAGGTATACAGTATATACAGTAGATATACAGTATATGTGAACCCTTTGGAATTAGCTGTTTTTCTGCATTAATTGTTCATAAAATTATCTCACAAGTCACAAGTATAGACAAACACAATGTGCTTAAACTAACAACACACAAACAATTATAATCTTTCATGTCTTTATTGAACACATCCCATGAAACATTCACAGTGCTGTAGAAAATGTAAGCGAACCCTTGGATTTAATAATTGGTCGATCCACCTTTGACAGCAATAACTTCAACCAACCATTTCTGGTAGCTGCGGATTAGACCTGCACAATGTTCAGAAGGAATTTTGGACCATTGTTCCTTAAAGAACTGCTTCAGCTCAGCCATATTCGAGGGTTGTCTGGTGTGAACGGCTCTCTTGAGGTAATTCCACAGCATCTCTATTGGGTTCAGGTCTGGGCTCTGACTAGGCCACTCCAAAAGGTGTATTTTCTTTTTTTGAAGCCATTCTGTAGTGGATTTACTTCCATGTTTAGGGTCATTGTCCTGCTGCATCACCCAACTTCTACTGTGCTTCAGCTGGCACACAGCAGCCCTGATATTGTCCTGTAGGATATCTTGATAAACTTGGGAATTCATTTTTCCATTGATGATGGCAAACAGTCCAGGCCCAGAAGCAGCAAAGCAGTCTCAAATCATGATGCTCCCTCCATCGTACTTCACCGTTGGGATGAGTTAACCGGTTCCAATGATTCCTTCAAGCATTTAGCTGTCACTCAAGGGTTCTTTTTTTCAATGAGCATTCTGCAGTGTGCACTTTGAGTCATCTTGACTGGACGGTCACTTCTTGGGAGAGTAGCCACAGTACTATTGACAATTTGTCTAACTATGTACAGATGAATATATAAGCTCTTCAAGATAATTTTGTAACCTTTTCCACCTTTATGCACAGCAACAATTCTTGATCATAAGTCTTCTGAGATCTCTATTTTGTGAGGGATGGTTGACTTCAGCAGATGCTTTTTGTGAATAGCAAACTCAAATTGTTTGAGTGCTTTTTATAAGTCAAAGTAGCTCTAACCCACACCTCCAATCTCTTTTCATTAACTGGATGTCAGGTTTGCCAACTCCTGACTCAATTAGCTTATGTTGACGTCATTACCATAAGGGTTCACATACTTTTTCCAACCTACACTATGAATGTTTGAATGATGTATTCAATATGTACAAGAACAATACAATAATCTGTTTGTTATTAGTTAAAACAGATTATGTTTGTTCATTATTGTAACTTAGATGAAGATCAAACCAGATTTTAAGACAAATTTATACATACCGTAAAATGCATGTAATTCCAAAGGGTTCACATACATTTTCTTGCCACTGTATGTATTTTGTCCATGAAAGGCATTGTGTGGATTAAGAAATCCATATGGTCCAAAACATTATTTTTGTAAATTCCATTCCATGATTTCATATCATGAAATGCTTTCATCCACAAATGAGTCACATTTCTGGACCTTTTATTTTTTTCACTACTAAGTTAAAACGTAAGACCTGTTTACGAAACAAAAACATTTTATGTTTCGATACTCAAAATGCATTATTTAGGCAATGATCTGTGAAATATATTTCAAAAACCTCAAATAAATATTTCATGTCCACTTGTTGATACCATGTGCTATATAATTGTTTTAATAAGCAGGATAAGGTACAGTCAGTCACTGTACTTCTCATCAGGGGTCCTGGTCAGGCTGTCAGAGTTTATTTTGTGATAAAAACCAGCTTATTGTACATTATCTCTTGTGTATTGATTTCTGAGGTTGGGATGGGTATTTTTGTTGTCTTTCTTAAGTATCACTTGAGACTACAGTATACTATTATACTATATACTATTATATACAGTATATATTATACAGTGGCCCCAAAAAGTATTTGGACACTTGCAAAACTTTAAAATATATGAATGTCACTGCAATAGATAAAGTATCAAAGCAAGTATCATCTGCAAACAATTTATGTCAGAGTTTTTCTCAGAACTAAAATAACTTTCCTAAGCCCGTTATTACATTGACTTTGAAGCAACTGGTGTCAAGGTTATTTTTAGTGGATGTATTAAGTCATTTCCCCTCAAGTTCACACAGGTGTCCTAGCAGAGTAACCATAGGCGTATTTCAGCACATTAACTATGAACATGTTCCACTAATGTTTGACAAACACAAAGTGTCACAATACTGCATGTCTTTATTTTCAACACTATATCTGTTTTCTTATTTCAAACAGCAAACTTATTTTTGTGAAATGTTGTGCTTGAAAAGTGTGCTATCTTCCTTTACAATAAATGACTCTTGTTTTGTTGTAAAATAAAATTACATTCATGCATTTTTAAGTGTGAATTAAGTGTCCATACACTTTATGAGGCCTCAGTTTGTAGATCCTTTCAGGTGAGTTTGACACATCAGAGTATCAAACAAGAAACTGTGTCCATGCAGATATGAAATGCTGAATGTACCTCTGACACCTGTTCCATCTGGAATTCCTGTAGCTGCTGCTGAAAGCCGTAGTTTGGGCCCACAAATGAGTGCACAGCCTTCACCGCAGTCAAACACTCCTCCCAGCCGTAGCTGGTGACCCTCATGAGGTATGCCAACACCATCGTGGTACTGCGAGACACTCCAGCAAGACTATGGCAGGACGAGGGATTGTTACATTGAATTTGAGCATTAAGAAACATGAATTACATTGTATGAAAAATTATTTGGCATTGAATTCAAGTTTATTTACATAATGACACCCATTACAAGAAAAGTCAGAAATATGAGTGTACTGTCAAGACTGTAATACTGGTAAGGTTAAAAAGCTGAATAATGCAATCTTTACACAAACCAGATATTCCAGTTAAAGCACTGTTCCTGTAAAGCTCCTGTCGTGGTTAAAGATGCCCTCTGATGCAGCTCACTACTGAATATCAAAAAATGTAGCAGACAAGCCCACCAATGAACTAGACATGCCCCTCCATTGAGTCAACACTCATGGTAAAGCGTATGCTCTCTTTGAAATGTTGAGACCTGCACAAAGCATGAGAAAGAGAAACCAAAAACAAATTACATGGCTCTCTGGGATACTTTAATTTTCATAATAATGAGTGCTAAAATGTATAATTGACTGTTGTTCCAGGCAAGTGATTTCCTACATAGCTGTGCTATTTTTCTGTCTCTCATATCACTCTACGCATTTATTTGCAAATATGACAAGTTCACTATACATTAGCCTTTACATACCTTTATTCTTTGATGAGGGTTAGTGTTTTTGGTGTGTTTTAAACTGTTGTTGTGTGTGCAACATTAAGAGATTATCTAAGACAAAAGTGAAATTTGTGTGGATAATGTACAGGGTATAGATCAAGGGACAGGATTTTATGATTTAACTGAAATATTATTATTTATTTTTTTGTAAGTCCTGACTACAGAGCCGCTTAGAGGACAGGGAGGGATTTTTTTTTTTTTTTTTTAAATAGGTTTGTGTTCCCTGTCCTCAAAGAGGCAAATGATCAATCAAATGAAATAATGGGGTCTTCACTATGTTTTGGGTAAACAATGAAAGTTCCCTATCTGTCACTCACTCGACGTTGTGTCGATGTAGTGACACTAGGGGTCACTCTTGGGAGCCCGAGACACCTCTGGTCTTTGATAAAAGGCCAATGAAAATTGGCAAGTGGTATTTGCATGCCACTCCCCCGGACATACGGGTATAAAAGGAGCTGGTATGCAACCACTCATTCAGATTTTCTCTTTGGAGCCAAACGGTCATGCTCACTGAGCTGAATACGTCATGGTTACTTGTGTAACCTCCATTCCCTGATGGAGGGAACGAGACGTTGTGTTGATGTAGTGACACTTGGGGTCACTCTTGGGAGCCCAAGACATCTCTGGTCTTTGATAAAAGGCCAATTAAAATTGGCGAGTGGTATTTGCATGCCACTCCCCCGGACATATGGGTATAAAAGGAGCTGGTATGCAACCACTCATTCAGGTTTTATGCTGAGGAGCCGATATAAGGTCCGGCCATTTCAGCGGGTAGTTCAGCGTTGTGGCAGGAGGGACACAACGTCTCGTTCCCTCCATCAGGGAATGGAGGTTACACAAGTAACCATGACGTTCCCTATCTGTCACTCACTTGACGTTGTGTCGATGTAGTGACACTAGGGGTCCCTATACGAAACGCCACAACTGGCTGAACTGTGTTACGTGAACTGGCGGTGTGTGGTGGGCAGATTGCTGTGTGCCTCATAGCCAGTGCACCAGGTCAACACGTAACCTCCCCCAACATATTTATGAGTGTTGAACGGCCCTTTTTGGGGACAAGTCGACTACCCAAAGATAGAGACAGGCTTAACCCAGTCGTGGCCTCTTTTCCCCTTCTTTTTTCCACTCCCTAAAAAAGAAGGGGGATTATCCGACTGGGCCACCAGGTCTAGTTGGGGGTGTCCCTCCCAAGGGGAAGACACCACGGAGACCACACCTCGCCCAAGGAGAGGGGGGGGGGGGTATTTAAGTGGAAGAATACGTCACATGGTCTTTCCAACCATGTGGAGAGCCTTCAAGGTAGATCCTGCCCAATGGGGGAGGAGTTACTACAAACATGGAGACGGGGGCAAAGGGGTTCTGCCCAAGAAAGACACAGTTTTCCAGCAGGGAAACGAACTAGCAGGAGATATATATCGCATGGGGTTAGCCTTACAGGGAACCGCCACATGCGGAGCACCTACCCCAGAACAGGGTTCTTAGTTAGCGCGTGTACTGGGCCAGCAGCAAGTCTCTCCGAAAACTCGACTGCCACAGGGCTCGGAGGAAGTCAACCAGGGAACAAAGTTTGTGAACACTACTGGGAATTAATGGCGCACGTCTTCAGCTCCAAGGGAGGTGGAAAGCGCTATGTGCAAGCGATACACATGGCCAGCTATCCCGGGCTTATCCGCTTGTGTTGTGTGCCACTACCTGGGACGAAACCGGTTCCACCCGGAGGTCGTAGAACCTTGCACAGGTGTTGGGTGTTGCCCAGCCCGCTGCTCTGCAAATGTCTGTTAGAGGCACCACTGGCCAGGGCCCAGGGAGCCGCTACACCCCTGGTAGAATGGGCTGGTAGCCCTACCAGGGGCGGCATGTCCTAGGCGACATATGTTATAGTTATGGCATCAATGAGCCAGTGGGCGGTCCTCTGCTTGGAGACAGCGCTTCCTTTCCGCTGTGCACCAAAGCAGACAAAGAGCTGCTCAGAGATTCTAAAGCTCTGCATGCGATCCAAATAGATGCGTAAAGCACGCAACGGACACAGTTCAGCCAATTGTGGCGTTTCGTATAGGGACCCCTAGTGTCACTACATCGACACAACGTCGAGTGAGTGACAGATAGGGAATGTCATGGTTACTTGTGTAACCTCCATTCCCTGATGGAGGGAACGAGACGTTGTGTCCCTCCTGCCACAATGCTGAACTACCCGCTGAAATGGCCGGACCTTATATCGGCTCCTCAGCATAAAACCTGAATGAGTGATTGCATACCAGCTCCTTTCATACCCGTATGTCCGGGGGAGTGGCATGCAAATACCACTCGCCAATTTTAATTGGCCTTTTATCAAAGACCAGAGGTGTCTTGGGCTTCCAAGAGTGACCCCTAGTGTCACTACATCGACACAACGTCTCATTCCCTCCATCAGGGAATGGAGGTTACACAAGTAACCATGACGTTTTTTATTTATGAACATTAAGTCTTTATCACACATATGGACACATTTTTGTTTCAGCTGAAATATCTGTTAAGCCTGAGGGATTGTCTCAGGATACTAACATGCTAAGCTTGTGTTTCAGGCATTTCTCAGGAAAGTTCAAGGGAAGAACAATACATTTCTTAAATATATTTTTCCTTGGCACGTTGCAAAAGCAAATCTTAGTGAAACTAATATGTACGGTTTCTGAAATTGACCACATAACCGTTTGGGTGAGTAATTGGAAACTTTTAAGATTCAGGTATGATTGGGAAACAAGTGATTGCAAAAAACTGCAATCCTGCAATCTGCTCTTAAGGCTGATTTCCCAATCAAACTAACACAGTAAAGTACAGCAAAAAACTAAAAGAGACACAAACAATGAGGGGTCCTGATCCACCACTGAGGGAAACTAATGCAATTAGTAAAAATATATAATATAATATAATATAATATTGTTATATATATATATATATATATATATATATATATATATATATATATATATATATTGTCATTGTACTGATTTACAAACACAGTTTTGTATATTGAGGTAATAAAACAAAAACCACCTGCTAAAAATATACCAGATCTATGTTTCTTGTGTTACACAGATGTCATGCAAATTTGTAAACACTTCAAAGAAAAGTTCATCCATGAAATGAACCTTTTCAAGGAAAAGTGTCCAACTGCACAATGGTTTAAACTAATAACAGAAAATGAGGAAGAGATTTGGACGCTCTGTTTTTCCAGCAGATTTCTAAGCCACAGGTCATGTATCATTCACACAGATACAAAACATGCACATACGTTAATGCTGTTTTATTTAAAGAGGATTGTGCATAACTTTTAGATATATATTGTATATATAAAAAGCTTTGAAAACCTAGTCATGCCGATGTATGTGTGTGTTTGTGTGTGTGTGTGTGTGTGTGTGTGTGTGTGTGTGTGTGTGTGTGTGTGTGTGTGTGTGTGTCTACCCGTTTTGAAAAAAAAAAGGACTTCAGTGAGTGTGTGATGAAACAGACTGACTGACTGTGAAAGCTATGGGATTGTGACAGAGGTTTTTTAATAGGTCTGGTGGCCAGTGTAGTTTCCTTCCCTCTGGATTGCATCAGGGCCTGCATCTCACCCTGATGTCTCCTGGATGTGTGTGTTTCATCTGGAAGAACATCTGCTCATTTGCAATATGTCTCTAATGTTCTGATGCTAGAATGTTTTTGAACCATTTACAGTATGATTAGAATTATGTGGAATGTAAGAAAAAATCTGCTCTTTTTGAGTGATCAGATTTTTGTGAAAAATATTTAAAACGCTATACTTTCCACAGAAGATGATGTGTTCTTTAACAGACGCCTGCTTACTGCAACTAAACCTCAAGACCCAAAAACAGCCATTAATCAGACATAAAACTGAAGGAACATTAAGTCTAGTATATTTTTTATAAAGTGTTTTTAATCGTCTTCAAAGACTATTTAAATTACTGTTGCCAATTTTTTTTTTTTTTTTTTTTTTTTTTTTGCTGCTGGATTGTTCATGAGGATATAAATGTTAATTACTGCTGTGACTAAATAAACATTCAGAGCTAATAGTTGTCACACTGTACAGTATACACTGGAGTCTAAAAGTCTGGGACCATATTGAAAATCTGGGATTGAAAATCTAATTTAAACCTGAAAATAAACAGTCACTATGGTGATTTTGAAAAAAGTAAAGCATATTTATTTTAAAGACATTTTATGACGTAAAATGAAAAATAAATATTTCAGATTTTGCACAATTTCTAGGGAACTAATCAAATGTTAGTAAGTTAATTTGTGACACTGACCATGTTAACTACTTTGAAAGGTTCCTTGCTTCCATTGAAACACACAAGGTGCTCTTTGAAACATTCTCAAATCTTTTGGTCCAAAGGTTTTGGTCATGCCAGCTCAAGTGCATGCTGTCATTAGAGCGAAGATATTCTCAAATTCATGTACATTTTTCAATTCAACTTTTCAATGAAATTGCTATGCTAATAAAGTATTGAAATAATTGTATTAAATTATCACTAGTGAACTTTTAGCCCCCACGGTACATAGTAAATTAATTTTTAAAGCAAACAAGAGAGAATGCAGTTGTATATGGAGCATATGTGGTGACAGATGTGAGATTCATGCAGTATATTTGGGAAAAGTGAAGTTAGGCAATACTACAGTAGGAGATGTCTGAGTCGCTGCTCTGATGTCTACCTAAAAACTCTCTTTTTTATACACACTAAAACAGAGTTTTGACTCTGAGAAACTTAGTGGTTGTAGTTCAGCTATTTGAAAAGACTTAAGAGTACTCACACAATGCATGAAAACATGTCCATTTATCAGTGAACACACACAAACACACAAATGAGGGAAGTCTCTGGTAAAAATTTTGTGATATTTTGTCCATAAGCATCATAAGAGGGTCATGTGACTGTGAGGAACAGCTGTAGTTTTTAAATTACTCTTAGAAATTCTACACTGAGTCGTTCTAAACATTGTTAAAACATATTACATGCATTAATAATGTGATTTTGAGTAGGCAGATAACTGTTGTCCATATTCCTTTGCCAACTGCTTGTGTGTACTGGCATAGCGTTGTGTAGTGTGCAGTATAGACTCAAACAAATTTTGACTGGAGGCATTGGCTATATATATATATATATATATATATATATATATAATACACACACACACACACACACAACAGTTAGTTCCAGTCCTCGAATCTGATTGGACGAGAGACGTTCCATGAGTACTGATGGTCTCACACCATCATCACTCCGCTTGTGTTCATGCTGTTCTAAACTAAAGTGTAAGAGCAGGTCAGTTGTGTTTAGAGATACGTCTCTTTATATTTAATATTGTGACATTACATATTTTAGCCAGCAGGTGGAGGCAAAAGACCATTTTGTGTGTAATATGAGTTGGTGATGTGAAGTGAGTCAGCGTCACTCAGTGTTTACATTCAACAGCACTCCGTGATCACTCGTATTACTACTTCACTACTAAAGCTAGGAAATAGCTTTAAACGGCTTTAACTAACACTTCACTCACTCTCTCTCTCTCTCTCTCTCTCTCTCACACACACACACACACACATATCCTTGTTTCTCCAATAACTTTTTAGAAACAGCCAAAGCTGTCATACTAGAAGTTCTAAAGTGATGTCTTTGAAAGGCTTGGATGCATCATTTGGTTTGAACCAGCAACGGCAGATTCTGATCCGTCGTGTAAGAAAGTAGTTCCATGCACAAATGTGTTTTTTGTGACCATACTCAGTTTTTCCTATTTTTTTGAAATGCACTTGTACATTGAACTGTTGTATAAAAGCAATATGGCCCTAAATCAGCACTGCTGTGATTTAGCCGCAGGCACGAGGCTGCAGGCCATGTGCAGTAGGTAATCACAGCAGTGCTGATATAGGGCCATATTGCAATTTTGCTCGTGTGATATTGCTTATATTACTGTATATACACACACACACACACACACACACACACACACACACATATATATATATATATATATATATATATATATATATATATATATATATATATAAAATACATCCAACTCTACTGCAAAACATCTGACATAACTGCTCAAACTCATTTGATGTATTCTGACGAGAATACATTTTGTTTTTTGGTGTTCCAACGAGACCAATAATGTCAAAAAAAAAAAAAAAAAAACATTTTGAAATTAGCCTCTTAGTTCTTTTTATATGTTCCTCTGAACTCATCAAAACCCAGTAGGCAGATATTGAAGAATTAAAAGTAGCCTGCACTTTTCAGAGAGATAACTGTTATCTACAATGTATAATAACATTGTAGAAAAATATATTTAAGCAATAAGGCATGAGACGCCATGGTATATTGTGAATATAGTCACGATTGAAGAGCGTTTAGGCACGATGTGAAATGGAGTGCCTGCAACCCCTTCAGCCATGACTATATTCATAATATGGCACAGCCTTGAATGCCTTATTGCTTTTATAAAACTAATATAAAAAGTGTATATATAAGTTATATAAAAATTGTCACCACATAATAAAAATATTAAGGACACAAATGTTCACAAATTAATGAACACAGATGTTCAAATGTTCAAATTTCAATTTTTATATTCAAATTTTATATTTCTTAAGTAAAATCATGAAATGCCATCCTTCCGCCAGAAAATATAGTGCCTGGCAGTAAAACATAAACATAACATTGCTAGGCAACAACAATAACAATCAGCTATGGGTGCTGCAGAGTGATACCAAAGACTTTCTAGCAAGTCAGTCCACTGTCAGCCATGTTTGGAATGCTCTTGGGAGGATATTTCCAGTCATGACATTGCAGCTCCTATCTACTTGAATGGGAAAAGATAGAACTCTTCAAAACGGTTGGTGAAGGACATATTTCAAATCAGCAGTAAGATCTGACAACACTGGTATCATAAATGGCGCTTCTTTACCTCAGATTACGCTAAAAAATGCAATTTTCTCAGCTTGTATAGCTAATGCGCATGCTTGTTGTTGAGTTGATTGACAGGCGATGTCTGTATCTAAAAGGTGATTGGCTCTTTTACCTGTAAGTAGGGTTGCCAACCGTCCCGTTTAATATGGAATCGTCCCGTATTTGAGGGAACAAAGTTGCATTCAGTAAGAAATCCATAGGGAACACCGTTTGTCCTGTATTATAGTGTCTCACACCCAAACTACCAAGAATGTTTCACAAATCAGGAAAATGGATCTGAAACACACACCTTTCAAGTGAGTTGTGTGAGATACTGGCTGTTAGAAGTTACACACGTTAAACATTAGACACAACACAGAAGCGACCAGGGAAAAGATCAGTGTAAAACAGCACACGTCCTCCGTCGTGTTTTCAGTCAGAAGCAGGAGAATTTTGTCAAACATATAGCATTCGAGTGCATGATAATTGTTTCTCACCATTGTGACTTCAAAAACACCAGTAATTCATGACATTACATTATATTGCATATTTCAGGGCTCATTCTGAAAGAGAGATTCTGCTAAATGACGATGAGAAAAATTGCAGCACTTTTTAAACTACAATACAGTACAGGTTTGACTTTTTCTGATTTTTTTACATTTCCCTTATAGTGATAAACACTATTTACTGCCAAAACAACGACACTGTAATCCAAGGAGAAATACACTATTTCATGTTAAGCTGTCACATCCTCCCGATCTGTTCACACAAGATCTTCTTTCCCTGAGTATTAACCCATAACCGGACTACATTTCCCAGAACCCCCTTCCTCCCACCATTGACTCTCACACCTGATTGCCATTCATTCATCAACTCCCATGGTGAGCAGCCAATAGCAGTATTGCTGATCAAGGTTTCTACTATCGATAGAATAACCAACGCATGAACGCGCAATGATCCCAGACAACTCAATCCAGCGATACTAATCAAATAACAAGTGTGTTCGAAGGACCTAATTAGCCAGATCATGATTAGCACAATGATGTCATCTTGGATGTGTCATCATCTCGGATGTAATAAGCGAGGTATGAAGAACGGACCCCAGGCAAGCAATCCAAACAAAGTAACAAATCAAAGACGGTAAACAAAGGGGTAATCCAAGGGACAGGCAATAATCGCAGGCAGTAGATAAAGATAATGCTCAGAAATGCAAGACAACAGAAGAATTGGCAAGACTTTGCAGTGAAGTTTGAGTGGGATTATATACACAGAGTGCGCCCAGTTTTTCTCCGCAACGGAGCAAGAGCTGTTGCTCGAAGGTCGTGTGGAATTTGAAGGTTTAAAACGCCAGGGAACACCTCAAAGTCTGCAAAAGCCAGGAGGGAGGACTGGCAAAAAGTAGCAGACAAATCAAATGCATAAGTGGTGACCATGTTAGATGGTTTTTATCTCTTAATACAGTATATATTTTTGTATTTTAATAACTTCATAATTACTTTTGTTTATCATCTTTAATGTCAGAGCTACCATAGGAACAAGTAAAAGTGAAATACAAGAATATTCTACAAAATGGTTGTCTTTACTATTTCTACTTTTCTTAGTCTCTTTTAAAAAGACACTGTTAAATGAAGTTTGTCCGTTTATAACAGCAACCAAGAAAAAGAAAACACAAAAAAAAAACAGGTGGTGGTCCTGCACTCCCCACATTATATTCTGGCAGAAAAGCTGGCCCTTGGGTTGAATGTGAACTGACCCACTGTGGAGGCCATCCCTGGGGGCAGCTCTTCCTTAGACCCACATCCATGGACCAGTAGCTGCAACACCTTCATTACTGGTAAATGAGTTTCCATTCTCTTAGTACACTATAAAATAATTTGTTGCTGCATTAAATTAAGTATAATCCAAGTAGCTGTTACAGTCATATCAACTATGTTCAATCTTGATTAGTGATGAATTGCTTTAACTTAAAGTGAACTATTAACTAACTTATTTACAGTTGATGTTAAAATGTTACCATGAGTTATTGATCAAATTTTTTTTAGAGTGGTTCATTGTAATGACATTGTGTTTTCCCCTTTTGTGCAGTTTTACATAATACACCAACACTTTTACCTGTTCCCAAGCAAGTGCTGGCTGAAGCATGTGCAGTAAGTGGACTTTTTTTTAACTTTTTACATCAAAAGGGAAGAAAGCGCAACACTTTGTAATGCCCATTTGTTTCCATTGCACAGGACAGGGAAGAAACCCTTTCAGATGACTGTCCTTTGGAGGAAGTACCTGTAAGTGCTAAATAACTTGACTTAATTTATATATATACTCCTGTACCTATTATTTCTGACTGCAATATGAGTTACAGGAGTCCACATCCACAGAAAGGCCCACAGAAGAGTCTGCACAGAGAAGTGATACAGAGATGGGAGGTGTTGTACTTTTCCTTTTTAGTTTTGTTGCATGAGGCATGTATTCATTGTTTTGTCCACAAATGGCACAGGGTGACATCCGATCCCTATATAAACGGAGGCTTCAACACAAAATGGAGTATTTTCCCCTTGGGAAAAAACTAAAATTAAGGGGAGAAATAGAACTTGAAGAAACTGGCACTAGAGATCGTGCTGCTTCAAAAGGAACTTCGGTGTAAGTGCTAATACACCATTTCACACCGTACTATTGCCCTTGCATAACAATATCTCTTATTGCAGGCAAAAGATGACTGATTACTTTTCTTTACAAAGAATAATTAAAATAAAACTCCAGGGACTAAGCATATTTGTCTTGTCTTCTATTAAACTTATCAAAAATGGTGTTCCACAATTCTGTCTTGTGCAGCTCTGCCACTAGGTCGGTCCAAGTGCACTGGCTGGAGGTGATCATCAGGCTGCTCCTCCACCACAGGGGTCCTCTCCTTTCTGATGGTGGCAATGTTGTGTAATACGGCACATGCAGCAATGTCGCAGGCCCTGTCAGGTGCAACCCTCAGACTTTTTCAGACACTGAAATCTTCCCTTTAGTTGCCCAAAGGTCATTTTGATGCATGCCCTTGTCCTGGCTAGAGCTGCATTGTAACTGGTTTGGGTCAGAGAATGGTGTCATAAAATACTGCCTGAAGGCATAGCCCCTGTGTATGTAATACAGTGACCTTGACATCTATATTTTCCCTTACCACGTTCAAATAATGTACATAAATGTAACTCTCTGAAAATTCTTGTCATGCACAGATCCAGGCCATTTTGCTTCCACATTTGTGATTATGGCACATAGTCAGACCCTCTAAGAGATTTTAGTCAGTCAACTGTATAGCAATATATATATTTTTTTTAATAACATTCCTTTTATTTTTATTTGATATATTACTAATCTGGAATATTAAGAATCCTAATGGTAATTTACCTGCACATTTACACTGTGAACCCCCTTTTGGGTCACAAAGTCCCCTTCGGTGGGGCCTTGATGGGGATGTGTGTGCAGTCTATGGCACCAGTCACATTTGGGAAGCCTGGGGGACACACAAGTCACACTTATTGGCATGGTCATGCTTTGCGTGATCTTCATCTACAATTTGTAATGTGCCTACAATGGCAAAAATTCTGTTTTACAACCTGGGGCGTTAAGTGGCTTGGAAATTCCACAAAAACCCCTAAAAACTGAGAATGGCATGAAAGACAGCACTTTTCACCAAGTTCTTCGCATCTCCAATAGTGTAAAGGAAAGTGCCACTCGCAAAGAATCTCAGGGCAATGCAGACAGTTTGTGCTGTGGTTAAAGCCAGACTCCCGAGTCGAATATTTAATATGTGGTTCCAACAAATTAATGATGTAAATGACACCCTCACAAGAAAACCGATATCTCAAAAGTATAGTATCGCACTGCGCTAAAGGATCCTGTCTATCCTGCAATTCGAGATTAATTCGAAAAGCTCTGAGAATTATCCTTGCACCTTCCGCAACAGGTTGTTGTCATAAAAACGGGCAAGACATGGCTGTTACAGACTTCCCGTATCACCTCTGCTTATAAAGCCACAATCTAATCTTGTTTACATGAAATAAGCCTGCTCCCAAGCAGGTTTAAGCTTACGGACCTGTTGCTATGGCCGCAAGTCCAGGATGAGCGTTGATGAACCTAACAATCCAAGATCATGACAAATCGTCAATAATCAAATCCAGCTAACTGATTTAGCGACGTACAAAGAACGGACCCCTGGTTTTGACCTCTGCCTGTTTAACTACAATTGCTATTAAACTCTGCACATGGATCTTCACTCTGTGTCTGCCTCTGACTTGTTACATAAGCGTTTTCTCTCCCATAAAAATCCATTATAATGCATGGTTACTACTTGTACTGAGACAAATGATTTATGTGCACATTAGACCTATAGCCCAGGTCTACTGTCTACAAACTAATGACCCAAATTTTTAACAGGAAGCTGGTTAAAAATGGAAAAGGGTTACGTTAATCATAGCGAAGACAATATTTTTATGTCGAGCATTTTCTTTCTTTATTGATTGCAGCTTCATTCTTTTGGCAAAAAATAATGTTTATTAAAAGTGAAGATTGGTAGAAATGAGATTTTTCCTGGACATTGTATTAAAGCGGTTTTTATTTCAGCGTACTAGGGGCTGTTCACATTGAACGCGTTTTTGTCTCCATCCTCCCTGTTTTTCGATTGGTTTATGTAAACCTCTTTAACCTTTGCGCAGCGTCTCATGCTGGAGCCCCACTGGAAAAAAAGTGTTCCGTATTTAAAGCTGGAATATCCCATATTTGGTTGGTAGAAAGTTGGCAACCCTACCTGTAAGGCGGGACTTCCTTTTCTACATCTGTTGACCGTTGTCTGCCATTGGGTGTTCCAATTTCTCCTATTCATTTTTATAGAAGTGGCCCATCTCTGCTAACTAATCTCTGGTAATACAAATAGATGTTCCGTGAAGAGGTCAAAGCTGTGCTTTATAATGAATAAAGCACATCTGTTGACCAATCAGCAATAAGGACCATAACTATCTATTTTATATATATATATCTGGCAGGAGTGATGCAGTGTGTACACTAATCTGAGAATCAGCACCAGCATGTAAATTAACTGCATTTATTCAAGTAGTGACCAATAAATGTGACAATATTTGGGCATTATCAGTATTGGGCCAGATGGCCAAATAACAGAAGTGGTTGTTGTGTCAGTTAACTGTAAGAAATATGTTTAATTGAATTTCAGCAATTTAATGTACATCTAATTTGCTGTCATTAAACTGCCATCAGCCACCCTTCACCCTTTGACTGCTATTAAAACAATAACTATTGATCACTTGTTTGAATGATTTGTTTCAAAGTTTCATAATTATTTATAGTAAATTTACATAAGATTAGCACAGGTATAGCCTAAAACTTCAACTTAAAGTGTGTTTTTAAGCAATGTAAGAACTTGTTTGGTACAGACCCTGAACAACATGAGGGTTAAATCAATCTGCCTGTCAGTTACTATCAGCTGTTATAGTGTATAATTACTGCCCCCTGCTGCTCATTATACACAAATGAATTGTTTTTGGAGTCAAATAAGCAGCATCACTTCACCAACATTCCTCTAAATAAAGTAAACCATTAAATCCTGTCAGATATATATGGATTGTATGGTGATAACAGACTCAAAACTATGAGAGGCCATTCAAGACATATTTCAAACTTAACCGTAAATCAAACTTTCTCTCACACACACACTATCAAACTCTGTCACATGCAATATCAAACCTTCTCTGACACGCACAATCAAACTTTCTCTCACACGCACTATCAAATTTTCTCTCGAAGGCACTATCAAACTTTCTCTCACACACACTGTCAATCTTTCTCTCGCACACACTACCAAGCTCTCTCACACGCACTGTCAGACTTTCTCGTACACGCACTATCAAACCTTCTCTCACACACACTACCAAACTCTCACACGCACTACCAAACTCTCTCACACGCACTATCAAACCTTCTCTCACATGCACTATCATACTTTCTCTCACACGCACTATCAAACCTTCTCTCACATGCACTACCAAATTCTCTCACACGCACTGTAAAATTTTCTCACACACACTGTCAGACTTTCTCTCACGCGCAGTATCAAACTTTCTCTCACACGCACTACCAAACTCTCTCACATGCACTATCATACTTTCTCTCACACACACTATCAAACCTTCTCTCACACGCACTGTAAAATTTTCTCACACGCACTATAAAACTTTCTCTCACACACACTATCAGATTCTCTCACACGCACTACCAAACTCTATCACACGCACCATCAAGCTTTCTCTCACAAACCTACTTTTTCGAACTCCTCCTAGGCCATTTGTCTGATTGGCATGAATTTTGGTACATATCTTCTACAGACCCTCCTGACAAAAATGTTTTTTCAAAGAATTTAGATACGAATCATTCTGAAGATATTAACGATAAAATTCCTTCGGTTTAACGTGATTTGAGTAATTGATCATTATCTACTCAACGCAAACTCCAAACGTAAATAAACTCGGTATACGCAGTCAGCAGGACATTTTGAAGATGTATGAAATGTTTTGTATAGTTCTGCCCCTAGACGACGCTACAAAAAAAAACTTTCATAACTTTGCAGCCTTGTGAGTGACAAAGTTCATATTAAATATGCATCTTCTTTCATTCAAGTGCTAACATATTTAAAAAAAATCTATTTGACAAATTAACAAATACGGCCACCAGCAGCCAATCAAATTTCAGCACCTCATGACTCATATTGGGAATGGCCGTGGGTTATGGAAATTACTATACACAAGCAGGGTGTCAACTCGAAGCCGCATATAAAATTTTGTGACAATCGGCCACACGGTGGTGCTATAATTATCTAATTTGCATTTTTGCTAATAACTCCGGAACGGTATAGACTACAATAAAATGTTGTAGCTTCTCTGAATCCACAAGTGCCCTCTAATGATATGGTCGCATGGATTTCCATTCCCGCAAGAAAACTTTTTTATCATGTTTTTTTTTTTTTTTTGAAAAATCTACTTTTTCGAACTCGTCCTAGGCCATTTTCCCAAAACGCACAAAACTTGGCATACTTAATCTCCCTCCTGACAAAAAGTTATAAAAATAATTTTGATACGTCAAATCGTTCCGAAGATAAAAGCAAATATATTTTGGGGTGTGGCTTACAATGATTAATTAGCTTGTATCTTGTGAGCGCAATTTTCAAACTTAACAAAACTTTGTACACATAGACAAGAGAACACTCTGAGGTTACATGCCGAGTTTCGTTCATTTTTTTTAAGCTAGGGGGCGCTATAACTTAAAATCTTAATTGTGCAACTGTGCTCAAAGTAGTTGAATTAACTCCAGAACCATATATGATAAAAATATATATATATATTTCTGTGAATCCATCAGTGCCTCAAAATCATTTGGTTTCATGAATTTCCATTTCCACAAAAAACTTACCATTTTGATTTTACTGAAAAACCTACTTTTTCTAACTCGTCCTAGGCTGTTTGCACGATTCACATGAAACTTTGTATACATTATCTACAGACATTCCTGACAAACATTTATCAAAAGAATTTTGATATGTCAAATCGTTCAAAAGATATTAGCTAATAGGTTTTTGCATGTGACCTGTTATAACTAATTGGCCCATATCTTGTGAGCACAATTTTTAAACTTAACAAAATTAAATATTCATGCACAATTTTCAGGTAACATGCAAAATTTCATCAATTTGGCAGTGCTATAACAGAAGAAATAGCTATTTTTACAATTGCATTTTTAAGCAGTTAGAAATATGGGCTGTGTCTCGTTTGGAAGGCTGCGTCCTCCGGAGGTCGCATTTGTCGGCCACATACGTCATCGAGGCTGTCTCGTTTCATTTTTTTATTTTTTTATTTTTTTTATTGGGAATGCAAAAAAGGTTAACAATTTTATAAATGTAAGTGCATATACATAAAAGGCATTGACAATAGATAAAAAATAAGAAAAAGAAAGAAAAAAAAATTAAACGAGACAGCCTCGATGACATATGCGGCCGACAAATGCGACCTCCGGAGGACGCAGCCTTCCAAACGAGACACAGCCATGGAGATAGACAGGCTGTTTTACTTTTTGTCCACCAGAGTGAGCCACAAGACAAAAAAATGCAAATGTCTGATTCTACAGAAATTCTAACATACTGTATTTTACCACAGCCCCTGTAAATTAGATAATCTTTGAAGTCCATTATGCACCACTGTCATTAAATTGTTGCAGGGATTACATAATGGTTAAACATTCTGTGCATCTTAATTCAGCTCAATTTTAACATGCTTAGTGATTTAACACTGATTTAACATTTAAATCTCAGTTATGGATTAACTGTTTGTTTGTTTTTTATATATATATTTTATTTTTATCCCCTTTCCTCCCAAATTGGAATGCCAAATTACAACTACTTAGTAGGTCCTCATGGGGGTGCGGTTACTCACCTCAATCCGGGTGGCGGAGGACATGTCTCAGTTGCCTCCTCCTGAGACCGTCAATCCGCGCATTTTATCACATGGCTCGTTGTGCATGACACCTTGGAGACTCCGCATGTGAGGCTCATGCTACTCTCTGTGATCCACGCACAATTTACCACGTGCCCCATTGAGAGTGAGAACCACTAATCATGACCACGAGTAGGTTACCCCATGTGACTCTACCCTCCCTAGCAACTGGGCCAATTTGGTTGCTTAGGAGACCTCACTGGAGTCACTCAGCACACCCTGGATTTGAACTCATGACTCCAGGAGTGGTAGTCAGCATCAATACTCACTGAGCTACCCAGGCCCCTATGGATTAACTTTAAACTTGCAGCTGAGGTTGTATAAATATTAAATTGACCTACAGTTAAACATGAATGACTTTGTAAGAGAACAGTGAATATGCCATCAGCCCTCTGAGAAACATTTATCATATTCATATTTATAAAAGCCACAGGTGATCATCACTTGTAATTGCAACAACATTTGTTAAGCTCTATGTTTCTATATCAAGTCTCACATACCTCAAGTGCACATACTTACCTCTGTTCAATTCAAGTTGGACATCTGAGGAAAGTAACGATAACTTGACTTTTTTTTTTTTTAAAGTCAGAGTCAGATCATGTGTAACCACTCAGTTGAAGAATTTGCTAGAATGACTCAAAATGACAACTGTTTGTGAGTCTTTCTGACCAGTTCATTAAATGAACTGAAGATTAGTACATTCGTCAACCAGACTGATGTGTTTATCATTGCACGCACAGCAGTTGCTGTAGGTACCACTGAAACACAATGTATCTTTCTTTAGTCACAAGGCCTGCTATGCCCTTTAGGTATCTAAAAATATTCAAACAAATACTGAACTGCTGTCATTCAGCTTTAAAACAAACAGTTGATTTTATCTTTTAAATTCATATCAAAGTGCACTCGGTTGATGAACTAATTGAAATATTGCAATCTTTTGGTAGAATGTTCCCCAAACCCCACTACTTTGGCTTTGTCTCTGGGGCCCCAATGTCATAATCCTTGCCTAATTTTGAAGAGACTGTTTTGATTTATGATTTTTGTTTTCTTTTACAAAGTACTATTGCTGCCAACTAGTACATTTATAATAACTACTTCATAAAATTGATTAAGCATTCCTTATGTCATTTCATAGCTACAGCATACTGACTACTGACACCATGTAAGTTATTGTCTGGACCATTGCTGGGAAGGAAATGTAGAGACCGGCCCTCTTGGAACTTTAAATGAATACCCCTGGTTTATATCAAATAAAGATAATATTTATTGCACCAATAGATTAAATAATGTGTGCATGCTAAAAGATCCATGTTTAAATAGAGCAGGGTCATATAATGACAAAATCTTTTAGAAGCATGTATAGGCAGTTATACACGGGATGTAGTATTCTAAGCACCTATGCTAGTCATGCTCATTCATGAGAACTATTTTGCATATTGCATTGACATGCAGGACTGTTTGCGGAACACACTGCAAGAGTTCAAATGTTTTATATTTTCGCGTATGTCAGCCAGTGTTCTGAAAGTGAAAGTTCTGTTCATGGTTAAATTGTTTTATGGAGAAATAATGGGTATACAAAAGCAACATTACACACTCAACGGATTTCCCATTTATTTTTCATCAAAGGTGTTTCTTGTCTTCTCAAGTTTATTATTTGTTTTAGATCTGCATACAACAAGGTTAATTATAGTTTGACAAAGAAGCACTTGATGCAGATGTAACCTGACACCAGTACTCGCTCGCACTGCAAAGCTTAAAAAACAGATCCTATCTGATCATATCCAAATTGTCTCGCCTGTTTTCACTTAAGACATATTTGACTGTGTTTATAGACTTTTTACAGAGTGTGCTTTCCCATGCTGGTAAAAATAAAAATAAATGCAGTGTGTTTTATCTACTTACTATAAACCACCCTGTAATAATTAACTTTAATTTATTGCTGCTTGTTATTTTTATTCATGCAGACCAAACTATCAGAAATATCATAATAAAATAAATTAAAAATAAATAAATAATTCCAACTTCCTACCAGGAAAAGTGCAATGGCACACCACATGATGTTAGACTTCCAACTTGGAAATTCCTACAAAATATTGCCCTCCACTTTTGCCAAGACGCAGAAGCCTGTCGTCACACAAACATTCCAAAACCAAAAAGATGCACTAACTTGGTACTCTAACTTGACTTTTATTAAAAAATATCACTCTGTGAAGCAAAGGTTCTCCATTACATGATGATAACACTTGTTTAACAAACATTTGCAAAGACACGTGTTCTAATCATAATACATTGTACTCTTTCTATAAGTACCTGTAACGCAAAGGCGAGCATTGCAGCATCATTTATAATATGGTTGCTCTGACATGTCTCTAATAACAGTCTAACACCTGCTAGGCTAACAGGATCATTCCAATTTTGTTTTCTTATAATATTATGACCATCTTGTAATGAAATGCTATTATGATCAAACATCAAAGTTTCATGTAACAAAACATATTGACTAGACCTTCATTCTGATAAGAGTTGTATCAGGGCAACCAAAAATTCCTGCATTCATCTCCAAAACATCACATTCTGTGACAATGCCAGTCCGTTATCATGACATACAGGGAACTTTGTACAACAGAACTTGTCTATTGTTAACCAGTTGTTAATTTTTGCATTTCATGATTATTCGTATGTGCTTATAGGCCCTAAGTGGCTTGAACCCTGATAATTGCTGCTTGTAGCTATATTTATTATTATTATTTTTCTGCCCTAAAACTGATCGTGCAGAACAAACCGTAAGGCCTAGAGACTTGAAACTTTCTGGGATGGTAATACTCCAGCTGGCTCGCAGTATGCCTTGAATCGGCCCAATCGGCCCATAGGTAGCACTATAGTGAAAAAAACAAACAAAAAAAAAACAATCACATTTTGGGCTATAACTCTTGAACTGTAAGGGCTACAATCAAAATTATTTTTCCTGTGATTCCTTGCGTCATGCTGAAACTTTTAAGATCGGCCATTTTTGGCTCCTCCCCTTCATTTTCCCGCTATTTTGGATTGTTTAAAAAAAACTTGTCCTAGGCCGTTCACCCGATTGGAACCAAACCAGTGCAGAAAGATTCATCACTGTCCCAATATGAAAATGTATCAAATGATTTTTTACATTTTTATTTACCTTCAAACGGTACACCAAAACATATGTAGTGGGCGTGGCCAATTTACAAAAAGGGTTATAACTTTTAAACAGGTTGAGATCTGATTTTGGGTCATTCTGAGGACACATAAAAAAAATTGCAAGCCTCTGCCTCTTGGTGGCGCTAACTATGGGACCGTTGGTCCGATTGAATTGAAATTTTGCAAGCAGTGTCTTTGTCCAAGGTGCCATTAATGACTAAGAAGACAGTTGCATATCTTGAAAAACATGGCCGCCATCGACCAATCAGCTTTCAACAGCATTCATATACGGTTAAATAAGGCTGATTAGATTGAAACCTGGTAGGCCTATTTGTTTTTTGGCCCAAGAGGTCTATGCAAAATTTGAACAAATTGGCTGCCGGGAGGTGCTATTGCATTTTACATGCATGTAAATCATTGTATATACCACTGTGTTTCACAAAGAAACACGTTAATCATACCATGTTGTAGATCTTCTCATTCTGAATAACTTTGCCGCAGGTATCATTGGTATGAAACAAAACATTCAGTAAATACTTGAGATTATTTAAAAAAAACTTTTTTTCGAACTAGTCTTAGGCCATTCTTCCGATCGGAACCAAACCACTGCAGAAAGATTCTCTGGAGTCCCAAAATGAAAAGCTATCAAATGAATTTAGAAATTTTGATTTATCGTCAAATGGTATGCCAAAGGTATGTAATGGCCGTGGCCACTTTTACTAAAACAGTTATAACTCTTGAACGGAATCAGATATTGTCACCAAATTTGGGATACATACTGTATATATGGGGTCATTCTAAGGACAAACAAAACAAAATTGTGTCAAAAAGTCTTTAACAATGGAACTGTTGGGCCAATCATCTTAAAATTTTGCATGCAATGTCTGTGTCCAAGGTGCCATCAAGATCTATGAGAAAAGTTGCAAGATCTATGAGAAAAGTTGCATACCTTGGAAAACATGGCCGCCATCAACAAAAAAGCAGCTATTTGAACTAGTCCTAGGCCATTCACCTGATCAGAACCAAACCAGTGAAGAAATATTCTCTGGAGTCCCATTAATAATAATGATAAAAAATTTTTTACTTTCAAATCATCGTCACAACACTACACCAAAACTTACGCTGTGGGCATGACCACTTTTACTTAACAGTTATAATTCTTGAGCGGAATTAGATATTTTCAACAAATTTGAGACACTTATGTATGGGATCATTCTGAGGACACATGAAAAAAATTGCGCACCTACCTCACCTGATGTTTCTCAAAATTAAGGCATTTTAACATTGTTTTAGTTGCAAACAGGCTGTCTAATTAATATTTAATATCTGTTACAAATTAACTTGAAGGACCTTAAAGGCTTGAACCCCATTAATCGCTGCTTGTAGCTATATTTATTATTATTATTATTATTATTATTATTATTATTATTATTATTCTGTATATGTTTCCTATGGCAATCCATATGGCAAACCCTCTAGCTCCACCAACAGTCCAAATTTTCACTCATGTCCTAGAGACAAAATTCTTTTTTCCCCTTATTCCTGAGATCATGCCTAGTCGAAAGCATACAATGCTTTAGATTTCTGCCTGACAAGATTTTCCGCCATTTTGAATTTTCAGAAAAAACTACTTTTGAATTGAATTGAACTTTATTGTCTATTTTCATGGAAATTTGTCTTTGGCTCCAAACCAGCAAAAATAACACACAAAGACAAGTACACAAGAAAAGTTAAACATACAGACATACATACTATGTACCTTTTGCGAACTATTACAAATGTCAAAGTTTCTTCAAACTTGTCCTAACAAGGCTGTATCTTGGTTATTCTTTGGTCTATTAAAACAAAATTTGGTGCATGTGATAGCTATCATACCCCTAATGGTACCTGAGCAGTTTCTGAACAGTGCCACCTATTGGTTAATAAATATGAAAAATAGCTTTCATTGCTCATAACTAAATAGTGTGGCCTAAAATCATGAATAATTTGGCCTATAATTGAATAATTGGGACTATGTTCATGAGACTGGTCTCATCCAGTTTCTTGTGTTATGGTTATGACACTGATGCCATATTTCTCCAGGTCTGCCCTATTGCCTGTTAACCATTTTGAATTTCATTGAAATTTACTTTTTCTAACTCCTTCTACAGCATTCATCTGATCTTGACTTGAAACTTGTCATCATGCTTCTTTGTTTGCTCAAGCTGCCAATGATGGACATGACCCCAGTATTGCTGCTTGTGGAACATGGCTGCCATTGGCCACCAGCATGGCCAATTCAGCTATTAGACAAGATTAACAAAGGCCGATCAGAATTAAATGTGGTGGACATATTTGACTCTTTGCCCGAGAGTTTTTTCAAAATTTGACAATTAAATTGGCCAGCGGTTGATGCTGTTACATTTTACGTGCACATTAATGGTTTTGTGTAGTGCAGTGTTTCACAAAAACACAAGTAATTCATATCTTATGATAGCTGTCCTCATTTTGAACAACTTTTCCTCAAGAACCATTGGTGTCAGTCCAATCATTCGTGAAATATTTGAGATTACATAATAAAGTCTACATTTGCAAACTAGTCCTAGGCCGTTCATCAGACCTTTACCAAAAGTGGCCCAGGTCATCATTACACCATGCTTGCAAAAAGTGATCAAAAGCTTTTTGATAGACCATACCGTTTTACTATAATGCAACAATGAATTTTATGCCACGATGCCAAAAAGAATCTGAGGCTGTATCTTTTCAATGCTTTGGTTAATCGACATGAAACTTTATATTGTGCCAGTATAACCACCGTCTGACAATACCATATCAATTTGGTCACAATACCACCTATTGGTCAAAAGGAAATGAAATTCTATGACATTATAATTAATTCGGTTCATGGATTTTAAACCATTTTGAATACTGCATTCAAGCATTGATTTTCGGCAGTCACATTTTCTGCCTTTGGTCTGCTTGGCCCTGGAATTGCTGCTTGCAGCTATATTTGTTATTATAATGGTATTAAATATTATATAATTATACTGTACAAAAATATGTAGTTCTGAAGTTCTGTATTAAATTATTCACATTCACACAGCATTGTAAGTCAGTCTGGTTAAACCCTGTAACAGTCAACTGAAGGAAGATGGTGCATCTCATATTCCATCCCCAGATTGGGGCTTTAATTTGCTGTGATAGGAAAAAAATCTGATTAGACTGAATTAACTTATTTATTTTATCTGTAACATCAGCAAAATAAAACCTGCTGCAAGCATGATACACATATTTACATGTGTGATTCCTATGGATTGTTTATCTTAATTTATTCAGCTGGCTGGTATGAGGGGTCGTTAAGGAAATAATTAATGGATATTGTGTTAACATGTATTGGTCCACCGGCTGAGTATACAGTATAATGGGAAATGCACTGGTTTATAATATATTGGTGTATACCCATGCATATATATCAGTTTCATTCAAGTATATATTGGTTTCTTGAAATATATATTGATTTGTTCAAATATATATTGGTTTAGATCCGTGCTCGAATTGATTCCACTCTTACTGATTCCAGATATTCATTTAAAATATCAGGAAAAGAGCATATACTTTGTTGCGTGATATATTGTCCTCCAAAGTATAATACAAATTTAAGGGATGAACTCTCTGAACTGCTGTCTGATTTAGTTTAAATATATGATAAGATGATTATTATTTGGGATTTTAATTTTCATGTAGACAGGGCTAAATGTTCTTCAAGCATGTATAGCAGTTATAAAAGACTGGATGGCACAAACTTTTCTTCAGTTAAATATTGATCAAACAAATGTTGTGATAACTGGTCATAGTCCAATACCCATTATATGGTATTGAATACCATATTAACCAGTTAGTTCAGTCTTGTTTTGATCAGTTAAGGGACATTTCCAAGGTGAGACACGCCTTGAGTTTTAGGGATACAGAGAAGCTTGTACATGCTTTTATTTTGTCTCACCTTGAGTAATGCACTGTTTTCCATTTTAAATCAATGGGACCCACTTTATATTAGGTGGCCTTAACTACTATGTACTTAACCATTTGGTACAATGTACTTATTATGTACATACATGTTGTTGCATTGTAATTACATTTAAAGTACTTGCATTTAATTACATTTGTAGCTACACTGTTAACTTTACCCCTAACCCAACCCTTACCCCAAAACCTAACTCTAACCCCTAATCATAACCCTAACCCTACCCTTACTCATAAACCTACCCGTACCTCAACCTCAGTAGCAGCAAATGTGGGCATTTTTCAGAACAACATGTAGTTACACAGTAAATACATAGTCTTGTATGTATTACAAGTCTCATAGTCTGGTTACCTATCCATTTTAGGGTTGTTGTTCAGATTTTATTTATAGCATATAAAGCATTGCTTGGCACCTGAATATTTAGCAGAATTATTAAGACCTTATAATACAGCTAGACCTCTTAGATCTTCTTATTGTGAACTGTTGGCTATTCCAAAATCTAGATGTAAAACAAAAAGTGAAAGAGCTTTTGTTGTGAAGGCCCGACGATTATGCAACAGTCTGCCCTGGGTTATTAGATCAGCTGAATCTGTGTCTGTTTGTAAGTCTCATTTAAAAACACGTTTGTACAGACTTGCTTTAAATACTATGTGAATGTGTCACGTTTTATTATGTTTTATTGTGTGTTTTTGATTTTATTTTATGAAGCACTTTGTGCTTAAGTTGCTAAAAGGTGCTATAAAAATAAAAGTTATTATTTTTATTATTATTTATTTATTTATTTATTGTGGATTGATCCGTACAGTATATTTGTTATTTTCAGTCTGGGCAATGTTATTGTAATGAACTGGAGGAGGCTGTGAGATTGGAATCCATATGCATAAGTTTATTAAAACAAACTAATTTTTAGAATTACAGACTCCAAAACAGCAAACAGGTGTCATAGTAATAGTCCAGGCAAGGGTCATAAACACAGTGAGGCAGACACACAGCAACAAAATTCAAGACAGTAATCCAAAATCGTAATGGTAAGAAACAGGCAGAAAAGTCCATAACATGAAATCCAAAATCACAATGAGAAACCGTTCAGTAAGGCAGGGTAAGCTGGCAATACTTTGCACTGAGAGTGAGAATGAGCAGAGTATAAATGCACCTGAAGCTGATGAGGTAACTGGAAACAGGTGTGGGAAAGATGGCGGAAGCAAAGGATTCTTGGAGTTGTAGTTCAGAACCAGTTTAGTATTCAGGCGATGGCGCCCTCTGGCTACTGGATGCATGGTCCATGGACTGAGATGTTACAGTTATAAAAGTGAGAGATATGTAATTATTATCTTTACTAAAATAAAAACATTTGGTTTGTACAGTTATACATCGGTTTATTCAAGTATATATTGGTGTGTACAGTTATACAGTACATCGGTTTGTGCAAGTATATATTGGATTGTTGAAATACAGATTGGTTTGTTCAAATATATATTGTTTTAGATACATCTGTTTATTCAAGTTTATATTGGTTTGTAGAAATACAAATTGGTTTGTTCAAATATATATTGGTTTAGTGCTGTCAATTGGTTAAATATTTTAATCACGATTAATTGCATAATTTTTACAAGATTTTGAAAGTGCTGAAATTTGACTCTAAATATACTACATTCTTGTAAAAATGCATACATTTTCTTCTTAGGAAAGAAAACACAACAATATGTAACAAAATAATGTTTTATTACAATTTTCCAAACAAAGCTTTCCACAGTATAAAGATAGAAATGCACTTAAATAAATAAGCACCAATTCAAATAACATTAAACGTTTCCCAAAATCTAAGTAGGATGTTGACTAACTGGAAGAACTAGTCCAAACATATGTTGCATATTTATTGCAATGGGCATTAAATCTCTTAAACGCTCATCCTCCACAAAATGAATCTGCCGGTATACTGTGGCTATCTGCTTTGTTACCGCAATCGTAAAGCCAAGTTCAGTGCCGCTTTGAACTACATACGAAAAGGGCTTGCAGACAAAAACGTCCCATTCTATGTTTTGGTGATAGTTAAGACTTGACGTGCCTCTGTGGTAATTAAAAGGCACCTTACTTTGGCTGAAAAATACAACCATACAACCAGGGTTGGGGAGTAACGGAATACATGTAATGGGATTACTTATTTAAAATACAAAATATAAGTAACTGTATTCCACTACAGTTACAATTTAAATCATTGGTAATTAGAATACAGTTACATTCAAAAAGTATTTTGATTACTGAAGAGATTACTTTACATTTTATTGTCATTTGTTTCATTTAATATTTAGTCCTTTCAGATGGAAAACATTTATTCATATAAATGATGTGATCCAAAGTGCATTTGAACAGCGGTGAAACTCTTTCTTATGATGTGTTACATTAATACGAGCAGACAGAGAAGTAAGTTTGAAGTAAGTCTGGAGCAGAAGAAATAGAAATAAACCTTGTGTAAATTGTCAGCTTTATGCTAAGCTAAAATGCTATTTCTAGCCATTTTACATGCATGTTACCAGGCACGATCATATTTTTTTTTTATCAAGAAAATTCACGTTGGATCATAATTTCTTTTTTCCTAGTAAGACCTTTGATATTTGGGGAAAAATCATATTTTTGATAATAACTTTTGTATTGTTTTCCTGTAAAAATATCTAAAAGTCCTTAAAATAAGATCAGTTAGATTTATCTTGTTTTAGAAACAACACTGCATAAGATATTTATGTTTTTCAGAGAATGTATTTTTGACGTGTATTTTGTCTTACTGTACTGGCAGAGTTTTTATAGTCAAAACAAGGGAGAAAATCTACCAGTGCTGAAGAAGTAATCCAAAGTATTTAGAATACGTTACTGACTTTGAATGGTAAAACTATATATGCTCCCAACTAGTGTGTTTATGAAAACAGTAATTAATGATAATAATATGACAACATATATTGCCAGGCTGTAATATAAAGCAGCATAATGTAGTAGTTTTGTATCGCTTAAATAGCTGGAAGTGTCTTATACTGTAAGAGGTCCACATTCAAGGTTGTTAAAGGCAGCTCCCTAGTTTAGCTGAAAAATAGAGACCTGAAGGTAAGTCATACAATGCAGGAGTAAACAACTGGTTGGCAGCAGCTGGAAATAGGAGTAGCAATGGTATGTTCTATCTCCCCATCATGTTCACAACCACATTTGAGGTCATCCTAATTTGGGCATGGCAGATGGTCAGAGGAATCCGTGCATGGTCTGGGGTGAGATTGCCAGCTCTATGCAGTTATATGGATCACGTCACAAGCATCCTTCAGACAATTGCATGTACACTTGAAAGGCTGGAAGAGCTATTAGACTGGACCAGGATGAAAACCAAGCCAGCAAAATCACGTAGCCCTATTCATAAGGGAGTTAGGAATTACCAGATATCATTTGATGTGGAAGGGGAAATAATCCCAGTGTTGGCAGAACAGTCTAATTGAAGTTTAGGGAGAGAATACACTGCAGATCTTTCAGACAAACACATGGCAGGGTTGGTCCTGAAGAAGCTAAAAGAGGGTCTGGATAAGACAGTTAATTGTCATCTCCTAGGCAAATTCAAGGTCTGGTGTTATCAATTAACATTTTACCATCGCCTGATGTGGCCACTAAAAATGTGTGAGATCACTGCAGCATCAGTGGCAAAGATGGATTGCAAGGCCAACAGTTACATCAGGAAGTGACTAGGCTTGCCGTGTTTTTTCCGATGGAGCATTGCTTGGAAGAAATGCCTTACAGCTGCCACTTAAGTCCATCACCCTGGGCTACAAGCAGGAGAATACCAGGCTGGTCTTCTCGCTACATGAATCGACAGACCAGTCGGTGAATGCTGGTCAAGCCCAGGTCCGAACAGACCGCACTTTGAAGGCGGAGGAGGTTGTAAGGCAGGTGGTTTCAAGGCTGAAGCATCAAGAGATTGATGGTAGAATCCAGTCAGGAAGATCAGGTCTTGGATGGAGGGTGGCTCCCAAACTGTGGTCAGCAGTCTCCAGAAAGTAGAGAAAAGCGACGGTAGTAACAGAAGTATCTAGGATGGAAGAGGAAGTGTACATGTCACAGTCAGCCAACTGCAGCAAGGGTGCTGGACAGTATGGGAGGGTACATCTGTTAGAGCTTTAGGGTGGCCTGACCTTTGGAAGGTAACCCAGGTCAGTCTAAGCTTTCTAATAAGATCCACTTATGACACCCTTCCAAGCCCTGGAAATCTGTGGTATGGCAGAGAGGAGAGTTGTCCTCTTTGTGAGGCCCCAATAACGAATCCGCAGCATATGTTGGCTTGTTACAAGACCACCTTGGCCCAAGGACGGTATAGGTGGCAGCACGATCAGGTCCTGTGCAATTTGGCGGAGAGATGTGTAGAGTAAAGGCAAACAAAGACCACCTTGCTGCTCAGAGGAAGTTAATTGATTTTGTTAAAAAGGGTGGGGCCGTGCAAGGCATTGCTCAGAGGGAAGCCAGATTAATTCTGGCACCTGGAAGTGATTTTACAATAGAGGTCAACCCCGTTCAGCAGCTGAAATTTCCTTTTAAAGTCACCATTACCTTCTTGAGGCCTGATGTAGTGTTATGGTCGACATCAGCTAGAAAATTCATGATGATTGAGCTTACTATCAATCATCATTTGCACAATTTTTTTTTATTTTTTTTTTTGAGCATAAGCTGTTTTTACATTTCTATTTTTTATTTAGGGCTGTTGATTTAACGTGTTAATTCTGTGCAATTAATTACATAAAAAATAATGTGTTAAAAAAATGAATGCAATTAATTGTGTCCCCAGACTGTACTAAGGAATATTCCTTCCGTCTGATCAATTTAAGCTTAGAGTACCACTTGTTTTCTCCAGGGGCAGTATATGAAACTGCAGCTGTATAGGCAATGTGCAGCTTATACAGAGAACAAACCACACTCACAGACAGCAGACAACACAATTATAAGGACACAGCTTGATGGAGCACAAATCCAAATGCAGGGATCTCAAGATGTGTTTTTCTAAGTTTCAAACTACGTTTAACTTCAAACAGCAACCTAAAAATGGTATGTTTGTATCACGATGCAACCAAGACCCTCCAAAAGTGTCCGTCTGATGGTGTACATTGATGCATCTTTAAACAAGCCCTTATAATAAATCTTGGACTGATTGATGACTTAATAGATTGCTGTGAACTGTAGGCCATTGATAGGTTTATGTTCATGAACATGTTCATGAATATTCAGACGTCACGCAAATCGATCCCTGCTACCCAGCATTCTACTGGCAAATGTTCAGTCTCTGGACAACAAGCTCTGTGAGCTGAGAGCATGGATCTATTTCCAATGAGAGACGAGGGACTGCTGCATTATCTGTCGTACAGAAACTTTGATGTCTGCGGAGGTTCCAGACTCAGCCATCGAAACCCGTGGGTTTCTCAGTGCACCGAGTGGACAGAGTGAAAGACCTCTCAGGTAAAAGCAGAGGTGGTGGTGTATGTTTTATGATCAACAAATCCTGGTGTGATCAGAGAAATGTACATTCTATCAAGTCTTTCTGCTCTCCTGATCTGGAATTTCTCTGTCGACCATACTGGCTACCGAGGGAATTCACAGTGGTCATTATCACAGCTGTGTACATGCCCCCACAAGCTGACACGGACCGGGCACTCATGGAACTGTATGGGAGTATAAGTGAGTAGGAAACCACGCACCCTGAGGACGCGTTCATTGTGACTGGGGACTTTAACAAAGCCAACTTCAAGTCAATAGCACCAAAATACTACCAACACATCAGATGCAACACACAAGGGGACCGAATTTTGGACCATTGCTACTCTCCCTTCCGGGATGGCTACAAATCCCTCCCCTGCCCACTATTTGGCAAATCGGACCACTCTTCCGTTCTCCTTCTGCCCGCTTACAGGCAGAAACTGAATCACATTCTATGCTACACGTGGACTAGGAGATGTTCCGGTCCGCCTCTGATGACAACATCGAGGTCTACGCTGATACCGTAACATGTTTCATCAGGAAGTGCATAGTTGATGTAGTGCCAACCAAAACAATACGCATCTACCCTAACCAGAAACCGTGGATTAATAGCAGTGTCCATGCTGCACTTAATGCATGAACCTCTGCTTTTAATTCCGGGAACACGGAGGAACATAAACAACCAGTTATGCCCTCCGCAAAACTATCTGAGCAGCCAAATGCCAGTACAGGGACAAGATTGAAGGACAGTTCAACATCACCGACTCTAGAAGCATGTGGCAGGGAATTAATATCATCACGGACTTCAAAGGGAATAAAAACTCTGCCGTGAACACTGCTGCCTCTCTCCCGGATAATCTTAATACTTTTTATGCTCGTTTCGAGGGTAACAACACCGCCCTCGTGGAGAGAGCTCCCGCGGCCGAAGCTACAGAGGTTAGTTCACTCTCCATCTCTGTAGCGGACGTAATCCGATCCTTCCGATGGGTGAATATCCGTAAAGCCGCAGGTCCAGACGGCATTCCGGTCCACGACATCAGAGCATGTGCGAACCAGCTGGCTGGTGTTTTTACGGACATTTTCAACCTTTCCCTCTCCTTGTCTGTGGTCCCCACATGCTTTAAAACATCCACCATTGTACCTGTACCAAAGCAATCCAAAATCACTTGCTTAAATGACTGGCGTCCTGTTGGTCTGACCCCCATCATCAGCAAATGCTTTGAGAGGCTAATCAGAGATTACATCTGCTCTGTGCTGCCTGCCTCACTGGACTCATTGCAGTTTGCTTACCGCAACAACCGCTCCACTAATGATGCCATTGCATCTACACTACACACTGCTCTCTCCCACCTGGAAAAAAGGAACACATATGTGAGTATGCTGTTTGTAGACTAAAGCTCAGCATTCAACATCATAGTGCCCTCCAAGCTTGATGTGAAACTCCGGGCTCTGGGCTTGAACAGCTTGAACAGAATGGGAAGCAACATCTCCTCATCACTGACCATCAACACTGGAGCCCCACATGTCTGTGTTCTGAGCCCACTCCTGTATTCTCTGTACACGCATGACTGTGTGGCAACACATAGTTTCAATGCCATCATTAAGTTTCCTGATGATCCGATGGTGGAAGGTCCGATTACTGACAATGATAAAACAGCCTACAGAGAGGAGGTGCACACTCTGACACGCTGGTGTCAGGAGCACAACCTCTCCCTTAGCGTCAGTAAGACCAAGGAGCTTGTGGTGGACTTCAGGAGGAAAGACAGAGAACTCAGCCCCATCACCACCAATGGAGCACCGGTGGAGAGAGTCAGCAGCTTCAAGTTCCTGAGGAACTCACATGGTCAGTCCACACTGAGGCCGTTGTGAAGAAGGCTCATCAGCGCCTCTTCTTCCTGAGACGGCTGAGGAAGTTTGGAATGAACCACCACATCCTCACACGGTTCTTCACCAGCACTGTAGAGAGCATCCTGACTGGCTGCATCACTGCCTGGTACGGCAACAGCATTGCCCTCAACCGCAAAGCCCTGCAAAGGGTGGTGCGAGCTGCCAGACACATCATCGGAGGTGAGCTTCCCTCCCTCCAGGACATCTATACCAGGCAGTGTGTGAAAAAAGCTTGGAGGATCATCAGAGTCTCCAGCTACCCGAGCCATGGGCTGCTCTCACTGCTACCATCAGGCAGGCGGTATTGCAGCATCAGGACCCGCACCAGCCGACTTCATGACAGCTTCTTCCCCCAAGCAATCAACCTTTGAACTCTTGATTGCTCACGATACATATATATCAGCACTGCACTTTATTAGCCTCAGACTGGACTCACATTTTATACTTCTGTTAATAACGTATTTTTATTGTATATATATATATATATATATTATATTATTTTAATATATTAATTATAATTATTTAAATACAATTATTTAAAATTATTTAATCATTATATATATTGAATTATTGTTATTTGAGGGGCTTTATCAGCAAATATTTATATATGTGATTAAGTAATCAGCATACCATGTAATTAATTCAATAAAAAATGTTAATTGATTGACAGCCCTAGTTTATTTCATGAACACGTTGAAAACAGTTTACAACTTATAAAATCTGTGCTTTGTTCTTGGGCCTTTTAGGCTATATACATTTGGTATGTGAATGAAACAATACATGTATTCTCCTCATGAACTTTCCGATCTGTATGATGTTTTGATCGTATGTTTGACAGTATGGTGTACAGTAAATAATCATATTTCATAAGTTATGAAAACGGAACATTTCTAATTTGTCTGCAGATTAAAAAGAACCTGTTAAAGGTTGGTTATTTTGCCTGAATGGATTGTAAAGTTTATAAGCTTTAAAACGACACCCATTGTGTTGCTCAAGCAAGCAGTTATTTATTATTTTAATATATTTTCTTTAGCACGGACCAACAAAGTATGCCACAATATTTTTTTTTCAAAAGCATGCATACAGTCTATGCCTGATTTATTCTCTCTCTGCATTGCAGGCAACATGTATAATAAATACAGTAAAATGCACATAAATACAACATACTTTAATGAACTTGTTTTTTAATGCTTTAATAATTTCATAAATACTTTTGATCCACAAAAAACATTGCCATTGTTTATTCATGAAATGTACAGTTATTTCAGAAATTAAGGCATTTTCCAATTGCATTTTTGGCTGTGTATTTGCAAAACAACGCAGAACCATCAACGCAGAACTTTAAATGCAAACCACCGCATTGGCCATTACGAGGAGCCTAAGTTGTAGATTCAGCACTGAAGTATAAACAGGCCTTTAGTGCACCTTCCTGTGCACCTGATTTGTATAGAAGATACAGATACTAGTTCTTTTAAACTTCACATTGTATACTGTGGGATATTTCAGCCCTTACTCTTTTTTATTTGATATTAAGTCAAATAATAACATGTTGTGTAGATACATTTTATATCATACCTCTACACTGGCAACGGTAAGATTTCAGTGAATGTACCTGTATGCTCTCCTGGCTAAAACTGAAGTGATTGTCATGTGGATGACACAGGGAGACTGGGGGATCAACAATGCTTGTTGTCAAGTTGTACTTTAACACACTATCACAGTTTATGCAGTAAACATAATGTTTATCTATAGAGAAACACTCCATGATTATGAGCCCACTTCATCTTTACAAGACAGGAAGTGACGTCTTTGTTTTTGATTCTGTGTTGCTGGCAGAAAGTGACATGAAGCACACAAGCCCAGTGCACTCTATCTGCTCGCATAATTACTGAACACATTTGTGCTGAAATCGATTAATTGACGATTAATAAGCTTTATCCAGTCACTCTCAACTGGTTTTGCTTTGCCCAAATTTTACATTCGAAATCAAGTGACGACCCAACATAGTAAAATACACAACCTGTATTTACAGTTTTTCTGAATTGCTAAAACACTAAACCCCATTCTCTGAACCAGATGCTCAGTGGCCTAAACCCATTTGTCGAATAAATTACTCTTTTGGCAAAACCTTAAACAAGTTCAGGATGTTAGGCCCCGTTTCCACCTAGTATTACGATGCGTTTCGGGTGATCCAATCACATGTAAATGTCCTAAATACAACTCTCAACGGGGTTTAAAACATTTTGTGATTGGATCGCAGAAACCACATATGAATGTGGTCAAAAACCCATGTGACATCACATTTGAGGTGTAAAGGCTAATCCATCCTGTATGCGTCTTGGCAGCATTGAAGCGCCACCCCTCACCTGTCAAGCAGAGCAGATTTAAAAGGAATAACTGTCCGATCTGAAAATTTAAAAAAGTGGATACATACACAATCACGAGAGCTTCATGGATCTTCTTTACTGTGTCTGATATCAACACAGATGACAAGCACAAACATCTGAAGCTCCTTTAATACAGGTAATCCACTAAAATAACGAATAATTCTGCTAGACATGTTGTGTTTGTGCTTAAGATTAAATTTCAACCGTATCTAGGAGAAACAGTGTGCCGGTGACTTTGTTGTGCTTTATTATCATGCAGTAACACACTGACAGAGTGATTGATGTATGTCGTCACGAAACAGAGACCCTCCCCTCCAAATCCGAACACAAGTGGTCACAGGAGTCGTATTTAAGTGACCAGATATAAACAGCGATGTGTCTCACCTGACCACATGTGATCAGATAACCCGAGACACATCTTAATACCAGGCGGAAATGGAGACTTAGACACCATTTGCAAATCTCATCCACTCTTTTTGCAAAACTCAATTCACACTGTGATGCACTTTTGCAAAATGGTAAAGACATGCGGCAAAAGTTAAACACAACTTGTTTACTCACAACGACTCAAAATTGTTCACACTTGTTTCTAATGATGTGATCAAACCAATTGTACAAAATACATTAACCATGAAGATGTGATGCTGAGGCAGAATGAACCACTCATTGACTTTGATTTTGCAGTTGCACAACATTTTTGAGTGTACATGTCCCTATGGGGACTAAATGTGTTTTTCATTTAGAGTGTTCTTTGGGCTTTTGTGGTTGGACTACTGTATTTTTACAAGTTCTGAATATACGGACATTCAATACTGTATTACTTGCAGTACTTACAGTATACAGTATATTCATTGTACTAAGTTGTGATTGCTAAAATGCATTTATTATATACAATTTTAAAAAAAATCCTGTAACTACATGCCCTAGACGCTGTGTAGTGTTTATATATTGACTGGCTGTGCGTGTGATCTGAAAGCATTGCTTGATTTTGATTTCGGCACAGATTAAATGGTTTTGAGGTGATTGCTTAATTTTACCAGAAGAGTCAGGGGTTTTGTGAATGTAGTTTGAAGATTTGGTTTTGTGCTTAAAGTTGTGAGGAAATGGGTGAAGGTTTTAAGAAATGTGTTTTAGCAATTGTGAAAAATTGTAATGTAGCTTGGATAGTGTTTTCTTTTAACTTGGATAGTTTTGATCTTGGTTTTAAGTAGAGCTGTTGGAATTAACGCATTAATTTTATGCGATTAACTGAAAAAGTTTAATGCGTTAATTCTTAATCACGATTAACACATTTACCATTAATACAGCATAAACCAGCATAAACACTTGTTGGGAGGGCAGAATCTTTGTAATGTGTCCGTCCGGAGTCATTACTGTGATTGACACACCACAACAGCGCCTCACTGTCAGTGATAAAATGATGGAGAAAGGCGCTATTATTTGTTGTACAAAACAAGCCCAGATGGGACTTGTGATAGAAATCAAGTATTTTCAGCACATTTTAATTACCACTGAATCATGCCAAGTCTTAACTATCACTCCGCTTTTTCCACTGGATGCTGGCATGGCTGCTCTGATGCGAATCATGAATGCAGCTTCACGACTGCTGTAGGGAAGCGGATAGTCACAGTCTACCAGCAGATTATATTATGGGGAAGGATGAGAGTTTAAGAGATTTAATGCCCATTGCAATGAATACTAAACCTATGGGGACTAAAGCCGTCTTTACACAGCAAAGGTGGTACAGAAGCTGCATCTGAAGTGGCAATTAGATGTATTTTCACAGAGCAGGAATAAATGCATTTACATAGCAGTTGCAAATGCAGAAATAATGTTATGAGATGAATAATTTAAATGTAAAATTATGAATATAGAAACATGAAATGAATGAAAATATGAATGAATACACAACTTATGGGGACTAAATCTTTCAATAAGTCAACCTCCCAATAAGATTTTGTGAAACATTCAATGTTACTTGAATAGGTGATATTTTAGTGCATTTCTATCTTTATATTGTGGAAGACATTGTTTGGAAAATGTTAATAAAACATAATATTGTAACATTGTTTTGTTGTCTTTCCTAAGATGGAAATAATGCATTCTGACAGGAAAATAAGTATATATGGTGTAAAATTTCAGCATTATCAAAATCTGCGATTAATAGAGATTCACTACAAAAAAAAAAAATATGCGATTTATCGCGATTTCAAAAATGTAATCGATTGACATCCCTATTTTTAAGCATAAGTGCATATATCAAGTTGATGTCACCAACAAAAGGTACAGGACATTTTCTGTCCCTCATTTAAAAGTTGATGAGCCTATTTATAGATATGAGCATATTATATTTATTATCCAGTTTATTTCCTAATATCAAACATCATTCAAACATAACAGAATATTGCGCTGCAATATTGAGGGAAGCCCAGGTGAAGTGCACGGCTTGGAGCACTCCATAGATGCATTAGATTAGGGCACAGTAGATCATTGGCGGGAGTGGTTTTGTGATGGCATGTGCCACGCTCACGCGAAAACCTGGTTTCAGACACACCTAGAAAATATCATGTTGCAGATGAGAAGCATGCTTGGCACCTATAAATGCAGAACATGAGATTGTCTTTAAATTTGTCTAACTGACTCGATATTTTGCTAGGGCAGCCGCTGAAATTTGTTTAATGGCCTGGCCCCCCCTAGCGGCTGAAAGATGTTACTTTAAATTAAAATAAAGGATATTTTTAATTCTAAAATAAATCTACATTATACTGTATCTACATGTATTTTGAATAAATATTAAAATCATAATAAAAAATAAAAAAATCCAAACAAATTTACTTCCCCCTTCTCCCGATCTCATTTACATATGAAGTTATCACGGTCTTTGGTTACAAAGTGCACCAATCACAGCTGTTGTGGTCTGTGTCGATGCAAAGTGCAGTTACATTTTTTAAGAGGTGCACGTCAGCCTCTGGCGTAGGCTACGCTGTAACTGCCGTAGCTATGCTTAGCCTATGGTTTAGGTTTGACGCAGAAGTATAGCTCGGCCTTAAGGATCTCTACGACCTTAACATCCAGCCCAAAGCAGCCTGTTTTGTCAGAATTTCCAACCAAAATCTTCAGAGACAGGAAAAGAGCATTTTGCAGGGTTCCTGTAGCTCAACTGGTAGAGCATGACGCTAGCAACGCCAAGGTCATTGATTCAGTTCCCAGGGAACACACAAACTGATACAAATGTATACCCTGAATGCACTAAGTCCAGTCCTTTTAATTGTAGCTGCAATAAAGAAAGTACTGGAAAAGTGTGGACTTACAAACATGCCGATTATTGCCCAAAGTTATGATGGGGCCTCCATAATGTCCGGGCAAGTTTCGAGGTGCAGAAATGCATCAAGGAGGTTCAAATGTATCCATAAATATTTATTTATTTGCAAAGTTGTTGTTTTTTTTTTTTTTTTTTTTTGTCACTTTGTTTTATTCTTTGATTGGGTTTATATTAGTAGTGATTTTTTGTACTCCTGGAAAATAACCCCCTAAAAAGGTTTTGCACAATTTGTTGCCTCTGTGTATGCTTCTCTGGCCATATCCATCACACAGGCATATCAGAATCTGCTTAATAGAAAAACAGAATATGTTCAAATGTAGAACTTTTTTCCTCCCCTTTTCTCCCCAATTTGGAATGCCCAATTCCCAATGCGCTCTAAGTCCTCGTGGTGGCGTAGTGATGTGCCTCAATCTGGGTGGCAGAGGATGAATCTCAGTTGCCTTGGCATCTGAGACCATCAATCCGTGCATTTTATCACGTAGCTTTTTGAGCGTGTCTTATCATGTAGCTTGTTGAGTGTGTTACCGCGGAGACATAGTGCGTGTGGAGGCTTCACGCTATTCTCCATGGCATCCATGCACAACTCACCACGTGCCCCACCAAGAGCGAGGTTAACCCATGTGACTCTACCCTCTCTAGCAACCAGGCCAATTTGGTTGCTTAGGAGACCTGGCTGGAGTCACTCAGCATGCCCTGGATTCAAACCTGGATGGCATCTTTACTTGCTGATCTGCCCAGGCCCCCAGAACTCCAAATGTTTTTCTTTTTCTCCCAATTTGGAATGCCCAATTCCCAATGTGCTTTTAAGTCCTTGTGGTCGCGTAGTGATTCGCCTCAGTCCGGGTGGCAGAGGACGAATCCCAGTTGCCTCCACATCTGAAACCATCAACCCGCGCATCTTATCACGTGGCTTGTTGAGCGTGTTACCGTGGAGACATAGTGTGTGTGGAGGCTTCACGCTATTCTCCATGGCATCCATGCACAACACACCACGTGCCCCACCGAGAGCGAGAACCACATTATAGCGACCACGAGGAGGTTAACCCATGTGGCTCTACCCTCCCTAGCAACCAGGCCAATTTGGTTGCTTAGGAGACCTGGCTGGAGTCACTCAGCACATCCTGGGATTCAAATTAATGAGCTAGCGAACTCCAGGGGTGGTAGCCAGTGTATTTTACCACTGAGCTACCCAGACCCCAACAGAACTCCACATTTTTAACCAAAATGTAATCAGGTGATCTGTTACAGAAAATAGTTTATTTTCTCATCAAGCAAACACAGTTAGAACAGATGCATTGAATTGTCTTGGTTAACAAAATCTGACAGGATACACCTCAGATTCAAAAACACTACAAAGTTCAATTCTGCCATGTATTGCAGTTAGCATGTAGACTAATTGACACTGACCATTCATTAACTTCTGACTGTAATAGGTAGATCACAGGCTATCATCATCATCATTATTATTATTATTAATGCAGTGTCTCCAGTGTCTGTCCTCTTCTTGCTCAGGATCCACAGTCAAACATCACCAGCTAACGTTTATGGGTGATTCTATGTTTATGTTTTAGGAGGATTTTAATGACAAAAATAAAAAAAATAAAATAAATATATATATATTTTTAATATATTTTACTTGTTTTAAAAAATAGACAAAAAATAGACTTAAACCTTTTTAGTGTGTCTTGATTGATTTAATCCTACTTTTTATGAGTTTTCAAATGTTACATTTGCCAGTATTTCTCCCTCACCCATACTTTTGTACTTCTTATTGATACATTTATAATGTAGGGCTTTACCGGTTGTTTAGATCAGTGTTACTATCAGAAATAATTAATAATTATTTCTGTAGTTATTAATTAATATTTAAATTAATTAATTGGATCTAACTCATTAAAACCTCATATGGGGTAAATGTAGTGTGCTACGTTTAGGAGCAAGTTTGGTTATTAGCAATAATTAATAATTATCAAAAATAATTACTAATTATTAAAATCAATAGAACATTGATGAGAATCAATGTTAGCTTTTTTAATCTTTTAAAATCAACAATTATCAAAGATAATCGTTAATTGTTAACATCGATGAAACATTAATTAAAATTAACACTAGCTTATTGATCATTCAAATTCAATCAAAGATAATTATCAATTATCAAAAATCAATAGAATATTAATAAGGATTAACATTGACGGGGCACCACCCTGGAATCAGGGACTAATAACCAGATAGTATAACAGTCTCAATATTAGATTGTTTTCTTAGGAAAATCGACATCCGAAGAATATCGATTTTAAATATCGATTAATATTAGATATCGATTAAAAGTCCTGCGTTATTTGACTCTTTAATGGATGAACTCAGTTTCTGTTTCACCCGCGATGGCGAAATTGCACAATCCAATTTGGTTGGACCACAATACAGCAAAACAAATTTGTGATAATTAATACCCTGAGTATTAATAATGAGCGGACATGGCGGTCCATAAACTGTACAAGCAAAAACCTTGAAACACAAGAATAACACGCTATAATATTCTATCTCTGCCCAGACGTAACCTCTTACTTGAATCGCATGAGGACACAGGTAGAATGTGTTTTCCTCCGTCCTTTAACTTTGACCCGGTTCCTTGAGGCTCGGGTGATGATGGGAGGCCGTTTCCTCGCTCTGTCGGTGGGCGGTACGGCTGTTGATTCTCGGCGGGCTGGCGGAGAACTCAGAAATGTCGACTTGATTGAAGATGGAAGAGAAATCTTTAATCTCTTCACTTCTGTAGGCAAACGGATGAAGATGCGAATTGCTCGGCGGTCTCCTTCGGATCCGTTAGAGTGTTCGGTTGAACACAGGGTAATCTCAACTCGTCCAGCGAGATGGAGATTGTATGGCTACAGTTTCAAGTCGGACATTACTTCCTTGTGCCACGAGGTTGCACCGGAGAGCAGCAAAAAATACTACGTCTATATTCGGTGAACCAAGTCCCTGGAAGCGAATTCTGGATGCATTTCAGAATTATTTCAACTCCTGATGATGTCATGTTTGAGGGACGTTCTGTTGTGTGCCTCATCCAATAGGAGTTGAGAGCTCGATCCTTTAGTGAGCAAGGCTTCATGGATCTGTAGTCTGTTTTGGACTCCCTTTGTTTGATTTTGGCGCGATTTTTATCAGTAAAATTTACGACTTAGAAGGTGGGGGCTTGAGTTATGTTTTTATGACTGTGTTAGGCCTGCCTTTGTCTTCTATCTGAATACATGAGGCCCAACAAAAATAAGTATCAAAATCAGTTAAATTATCCATTGCACTTTTCCCCTAAGAACTTATTAACATTTTCAATTCATTTGGTATTCATGTGTACAATCTGGATATTTTATTTTTTTTTTCAACAAAGAAAAAGAAATGCTGTCCCAATTACAGTTGTCATTACAACATGAACACATTTCAGAGATCAGTTTTAGAGTTTCAACAAAAGTTAGAATGGAAATGAAAAGTCACACAAAAGTTTCGACAGTAGGCGTCCCGCGTACTGGAAAACTGGCCGTTAGCCTGGGGGAGTGGTAGTTTTTCCACTTCTATTCCTGCTACCGCGAAAACAATCGACAGACGGTCGTACGGTGAAATTAGAGAACACTTATGACTAATTTTAGCTATCCTAGCTAACATGATTTTCATATGGGTCTTACCATTAAATGCTTCTTTAAATTATGTATTGGGTCCTAGGAAAAACACTCCATCTTCACAGCTGGAAGGTATAAATTGCACTGAACTGTAATGTTGTCTCCCTTTTCTCCATTGAAATGACAAGAGTGTTGGAATTTCCACAAAAATTCTAATGTTTCTCCAGTGGCCATTGTGATGAAACAGCACTTTTAATGGTTTGACCTCATTTGGAGAGCACAGTGTTGATGTGTGACATGTGTTATTTGCACATGCGACAGTAAGTGGTGCCAGATTCACGTGAGTCACTAGAGGGAACCAGAAGAGATCTCCAGCACGCATCTGATCATATCTGTACCACTCTAAAGCAAGCAGCAGTTTTAGCATTTTATGTCAGGAGGATCTTTTGTTTATTTTTTTATATATTGAAAATTGTAATCCTGCTAGTAATCCCAATTTTTACCAAATGTAACTGTAATCTAAATACGTTGAGTTTTATTTAACTGTAACGGATTACAGTTACACATTTTTTTGTATCCTGATTACGTAACGCCGTTACAAGTATTCCGTTACTCCCCAAGCCTGATTATTTGTATAATATTTGTCTCAATACGTTTGAGTTGTATGATACATGTAATAACCAGATACACTTTGCAGTTCAAAACTGTAGGTTACGTGCTTTTTATTCATTATCTTCGTAGTATTTTATTAGTAGTCCTTGTTTGCTATTAACCGATGTTGCCCCAAAGCTCGATAACACTGATTAACCAAGATGTAACCCCAATAGTCTATTGGCAGCATAGAAATATACGAGAGTTTTGCTCCACTGGCATGGGGCATAATGCTGATGTACCTCTGTCTGTACGACCAGGGTTCATTTCCGCATTTGGTACATTATTTTTCACATTTTGTTTCTTGTCTCCACTCTTAATATTTTCTTTAATAGGAGTTGCGTGGCGCCATGTGTGGGTCGGATGTGTGCACTTTGCTAGTTTTTAATTATTTTTATGTTATAAACCGGTGAGATTCGATACACCCTTCTACATAACTGTTCTAAGAAGTCAACATGTCAAAGAATTCAAAATCCTCAGCCTCTGGAGATATTAAAAGACACTTACGTGCTCAAGCTGATACCTCAGACAGGGCCACAGATCAGGGACTTGGTTTGGACAGTGTGGCGGGAGAAATCCAGCGGCAACTGGCGAGCATGTCTATAATGCTGACGAAAGTTGTAGCAGACCTGGAAGATCTTGCTGTAATACGTCGATCGATCTGAGTTGGTTACAAGAAACGGGGACATCGAGAGACGGATCGATTATCTGGAGTCATCGGAGAGGGAATTAGCTGATAATCTGCTAGAGACCAAAGTAGATTTGCAACGCGTTTGGGAAAAGCTGGAAGACCTTGAGAATCGTAATCGGCGAAACAACATCTGAATTGTTGGAATTCCTGAGCATGAAGAAGGATGAGATATGGTGAAATTCCTAGACGAGCTCTTCCCGAGTCTGCTTGACATAACAGGCCATAAGCTGGAAATCGAGCGAGCTGACAGAGTCCCAGCTTGGAGATCTGCTGAGGGATACAAATTTCTGAGATCATCTTATAAAAATCTTGTGTTACGTGAGGCGAGGAGCAAAGGAAAGCTCTCTTGGAAAAACCACAACATTTTCTTGTTCCCAGACTTTGCAAATTCGACAAGAGGGAAACGTGATCGATTCAAGGAATGCAAGAAACTCTTACATCAACGGAAGATCGCTTTTGCATTGATATTTCCGGACAAATTGAGAATAGATACTAAGGATGGCTGCAAAATATGTACATGCCCACAGCAAGCATTTTCTTTCATAGAGACAGTGGGTTGAGTAAGCCATTTGGTGTTTCTTATGTGGCCCCCAAGTGAGCTTGTCTCGCTAAACATGCACTTGTCTGTCTGAAGAAGCTGGGTGCCATTTTGTTTCTTTTTGTGTTGGTTCCGCCTAGTGGCTGGAGTCTGTTTTGTGTAGTAACACTCCTTCAAGAAACTCTTGCATCGACGGAGGATCGTTTTTGCACTGATGTTTCCGGCCAAATTGAGAATGGATACTAAGGATGGCCACAAAATATTTACATGCCCACAACAAGTGATATCTTTCATAAAATCAATGGACGGAGGAAGTCATGGTGTGTTTCTCACATTGGCCCCAAGTGGACTTGTCTCACTGAACATGCACTTGACCATCCGAGGAAGCTGGGCGCCTTCTTTGTTTCTTTTTGTGCTGGTTCCGCCTAGCGGCTGGAGTTTGTTTTGTGGAATAACACTCCTTCGGGACAGTTGTGGATGAATCTGCTTGTTCTTTGTGCTTATGCCTCCTATTGGCTGGAGTTTGTTTTGTAAAGTATTTTTGGCAGGACATTGGAAGGATTAGATCATCTGCTACACTCATGAACAGCCGGCTCACTGAACGTTCGTTTGACTGTACGAGGAAACTAAACAGACTTTGTGTGTGTGTGTGTGTGTGTGTGTGTGTGTGTGTGTGTGTGTGTGTGTGTGTGTGTGTGTGTGTGTGTGTGTGTGTGTGTGTTGGTTCCGCTAGAGTCTGGAGTTTGTTTTGTGGAGGAACACACCTTCGATACAATTTTGTGAATGAATCTACATGTTCTTTATGTTTATTCTGCCTTTTGGCTGGAGTTTGTTTTATAGATTATTTTCTGTTATGTAATTCTGTCTCACAAAATTTGTATAGAGGCACCAGACTTGAGCAATCCGATGGCTAAGTTGTCGCGGCGATTCTCGTAGGCGTACATGGACTGTTTGAGTTTTGAGGGATGGACACCAGTTGGCGCTGTCATGCGCGGGGCTAATGCACACGTTATTATTTTTTCTGTTTGTTTGGTTCGGGGGGGGGGGGATGTTCGGGGTTTGATTGTTGCACTAATGGGGAATGAGGTCTTTATAATTTTATTTTTGACACACAATCTATTTTTTTAAATATGTCAAAATGTCAAATGTTAATATGAGTGGATTGTCTCTCTCCACGTGGAATGTGAATGGGTTGGGGCACCCCATAAAAAGAAGGAATGTTATTTATTTTCTTAAACGTAAAAAATATGATATAGTGTTTCTTCAAGAAACACATCTTTCCCTGCAGGAAGCTGAAAAATATGGGAAGATATGGGGTGGACATGTTTTCTTTAGTACTGGCTCAAGTAAGAGCAGGGGAGTTATTATACTGATAACTAAACATCTACAAATCAAATGTCTCAAACAGATTAAAGATAAATTAGGGAGTCATTATTGTTTTAGCAGAAATTCAGGGGCAAAGGTTGATTTTGGCTAATATTTACGTACCTAACACTGATGATCAGGGCTTTATTATAGATCTTGAAGGGATATTGCAAGCCGCTGGCACCCCTCATGATATAATATTGGGAGGAGAATTTAATCTTTTGATGGACTCAGTCCTTGATCATAGTGAAGCAAAAGTGTGTAAGCCCCCTAGAGCAACATTGACGCTTTACAGGATGTGTAAAAATCATCATCAAAAATCACCAAAGATATTTGGAGACTTTTGAACCCATCTGGTAGGGACTATACATTTTTTCATCAGTTTCATCATTTCATCTGTTGTTGAATGCTCAGTTGGAAACATCTTAGTTTCAGATCACGCCCTGGTGAGTTTAGAGGTGTTGCCACATATGGAGAAAAATAAATCATATAGTTGGTGCTTTAATGTGTCCCTTCTGCAAAATCCTGATTTCAAACAAATGTTAAAGGCTGAAATCAATGTTTATATGGAGACCAACTGGTCCTCATTATCCTCTGTGGGCATGGCTTGGGAGGCACTTAAGATGGTTCTTAGGGGTCGGATCATACAGTATGCCTCATTCATCAAAAAATCCAAAGCACGAGAACTCATGGAGTTGGAAGGGAATATTAAAAGTGCCAAGCCAGAGCTGAAGCACCGAATGTCATCTGATGGCCTCAGGGAATTGACCCGATTGAAATACAGATATACAGGTGCATCTCAATAAATTAGAATGTCGTGGAAAAGTTCATTTATTTCAGTAATACAACTCAAATTGTGAAACTCGTGTATTAAATAAATTCAATGCACACAGACTGAAGTAGTTTAAGTCTTTGGTTCTTTTAATTGTGATGATTTTGGCTCACATTTAACAAAAACCCACCAATTCACTATCTCAACAAATTAGAATATGGTGACATGCCAATCAGCTAATCAAATCAAAACACCTGCAAAGGTTTCCTGAGCCTTCAAAATGGTCTCTCAGTTTGGTTCACTAAGCTACACAATCATGGGGAAGACTGCTGATCTGACAGTTGTCCAGAAGACAATCATTGACACCCTTCACAAGGAGGGTAAGCCACAAACATTCATTGCCAAAGAAGCTGGCTGTTCACAGAGTGCTGTATCCAAGCATGTTAACAGAAAGTTGAGTGGAAGGAAAAAGTGTGGAAGAAAAAGCTGCACAACCAACCGAGAGAACCGCAGCCTTATGAGGATTGTCAAGCAAAATCGATTCAAGAATTTGGGTGAACTTCACAAGGAATGGACTGAGGCTGGGGTCAAGGCATCAAGAGCCACCACACACAGACATGTCAAGGGATTTGGCTACAGTTGTCGTATTCCTCTTGTTAAGCCACTCCTGAACCACAGACAACGTCAGAGGCGTCTTACCTGGGCTAAGAAGAAGAAGAACTGGACTGTTGCCCAGTGTTCCAAAGTCCTCTTTTCAGATGAGAGCAAGTTTTGTATTTCATTTGGAAACCAAGGTCCTAGAGTCTGGAGGAAGGGTGGAGAAGCTCATAGCCCAAGTTGCTTGAAGTCCAGTGTTAAGTTTCCACAGTCTGTGATGATTTGGGGTGCAATGTCATCTGCTGGTGTTGGTCCATTGTGTTTTTTGAAAACTAAAGTCACTGCACCCGTTTACCAAGAAATTTTGGAGCACTTCATGCTTCCTTCTGCTGACCAGCTTTTTAAAGATGCTGATTTCATTTCCCAGCAGGATTTGGCACCTGCCCACACTGCCAAAAGCACCAAAAGTTGGTTAAATGACCATGGTGTTGGTGTGCTTGACTGGCCAGCAAACTCACCAGACCTGAGATTCTCTATGGGGTGTTGTCAAGAGGAAAATGAGAAACAAGAGACCAAAATATGCAGATGAGCTGAAGGCCACTGTCAAAGAAACCTGGGCTTCCATACCACCTCAGCAGTGCCACAAACTGATCACCTCCATGCCACACCGAATTGAGGCAGTAATTAAAGCAAAAGGAGCCCCTACCAAGTATTGAGTACATATACAGTAAATGAACATACTTTCCAGAAGGCCAACAATTCACTAAAAATGTTTTTTTTTTTATTGGTCTTATGATGTATTCTAATTTTTTGAGATAGTGAATTGGGGGTTTTTGTTAAATGTGAGCCAAAATCATCATAATTAAAAGAACCAAAGACTTAAACTACTTCAGTCTGTGTGCATTTAATTTATTTAAAACCCATGTATTCTGGGAGATGGGGCGGTCATCAATGTGGGGAATAAACATGTGGAGGTTTGGGTCCTAATCAGAGTTATGGTCGCCAGACAGGTGATTTTGAGGGGTTGGAAGTCGGTTAGAGCGCCCCCATTTCAGGAGTGGTGCTCAGAGATGGGGAGAGTGGCAGCCTTAGAGGAGGGGTCTTATAGAAGATTAGGGAATCTGGATTTGTTTATTGGGAAATGGGGTGGATACTTAGTGTTCTTGGAGGGTTCTCAGGTGGAATAGTGGAGTAATTGTCAGTGTGTGTGATTTGTATATATTTATGTCTTTTTTTTTTTCTTTATTAGTTGTTTGGTTTTTGTTTTCTTTTGTATGTATTCATGTAAAACCACAGGGGTGTTTGTTGAGGTTCGGGGTGGAGATGGGGAGGAGGAGGGGTGGTAGTGGGTGTTAAAAGTTGATTTTGTATATTTATGTTTTGTTTTTCTGTGTTTTAATAAAAATGTTTATCAGAAATATTTTCTTTAATACTACTTACAATGCATAAAAATGAATAAAGGTAGTTTTTGTCAGGATCTGTAGCAGGGACTAATGACCCGAAACAGGTAGGTAACAGATAGTGACAGTTTATTGAAAAAACAACTGACAAAGCAACGAGTATGGGAATGCTGGATGATGGAGATGACTGGACACCGGAGAGGGAACCACAAAGGGAGCAAGGTAGGGAGCCACACAGATGAGGATATCTGGGAACAGACAAAATACAAAGAACAAACAAACAAAACTCCAAACAAACCAAACTGGGAGACACTCAGTGGGGACCAAGTGCTTGGCACTATGCCACAAGACGATCTGGCAAAAACATGGAGGAAAGGAAGCACAATATATACAGTTGAAGTCAGAAGTTTACATACACCTTAGCCAAATACATTTAAACTCAGTTTTTCACAATTCCTGACATATAATGTTAGAAAACATTTCTGTCTTAGATCAGTTAGGATCACTAATTTAATTTAAGAATGTGAAATGTTTGGATAATAGTAGAGAGAATTATTTATTTCAGCTTTTATTTCTTCCATCACATTCCCAGTGGGTCAGAAGTTTACATACACTTTATTAGTATTTGGTAGCATTGCTTTTAAATTGTTTAACTTGTGTCAAACATTTTGGGTAGCCTTCCACAAGCTTCTCACAATAAGTTGCTGGAATTTTGGCCCATTCCTCCAGACAGAACTGTAACTGGGTCAGGTTTGCAGGCCTCCTTGCTTGCACACGGCTTTTTCAGTTCTGCCCACAAATTGTCTTTCGGATTGAGGTCAGGGCTTTGAGATGGCCACTCCAATACCTTGACTTTGTTGTCCTTAAGCCATTTTGCCACAACTTTGGAGGTATGCTTGGAGTCATTGTCCATTTGGAACACCCATTTGCAACCGAGGCTTAACTTCCTGGCTGATGTCTTGAGATGTTGCTTCAATATATCCACATAATTATCCTTCCTCATGATGACATCTATTTTGTGATGTGCACCAGTCCCTCCTGCAGCAAAGCACCCCCACAACATGATGCTGCCACCCCATGCTTCACAGTTGGGATGGTGTTCTTCGGCTTGCAAGCCTCACCCTTTTTCCTCCAAACATAATGATGGTCATTATGGCCAAACAGTTCAATTTTTGTTTCATCAGACCAGAGGACATTTCTCTAAAAAGTAAGATCTTTGTCCCCATGTGCACTTGCAAACTGTAGTCTGGCTTTTTTATGGCGGTTTTGGAGCAGTGGCTTCTTCCTTGCTGAGCAGCCTTTCAGGTTATATCAATATAGGACTTGTTTTACTGTGGATATAGATACTTGTCTACCCGTTTCCTCCAGCACCTTTACGTGGTCCTTTGCTGTTGTTCTGGGATTGATTTGCACTTTTCACACCAAACTATGTTCATCTCTAGGAGACAGAATTCGTCTCCTTCCTGAGCAGTATGGCTGCGTGGTCCCATGGTGTTTATACTTGCATACTATTGTTTGTACAGATGAACGTGGTACCTTCAGGCATTTGGAAATTGCTCCCAAGGATGAACCAGACAAACCACAATTTTTTTTCTGAGGTCTTGGCTGATTTCTTTTGATTTACCCATGATGTTAAAATACACCCACAGGTATACTGTACCTCCAATTAGCCTGTCAGAAGCTAATTGCCTAACATTGACATCATTTTCTGGAATTTCCCAAGCTCCTTAAAGGCACCGTTAACTTAAAGTAAATGTAAACTTCTGTCCCACTGGAACTGTGATATAGTCAATTAAAAGTGAAACAATCTGTCTGTAAACAATTGTTGGAAAAATTACTCGTGTCATGCACAAAGTAGACATCCTAAACAACTTGCCAAAACTATAGTTTGCTAATATTAAATCTGTAGTTTTAATGACTTCAACCTAAGTGTATGTAAACTTCGGACTTCAGCTGTATATCAGACCCGCATGTTTACGTGTGTGCACTGATATCATGGGTATCTTTAAATATTGCTGAGATAAAAATAAACCCGCCTACATTCAACATCAACCAACACTGTAAAGAGAACATGCACAAATTCTTTATGAACATGTTAATGTTCATTACCTTAGTCATGCCGTTACCCATGATGATTCTCACGATCATATATGACCAACAACCTATTTATGACGCCACAAACAGGACTTACTTAACTCGTCCACTATCTAAAAATGTCAGCTTGTTCATAACATCAGAATAGAACAAAACCATTTTATGACATCGCAGTGAGACAGAAAGAAAGTTCTAATTCACAATGTCATAACAGGACAAGACTTAACATCATGTGTCACTTTTCTTCAATTACATTATTCCACAAGAACATCTAGGCCATTAAGAGCGATTGATTCATTTTAATTGCCTTCCATTACTCACAAGTTCTATTAATTCCTTAGTTCCATTAATTGGCTGTATCACTCTACTCTCTCCTCTCCACCAATAGCTGGTGTGTAGTGAGCGTACTGGTGCACTATGGCTGCCGTCACCACATCCAAGTGGATGCTGCACACTGGTGGTGGTTGAGGAGAGTCCCCTTGTTCACTGTGTAAAGCGCTTTGAGTGTAGTGACAGAAAAGCACTATATAAAATGTAATGTTCAAATGTAACGTTCATAGTTGCATCAAAGCGCTTCTGAACAATAATTTTACAGAGAAGTAATGATTACATGTAAACCCAAGACGAATTCTGCTTACCATTTTACAGTTACAAGCATCTACAAATAATAATATTGCTTTTGTTTATATTAAGACAAAATGAGTCAAGAGCTATGGTTCATTCTGGAATTTTATTTTTTTTATCATACATGAGCCATAAGAGGAAGCAATCTTCCAAAATGTATTCAGAGGTAACTGTTTGTTGGTTGATTTACTGGAAATTGTGCACCAGACAGAACATTAATTTATTTCTTCCAAGCATTGTTTTCATAGTCCCATTTTGCAGAAAAGCCCTCGACAGGGTTGATCCTCATGTCCAGCATCCTCTGGACCTCCTTCTGCTTGTACTCTGGGTCAAAGGTATAGGGAACATCTCCATAAACTAAAAGCACACAGAACACATGCCATCATTTCATATTTCCAAGGATTTTATTTATTTCAAAGTATTATCATAGATGAGATGGTCAGCGTTGTGTACACCAGACTCAACAATAAGGATAGCCAGTGTAAAACAGATTCAGGCCAGTTGATGGAACTGTCACTTGATAAAGAGAACTAAAGCTAAGTAGTCTCTGGATTCTTTTCACCATATAATGAAAGTTTATTCGAAAAAGAGTCTTCCATTAAAGATTAGTCTCCCAACTAATATCTCATTACAAATGGATTTATAGCAGTCCAAACAAGATCTTACCATATTTAATGAAGTTCCTGATTGGTTACATTTTACCGCATAAATACCCATCTCTATGTCAGATTGGCCAATGTGCGTTTATGAATTGATACAGTTAATTTATAGCTGTAGAATTTCCAGCTAGTAGAGCAAATTAAAAGCCTAATTATTTGTTGAAAAATGAACACTTTTTTTTACGAGTTTTTTTTATGCTTTAACGTTCTGAAGTACTAGGGAAAATCTGAAGTACCAGTCCAAGTGGGTCACCAAAAAAATTATTATTGTTGAGCCCTCATGTATGAGGCACGTTGGCATGTTTAAGTATATATGACGAGCAAAAACTTACCATACTTCCTCTGCCACAAGACAACAAGGCCAGTTATCCCAATGAAAAAGAAAATTCCAGCAACTACTGATTTCCACTCGCCTGTTCCCCTCTCCATTTCAGCAAAGCTCTCCTTGAAGGTGATGCGATACACTGTAGATAAATATTTATAGAAGAAAATTAGTATAAAACAAGTATAAAACCTCAGAAAACAACTTGTTTTTAACAACAATTGTATGACACACATGCAATCTTCTCCTCCTTTGAAAGAGCAGCCCAGGAGCCCTTCTCCTTCTCCTTCAGGGACTTCTGCTCAGGACTCAGCTGCTGCACAAACTTAATGTCAGGCAGAGGGCTCTCTCGACGGTCGAAGTATGCTGGGAGTGTGTAGTCCTCCACCTTAGCAACTCCTGCAAGCACCATTCAAGCAGTCATTACACAATTCATGCAGAGCACACTTATATTTATTGGTTAAAGCAGGGGTTTTCAGAATCTTAAACAGTAATGTCAAGAATGAATAAATATTCATCCCCCTACTTTAATACTAGGTTGAACCACCTTTTGCATCTATTACAGCCATCAGTCTATTTGGACAAGTCCATCAACTTTGCACAACATGACAACATTATTAGCCCATTCCACCTTGCAAAATTGCTCAACCTGTACCAAGTTAGTTGGGCATCGGTGATTGACAGCAATTTTTGAGGTCTCTCCACAGATGTTCAACAGGGTTCAGGTCAGAACTGGGCCACTCAAGGACATACATTTTCTTGATTTTAAGCCACTCCAGTTTTGCTCTGGCTGTGTGCATTAGGTCATTGTCCTGCTGAAACAAGCTTCATCCCAATTTTACACTTTATGGCAGAGGGGAATAGGTTTTTATCTAAAATCTCAGTGTATTTTGCAGCATTCATTATCCCATCAATATTTACAAGATTGCCAGTCCCTGCTGCTGAAAAGCACCCCCATAACATGATGCAACTACCAGCGTGTTTCACTGTGTGGATGGTGTTATGTGGCTGAAGTGCATTGTTGGCACCACACATACCATTCAGTGTTTAAGCCAAAAAGTTCCACTTTAGTCTCATCAGACCACAAGACTTTCTGCCACATTTTTCGAGTATCTTCCAACTGATGCATTGCTAAGTCTTTACGGGCAAGCATGTGCTTTTTTTTTTTTTTTTTTTTTTTTTCAGCAAAGGCTTCTTTCTAGCCACTCTCCTGTGCAGCCCATTTGTGTTTAATAGTTTTGAGATTATTGGGCCATAGACATTATTTCCAGTCACAGTCACTGACTTCTGTGTCTTGGTTTTGCAGTAGCCTCTCTGACAAGTGCCATTCTGGAGTGGCTGTAGTTCCGTATTTCTTCCGCTTCTGTATGATGGACTGCACTAAGCTCTGAGCTAAGTTTATTACCTTTGAAATGGCCTTGTATCCTTTCCCAGATTTGTGCTTCTCCACAATTATATCCCTAACTTGTTTTAAATGCTCTTTTGTCTTCATTTTTGTTTGTTCAAAGGAAAATCCAGCCATACAGAGAGGGCTGGTATTTATGTTCATGAAGTAATTAAAAGCTGCTGATCCACTAATTTCCAACAGTAGTGGAGACTAGAGCAACAAATTGGATGTGTTTAAAAGACAATATCTTGCACCTGAGCAAGGTTAACCTAGTAATTACGAAGGGTATGAATACTTTTTTTATTCTCAATTTTTAGGTTTTAATTAAGAGGTATTGGACTTTTTTTTTTTTTTCATGATATACAATACTGTGTATCAGTTGGGGAACAAAGTCACACTTTAATATATTCTAAATTTGGAATCCGACACAAATTTTTAAAAACTGCACAGCTCAGAAATTAGAGTACTTTCTCAATGCACTGTAGCTCTGCCTCTGTCCCTCTATATAACATGTCATAGGCAGAATATTTGTACGAATGAACAAACAGTACCAGAGTTGGAGGAATAAACTCGCCATTTGTCTGGTAACTGCAGCATAATACATTAAATTTGCATTGTAAGAATGATATTCTAATGCTCGCTGACAATGTAAGAGACATGAGCAAATAAAATGGCAATCAGTGCCCTCTATAAGTATTTGTACAGTAAGACACTTTTCATAATTTGTGCTCTGTACCACAGTGGATTTGAAATGAAGCATCAATATGTGATTGAAGACTGTCAGCTTTTATTTGAAGGGATTTACATCCAAATTGGGTGAACGGTTTAGGAATTACAGCATTTTTTATACATAGACCCCACATTTATACAAAAGTAATTAGACAATCAAAAAAGGGCTCAAAAAGTTTCATGGCCAGGTGTAGGCTGTTCCCAGGTTATTTCATTAAAAATTAAGCAGTTAAAAAGATCTGGAGTAGGCAGGTAACGATACACAAATTTCATAATATGATTATAAAAAAAATAAAAAAAAGCTACATTTTTCTTCGCTAAAACTAATTCAAGGATTCATATAAATAAATGTATTTTAAATCTTAAATGACACAACAGTGTCTGACATTGGCAACAAAAAGCAGAGCTCTATAATAAAGTAACTTAAACAACAGCACTGCATTTATTTTGTTTGATTGTTAAAAAAAAAAAAAACATTTCATGCTTCATCATTTTTATTTGTATAGCACTCTTCACAATACACAGTTTCAAATCAGCTTTATAGAAAATCATGCCCTAAAGTCTTAAAGCCCCCAGTGAGCGAACTTAAGGTGATCGTAGCAAGAAAAAAAAAAAATCTCCTTTCAATGTTAGTTAGTGGAGAGAAAAAAAAAAAACTTGAGTAACCTGACCTTTGTCTTTATGATTTTCTTACACAGTCCAATATTATTTAGTAGTTTGAGCAAAAACCAACATGTATGACATTACATTTATCATTTGTTTTATTTACAAACGTTACCAAGAACAATTTCAAAATAAGCTAACTTCAACAAACTATTCATTTTCACCTAAAAGAAAAGCAATGAACAATATGCATTAATAAAAATGGAAAACAAAAATGACTTTAAAGTACGGATGTAATGGTATCATGGTATACCACGGTTTTAAAGAGAGTCGGTTATCAAACCGTTGACATTTATAATTCATGGTATTGCATTCACGGTATTATATTACAAGGAATGAAAGTTTCCATTTTAAATATCAGTTAAATTAAGAGAGAATCAGCTACATTTACACAGCATCATATAAACTTGATCAAATAAATCTCTAAATTGTGACATCATTCAACTGTTACTTCATTTTAAATGCCAAAGCCTGAACCTTTATTTCCCCCACCAAGCGGCTGAAGTCCGGGGTGTGGGGATATTTTGGTTATTTAAAAGACCTACAATGCACCAATGATGGTTAGCCAATTTGTAAACTTTGTCGAAAAAGTGTCGGCTCAGGCAGAGAACACTTCAAACCTGAAGAGCCACATCCGTGATCATCATCCCAAGGAATATGCGGAGATAAATGTAAGTGAAAATGCAGTATATAGGGTTATACAAGCCCAGATATACAAGATTTCTATAACTACCTGAATTTTCCAGAATATAAGTCACTTTTTTTAAATCATCTGAAAAGTCCTCCGATTTATAGTCTGAAGCGACTTATATATATATATAATTTATACATAATGTCGGCCGTACAAATGCACACATATCAAAGCATATATGCTTACACTCAAACAGACTAAGTCATAGAGATAGTAGGCGCGTTTTAAAAAGTGACCAATGCAGAATATTTTGCCTTTACAAAGTACTTTATGCAACCATTTTAAATATTCTGTCCATCATAACATTATTTTTCTAACAAACTCTAAGTTTCATCACACTCGTAGTAAAAAGATTCAGTCAGTGAACCATATAATTAATGCACAGCATAGAGGGTTTAAATATCATAATATGCACAGATAGACAGTGTCTAATGTTAGTGAATGAACAGAATACAACAGGCATACTGTTTTAGTCTCAGAGCAATTAGCGAGTCACTACACCACCATGAGGACTTAGAGCGCACTGAGAATTGGGCATTCCAAATTGGGGAGAAAAGAGGAGAACCCACAAAAATATTAAAATTAAACAGCTACTAATTTTAGCAAGGTACTTTAAATGAATATTCCAGGTTCAATACAAGTATAGCTCAATCGACAGCATTTGTGGCATAATGTTAATTTCGACTCTACCCTCCTTTTCTATAAAAGGTACTGTGATACCACTGTATTTTTTGTGAAGGTTATCGTGCTGTGATTATTTCATACCGTTACACCCCTACTTCAAAATAACCACAAAAATATTTGCTCTCAACCCAAGTTTACATAGAAACCAGTACTGATGGCATTAGGGTAACGTACATATATAAACCCTTGAGTCTTCATAAAGGCTATCACATTTTTATCATTTCACATGTTATTATTCAGAAAAACAAGTGGTGAAAACTGCCTTTTTATAAAATGTGCGATTTAACACATACTGGTCTGATAGGCTCGGAGTTCCTCGTATCTTTCCCCCATAAAAGCAGATCCTTTTTTTTTTTTTTTTGCATTTTTTTGCATTTGCATTACTCCACCAAGAGAAATCCATAAGAATCTAAATATTCGTCAAGCATCTCTCTTCACCTTGCAGCTGTTACTTTACACCAGGCCCATTCAACCGACGGCCCGCAGGCCAAATCCGGCACGTCTGAAATTTTCAGTGTGGCTCACGTGAGATTGTACGTTGTCTTGGGGGCTGTTTACTGCGAATGGGTTTTGGGTCTGTTGACACCATTTTTCAATTGCTCTCCTATGTAAACTTCTGCTATACGGACGTCGCACCACATCTTGATGATTTTACAGTGCTTAGTGCAGGAGCACTGCGTTTTTAGACGCTTTTAGAGGTTGCGTTACAAATAATCATCTTTCATTTTGACGAAGAGGGAAGATTAAAGTACTAAAATCATGACTGACTGACAAGCGCGAGTTCTGAGAAACAGAAAAGTTCTATTAATTAATTTGGTCAAGAAATTCAATTAAAAAAGTTCAAATCATTTTATCTACAGGGTGGCCTAAAAAAAACAGGGCCACTATGTTTGATTGCTCATATCTTAAAAATGCATAAAGGCATTTGCACGATTTTTGGCGTACTTCTATGACTTTTTGTAAACAACAAAATGTGATGTCATTGTAAGCAATTACTAAAACTCTTCTGGAATTACAAGTTGATACAAAAACAAGATTATTGATTTATTGATAAAATTATTGTTCAACTGAATGGATTGGTTTACTAATTTGCAGCTACATTTAAAAGAGAATAAAAGTGTGTGGGAATTCCAGCGTTATGAAAATGGAACTTGCGGGAATGTTTAAAATTGTGCGCAATACCCATAATCCAGCGCTGAATTTCAGGCCCTGCTTGGCTATTGTATAGGCCTATGCAACAATATAATATGCATATAAATCTACACAAAAAAAAAGGGAGGGAGGGAGGGGGCAGTCTTGTACATTCTGTCAGAGGGTGGGCTTATTGTAAAGACTTTGAAAACTACTGGGTTAAAGGAAGCACTGCATCGGCACGTAACTTACCATGTCCACCACGAAGGCAGACAGAAGTTGACAGGGCCCGTTTACCAACAACACGAAATGCTCTGGTTGCCAACATCCTGTGTGTAAAGAACAAGAGGACACAAATAACAAATGTGAATAAAATGTAAAAAATAATGTATTTCAGCAGGAACAGATTTGACCATGAAAACAGCCAGTCTAGAAGAGTTAGGTAATGTCAGCTTCATTCTGCCAGTGATTTCATCTGATGCATGGAAACTTTTCAGTCCTTCCAAGGTGCCCTTAATGTCAAAATGTCCATCCCTTTTTTCAACAGTCATACAGACTGAACCTAAAATCTTGATGTTGATTGAAGTTCATGTTATTTGTATACAATCAATACTAGTGCTGCTGTGAATATTGTTAGATATTTGCACAAAGATTTCCCAGGAACATATTAATTAGATTGGCTTGAAAAAAGCCAACCTACTGATCTACTATTAAAACGTATTATTATTATTATTATTATTCTGAGTAGTGATGCAGATACATTTAGTGTTTCTCACAGAAAAGTGATGTGACAGTTACTTAATTCTAAAATGTATTTATTTACAAAAACATTCATCCAAATTAAAGCAGTTTAATGAATGAATATTGCATTCGCAACTCAATTCTCACTACTCTTGAGTGCTTTTAAATGAGCTATGCCTACTTTTATTTTTACTCTATGTAGTTTTTAGTACAGGTACTTTTACCATACACTATATTTTTTGGTAAGCAACTACTTTTACTTTTTATTTTTCAGTACTCTTTCCACTCCTGATCATTACTCATTAAAGTAACTTGAAAATAAATGCTCCATAAATACCGTGATTTTTCAGTTCTATAGTATAGTATAGTAAGCATTAGCAAAAACAACACTTGTTCAGAACTGCCGGCTAACTGACATCGCAAGGTCATATCAACACAACAGACAGATAACCTTTAACACTAGAATACACGGAGTAACGTTAATAAACACGGCGACTGTGCATTATAATTTCTATTGTACCTGTCTGTGTTGTATTGTCAAGAATAAAGTACATGTGCTAAAACTCCAATCCAAACGCAGCAGACTCAATGTCACTAATACACCAATAAAAACACCCACACTCAGACTCATAACACATATAACAACATAAACAACAGCTCGGTAAATTACATGGTGAATATCCCTACAAATATGAGGATAGTTGTGCATGGACTAAATAAGTGTCTCCTCACAGACCTCGCGCCACCGGCCGGCCGTCCGTCGCTCTCTCGTGAAGGATAAGGAAGTGACGCGAGTTTAAAACACAGGCCGAGATGTGTGGCGAATTATGAAACATTTTTATAACATATTTTCCATTGTGCTTTTTAATATGGTTGGAAATACACAGGCGTTCAACGGTAAAATGCATATGTAAACGTTTTATTTAACGAGACAGCACACATAATAAATACAAGAGAAGATAAAGGAAAAATAATAGAATTGAAAAGAAAATCAAGGCTCTAAAGCGGGATAGATTCTCCTTTGCTTTGGTGTTCTTTACACCCTGCGATGCTTCCAAATACTGCTAAAATCTGATTTTAACCGTACCATCAGCATCTATCTACAATACAAATATGAGCAATAATATCACGGTCCATGTTGAAAAACACATGTCAAGTCAGTATCTTTTTTATTATTATTATTATTTATATGATTTGCTCGCACTGAAGTTATGTCAGTTCCACTGTGAAACTATAATCCCTTTAACAGCCATTTTGGCTCTAATCACTTCCGTGGAAGCGGAAACTTCTGATTCTGCATCAGCTTCCGGATGTGCACACACAGTTTCAGAGGCGTTATTTTATTTCTCACCGGTGTAGATCTGTTTCACACTCCGGGTTTTGGAAGTTAACGTTTGCAGGGTAAACTTTGACAGTGGTGAATGGGAGTGAATAGGAGATCACAGCATATATTATTTTCACTTACCCATTTGCTTCAAGACCAAAAGAAAAAATCCACTGTTACGTTTGAATGACTTTCCAGAAGGGTAAAAAAATGGATGGATTAAGGCAGTAAAATGGGAGAAGATGACAGGTTTACTGTCTCTGTCTTAGCAGCTGTAATCAAAACCCCCTCGCAGCTGTGGTAATTAGTTTTTTTAAACTGATTCCAGGGTAATATAACACAAAGCGTGATGTTATAAATGTACACTCAATATTTAAAAAATTTATAATATACATTTTTTTTATTTTTTTTACGAGATTTACGCTGATAAATAATGCGGAAACGCGTCATCACTGTCTGTGAAAAATGTCTATTCCGGCAACTCCAGTGATTGATAAATTGTGGTTTTTGTAATGTTTATCATGAAACGTCTTTACATTTATTTTGGCATTGCAATTATTCAGTTACACTATGGCAACATGTGCAGAAATGTATTATTGAGAATATTCCATATTCAAGAACATTTTCAATATTATGGGAAAATGTACTATTTGGCTTTACTGACTATCCAAAAGAAGATGAACAGCTTTTTCATTTAGTTAATCTTATCATAATTATACCAAATTTCATATCCATAAATCTAAATCAAGATGTACATTAACAATATTAGAGACTCTTTCAATAAGAAAGCATTAAAACTATGAGTATTTGCGAGCTTTACAATATATTTATTTACATTTTCTTATGACACTTTTATGTATAGTTTTCTTTCATCCCTGGCTTTTTTCTGTTCAGTTATTCACTTCTTTTTTGTTATTGTTTCCTTTTTTACATACTTCTGTATATTTATATTGTAAAATGCATATCTTATTGTATAATATTTATTGTTATATTTACACAATTGTAAATGTTACTGTTTACTAAAAAAAATAAATTAAAAAAAACTCCAGTGATTGATATATTTAGACGTCAAATGATTGGACGAAAGTTGTCTATACGTCCCCAGACTTCTGATTGGATGGTTATCGATTCTATAACTTCTGGCACTTTGTCTTTCCAACAGTAGAACAACTATTTGTGTTTTTCTTTTTATTAAAAGCAAATGGCTGAATAAATGTACTGGAAAGAAAATATTTATATGTGACATCACTTTGTCCTGAACAATAATGAGTGATATGAATGTTGTTGTTTTTTTTTTTTTTGTTTGTTTTTTTGACAAACCGATTTTGCCTGGCTCCCACATCTGTAGTTTCACTGTATGACAAATATAAGAATATAAAATATCAACCACTACTTCCCATGAGAGAATATGTATTTTTTTGTAATGAACTATTTCAGACTTTTCTGAGAATGCTGTGGAAAAGAAATACATTATTACGTATAGATGGAATGTGAAGAAATTCAGTTTTAGACAGAAAGAAGACCATATGGAAAATTTTATTTTTATACTGAAAAAAAATGTAGATAGTTTATTTTTTTTATTTTTTTTCGAAGTCCTGACTGCAATATTAATAAGTACAGTGAATTGATGCACATCCACCATTGGAAGCAAAATTTAAAGCAAACTTGAACTGATTTAATAATTATTATAATTTTAAGACAGCAAGGTTGGAAAACAATATTTTTAATTCACAGTTGACAGTGTATTTCACACGTTCTGTAAGCTAAGAAATATAAAAAACTTCAATTATTTCTTACCATATTCCTAGAAACAGAAAAAAAATGTAGTCCTTTTTCTACCGTAAATCTACAAGTTCACTTTCACTTTAGTAAAACAAAAGGACTTAAATATTGATCCGTTTCTCACCCACACCTATCATATCACTTCAGAAGACATGGATTTAACCACTAGAGTCTTGTGGATTAATTTTATGCTGCCTTTATGTGCTTTTTGGAGATTCTGAGTTTTAGTCACCATTCACATGCATTGTTTGGACCTACAGAGCTGAGATATTCTTCTAAAAAAAAATCTTCATTCGTGTTCAGCAGAAGAAAGAAAGAAGAAAGAAAGTCATACTAATGGCTTTTAATAAAAAGAAAAACACAAATAGTTGTTCTACTGTTGGAAAGACAAAGTGCCAGAAGTTATAGAATCGATAACCATCCAATCAGAAGTCTGGGGACGTATAGATAACTTTCGTCCAATCATTAGACGTCTAAATATATCAATCACTGGAGTTTTTTTTAATTTATTTTTTTTAGTAAACAGTAACATTTACAATTGTGTAAATATAACAATAAATATTATACAATAAGATATGCATTTTACAATATAAATATACAGAAGTATGTAAAAAAGGAAACAATAACAAAAAAGAAGTGAATAACTGAACAGAAAAAAGCCAGGGATGAAAGAAAACTATACATAAAAGTGTCATAAGAAAATGTAAATAAATATATTGTAAAGCTCGCAAATACTCATAGTTTTAATGCTTTCTTATTGAAAGAGTCTCTAATATTGTTAATGTACATCTTGATTTCATTTAGCAAAACCATAAAGTTAGGTTTTACGCTGATGAATTTAGATTTATGGATATGAAATTTGGTATAATTATGATAAGATTAACTAAATGAAAAAGCTGTTCATCTTCTTTTGGATAGTCAGTAAAGCCAAATAGTACATTTTCCCATAATATTGAAAATGTTCTTGAATATGGAATATTCTCAATAATACATTTCTGCACATGTTGCCATAGTGTAACTGAATAATTGCAATGCCAAAATAAATGTAAAGACGTTTCATGATAAACATTACAAAAACCACAATTTATCAATCACTGGAGTTGCTGGAATAGACATTTTTCACAGACAGTGATGACGCGTTTCCGCATTATTTATCAGCGTAAATCTCGTAAAAAAAAAAAGTATATTATACATTTTTTAAATATTGATTGTACATTTATAACATCACGCTTTGTGTTATATTACCCTGGAATCAGGGTAATATAATGACATCTGGGATGGCATGAGGGTGAGTAAATGATGAGAGTGTTTTTATTTTGGGGTGAACTATTCCTTTGTTCTAATTGTTAATTTGAAATATTATTCTTTTTAATAAACATGTAATTTACATGACTTTTAATGTCTTGATATTAAGTTTGCTGCCCAAACACACATCTTGCTAATTTGCTACACATCATGATAATTTAATTTAAGTTTAAACACTCTACCTATAGTTAAACGTTCTGAATTGTTAAAAACTAATTGCAGACTTAATTAATGATAAGAAGTTAAATAAAAGAAGTGACAAATTATGTTACATATCGGATATTTAGCTGTTTGGAATATATTGTATAGTAAATAGGTCTCTCAGTTGTATATGAGAGAAAAGAGTAAACACACACACACACACACACACACACACACACTGGAAGCTGCGATGTTACATCGCCCCCATTATAATATTAATCGACAAAGCTGTAAACAGTTTATTTAAATGCATGTGATAATTTTGTCTTGTCTAATGTTAACCATTTAAAATTTGCATTGAACTTCGAACTTAGTGGTTGTTTGTTTTTTCTGCAACTCATCCGATATGATGTTACTCTGTTTACTATGATTACTATGATTACTAAGGCTATATGAACGACTTCTCAACTGGCCAATCGTAGACCGCTTGTAAGTAGCTCTTAGTAGCCAATCCGAACGCAGGAAGCGGGACCTGCGAGAATACGGGGGAAACGCGTTTCAGAGGGACAGCGAACAACAGCCGGTCGGTTCAGAATTAGCAGTGCATGTCAGAGCCGGAATGGCGCGGTTGTTGACGTGTAGTAAATGAGCGAGCAGCGTGTTAAAGGGGTTTTAATCAGGCGCAGTAGTTTATAGACAGTATACGCAGAGTTAATGACGCTTTATTTATTCAAGCACACCAACACATTCAAATAAAGGCGCCTGTAAAGAGTTTTTGTTGAAGAACAGGACATTCGATTACAGTGAGATCTGTGGACATGCCTTTAAAGTTGACCACTCAAGCGTACTGTAAGATGCTGCTGCACGCCGCTAAATATCCTCACTGCGCAGTGAACGGGCTGCTGGTGGCCGAGAAACACAAGCGGAAGGACAGCACGAGAGACGCGGTGCTGTGTGTGGACTGTGTGCCGCTCTTCCACGGGGTTCTGGGACTAGCGCCCATGCTGGAGGTGGCACTCACACTGGTGAGACGATACTGCAATCATAAATGTTTACTGTGCAGAGAATCTGTCTGAATCAAAATTATTAAAAAAATAAAAAATCCTTATACAGTAATCACGCACGTCTGGACATGGAAACATCATGGGTGCAGTGGGGACACAATCTCATGGCGTTCACCTTATGGGATTCAAGCCAGCAACCTTCTGATTACTAAACCTAACTGCACCAAAGCACCTCAGAATGAGTTGGTCACCTGCGTATATCAAGTTGTGATGCTGGTGTGCCCACCAGACTTAAGTAGCCTAACCATCAGTTTTTCTCTGGTCAACAAAGTAAACCAGCTAGGTTTTGCTGGTGAGCTGCATGGCTGTGTGTTGGTCCACCTGCCAGATAAGCAACCAGCATATACCAGCCTTCCTGGAGCAACAAAATGTATGATTTTTTCAACCTGGCCATGACCATCCCTGTAATCAGTGTAAAGTTCACAGTCTGCTGACCCTACTGCTTATTCACTAGGTCTGATGTGTCTTTCCTCAGATTGACACATGGTGCAAAGAGAACAAATATGTCATCGCTGGCTATTATCAAGCAAATGAGCGTATTAAGGAGGCCAGGTAGGAATTTTTGGTATATCCTGTGTTTTGTGTGATTGGTCAGTGTCTGCATGTGGCATGTGTTGTGATCTTTGAAACTCTTTCAGACCAAACCAGGTGGCTGAGAAGGTCGCCGCCAGAATATCTGAAAACTTCAGTGAAGCCGCAATGATCATGGTAATTTACATGTAGTGAGCCATTTAAGTTGTCAGTGTTACAACCATCTCAGTTGAGCAGAGTAAAACTGCATTGTTTATCATCCTTCAGTTGGACAACAGCAGATTCACAATGGACTGCTTTGTACCTGTCCTGGTCATCTATGATCACCATGACAACAAGTGGAAGTGCAGAGAGCCAAGCACGTGAGTACAGTTCACCTTTAAAAATTTCGTCCAAGAAATAGTTCACCCAGAAAAGAAAATTGTCATAATTTACTCAAACTTATGTTGTTCCAAACCAGTATGTCTTTCTTCTGTGGAACATGTCCATATAGGGAAAGTGGATGTCTCCCATGTCTTCTGAATTTATACGATAGCTTTGTGTGAGGAACAGTTCCAACTTTAATCTGTTATTCACTGAAAATCTTTCTCTCCCTCAGAGCTTTCAAATCTCACTTTTTTTTAATTTTTTTTTTAGATAAAGCAGCATACCCATGATATTGTTTTCAGTACTCCTTTTCAAACTTTGTGTTACAAACTCTAAAAGCAGTGTTTTGAAGTTTGCAAAACAGAATGTCTAAATTTGACACTGACATTCCCACATGAATGGGAAAGGCATTTGTATTGAAATGTGTATTTTTTTGCTTTAAATACTACTTGAAACTAGTTTATTCAATTATATGTATTTTGAACTTTTCTTCTTCTAAAATTGCATAGAAATGTAAATTGACAATTTAATTGAAAATGGGTATACATTAAAGCAGCACAGTATTGCTGCAATACTGCACAAATGTACTGGTATTTGTTCTTACCAATCTATACTAGGCAATTTAGATAAAACATTCATTGTAAAGTTGCTGTGCAAAGAAACACAAAAAGTCCAGAATGTTCTCTCTTTCTAGTAGCATACGGAAGTCATTTATTTTAGTAATTTGGTTAGTTTGGACAGTCCTTTTCAATAAACCAATGCAAAAAAATCAGCTTCCAAAAACTACATGTTGAGGGTAAAGACATTCTAAAAGAGTCATTGCAGTCGTTACCCTCGCGCTTCTCTGCCTCTGCTTGCTCGGTTTTAAAGCTGTGTGCAGAAAACTCAAGTGTAGCAAACTTGACAGCTCTTACCCAATAGACTGTTAGGTCTAAATGTAAGGTGAAGTGTGTAATTTCTGCGCCAATAACATAAAAAAATGGAATTGCCAAAATTATTATTGTTTTGAAACAGTTTTCCCAACCACTCCGGCTGTCTTGCATTGGTCGAAAGCAGATAGAGTCACCCCAAACTCACACCATTGGTGTAGTCCACGTCAGGACAGTCAAACAGATAGCATCACAGAGCCATTGTGTTTAGACTTTACAGGAAAATCAACCAACAAATGGCTTAGACTTTTTTTGAAATTGAGTCTAGAATGTGTTTTGAATTATGAGGCTTTAGTGTTCAGCTATAGTGTTCTGTTTAATGTGCTTTTTTTATGTGTCCCTATTTTCTATGTAACATGTAAGTCTCATACACTCACTGAAAACTTTATTAGGTACATCTGTACATCTACTTATTCATGCGATTATCTAATCAGCCAATCATGTGGCAGCAGTGCATAAAATCATTCAGATACGGGTCAGGAGCTTCAGTTAATGTTCACATCTACCATCAGAATGGGGAAAAAATGTGATCTCAGTGATTTGGACCATGGCATGATTGTTGGTGACAGATGGGCTGGTTTGAGTATTTCTGTAACTGCTGATCTCCTGGGATTTTCACGAACAACAGTCTCTAGAATTTACTCAGAATGGTGCCAAAAACCATAAAAACATCCAGTGAGTGGCAGTTCTGCTGATGGAAACGCCTTGTTGATGAGAGAAGTTAACGGAGAATGGCCAGACTCGTTCAAGCTGACAGAAAGGCTACAGTAACTCAGATAACCACTCTGTATACAATTACAGTGAGCAGAATAGCATCTCAGAAACGCGTCGAACTTTGAGGCGGATGGGCTACAACAGCAGAAGACCACGTCGGCCACTTTATTAGGACCATAGTGTTCCTAATAAAGTGCTCAGTGAGTGTATGTCACTGTGTATGACTTTCTGGGCTGCTTTCTGGGCATTTCTCTAATGTTGTCTGAATTGCAGTGACTGCTTTGAGGACTGGGTGGAAGCGCAGAAGATCACCTCTGCCCTTTTAGAGAATAAATCATACGAGAACCTTGTAGACTTTGACAACCATCTGGATGACTTGAGAAATGACTGGACCAACCCTGAGATCAACAAATCTGTGCTGCATCTCTGCTGAAGTGTCCAGAGGTCCTGTTCACAAAAAGAACCATTGGCGCCTAAATGGGATGCATATGTGAACTGTATTGAGTACTTTAAGCGACCTGCTCTTTCTCACAGGGAATAACATACTAAACAGAAAGTAAACAGGACATTATAAGTGCTTTGTCCCCATGTTTGAAAAGACAGAGTGACTTTGACTTAACCGAGTCTGATGTCAGAAAGGTTTTATACATGTTTTCATGTAGTAACTTGCATCATGTAGATTAATGTACAATTTGGATGCTACATGTTATTTTACTTAACTAGGCTAATTATAATAATTATGCTTTGCCCCCCCCCCCCCCCCCAAGTATTACAAAATTGCATAACTTATTGGTAAAAGGATTACATTTGAACAACAGATATCGTCATTTAATTTCTTAAGTACTTAAATGCTCATGTTTTTCTTCATTGTACAAATTAATTATAATTAAAATTTCCCTAAGAGATTGCTTTTATGAATGAAAAAGTTCAGTAATATTTGCTAATGTTAGATTAATTGTTTTGTTTTTTGTGAATATAAAATAGACCTTTAAGTAGGAGAACTTAAGTGATTAAAAAGTTTTATAAAAATTCATTTAAATGTGTATTTTTCAAATCACCTCAAACAGCCTCTCACTGAGCATGTCATGAAAAATCATTATAAACATCCATAATGAGACATTTCATTGAAACAAAATTCTTCATCATACAGGCAAACTATATATCAACTCAGCTCCAACAAGTATTTGGACACAAAGTAATTTTAAACATTTTCAAGCAAAACAGAAGGTTGATAAAACAATATATATACTGTATACTGTTCAAAATGAATTATAACACTTTATGGTGATCAAAGGATAGTGGAACATGTCCATGGGATACTGTAGGTGAGCCCACATGAACTACATTTGTGGTTACTCTGCTAGGACACCTGTGTGAACCTGACAGGACTTCATACATCCACTAAAGTCACTGAACACCAGATGATTAAAGGTGCACTCAGTAATTTTTCCTCATATAAAACATTTTACTTCTAAAGAAATGCATAGTAATTTTGAAACATGTTTAAAATCATGACCACTCATGTGACATGAAGCGTTCAGTCATATCAGTAACCTTATAAAAGCTCTTTTATTCTACATGAAGCAGGGGCACCTCATGGGGGCAGCCATGATAGCATCACACTACAAGTTGAATAATACGTGCTTGCTTAATCTCAGTAACTCTTCTCTTATTGGACAATCTCATTAATGGATTAAACTAATCCTGTTTACTGTGCATAGTGAAGTTCTACAATGGCATTGGTAACTAAAAACTACAGTGTTTGAATGATGCAGCATCCAAGCCACTAGGTGTCAGTGTAAGCTGTACATCGAAATTTACTGAGTGCACATTTAAAGGTCCATTGCAAAAATGGCTCAGAAAACAAAAGTTAGTTCTGAATAAAACTCTAGCAGCAGCATGTCTTTGCTTTGATACTCTTATTGTTATGATGAACAACAACTGCAAGTTTCCGGAATTACCATTAGAGGTAGTTAGGGTTCAGAGAAAAATCGGCAGCTGGCAGCAGGAAGCACCTGTCGATGGCAGCCAGAAGTACCTGTGAAAATAACCAGGGGCCGGATTCACAAAAAAGCTCTTAAGAAAAACAAGAAAGTTCAAAGGATAAATTATACAAAGTTTGTAAGAATGTTCCTAAGTGTAATTCTTGAAAAATTCTAAAGAGATTCTTTTTCTTAAGAACATCTTTTTTTTCTTCTTCTTAAGAATAAATTACATTAGCCATGTTCACACATGCAACCAGATAAATTACAGGAAAATTGTTGGGTTGCCTTTACTGTTAAATGTACCAAATGTGCTGTTCACACATACCATCAATAACAAAATGTATAGGTAATGATACAACTTTGCATTAAGGTAAATTGCCAGAGCAAAATCGACCAGTATTTTCAAAAGAGTCTAAATCTAAACTGGAAATTGTGCATAACTTTCTGTAAAAGGCTGTATGTGTGAACGTGACTATTGTCTGATCAAACTAGCATGCTCATGAGGTTGCCTTGTAACAAATTGAATACTTAAAAACTGGTAAATCATAACCATATACACCGATAAGCCAAAACATTATGACCACCTGCTTAATATGCTGTTGGTCCTCTGCATGCCAAACCAGCACCGACCTGCCGGGGCATTGACTACAAGACCCCTGAAGGTATCCTGTGGTATCTGGCACCAAGACATTAGCAGCAGATCCTTCACGTCCTGTAAGTTGCGAGGTGGAGCTGCCGTGGATCAGAACTGTTGGTCCAGCACATCCCACAGATGTTCAATCGGATTGAGATCTGGGGTTATTTGGAGTCCAGGGCAACACCTTGAACTTTTCATCATGTTCCTCAAACCATTCCCGAACAATGTTTGCAGTGTGGCAGGGCTTATCATCCTGCTTAAAGAGGCCACTGGTAGGTGGCACTTGTCAAACTGGAGTGGTGGTGGTGTAGTGGGCTAAAGCACATAACTTGTAATCAGAAGGTTGCTGGTTCAATCCCCACAGCCATCACAATTGTGTCCTTGAGCAAGGCACTTAACTCCAGGTTGCTCCAGGGGGACTGTCCCTGTAATAAGTGCACTATAAGTCTCTTTGGATAAAAGCATCTGCCAAATGCATAAATGTAAATGTAAAATGTAAACTGACGTCCACATGAATGGCCGGACCCTGGGTTTCCCAGCAGAACATTACCCAGAGCATCACACTCCCACCACTGGCTTGTCGTCTTCCCACAGTGCATCCTGCTGCCATATCTTCCCCAGGTAAACAGCACACACATACACGGCCGTCCATGTGATGTAAAAACAAAATGGGACTCATCGGACCAGGTAACCTTCTTCCACTGCTCCAAGGTCCAGTTCCGACGCTCACATGCCCATTGTAGGCACTTTTGACAGTGGACAGGGGTCATCAGGGGCACTCTGACCAGTCTGCAGCTATGCAGCCCCATACGCAGCAGGGTGCGATTCACTGTGTGTTGTGACACATTCCTCCCGTAACCATCATTCAAATTTTCTGTGACTAGTGCCACAGTAGAATTTCTGTCGGGTCGGACCAGATGGGATAGCCTTTGGTGCCCTTGCACATCGATGTTCCTTGGGTGCCCAACACCCTGTCGCCATTTTGTGGTTTATCCCTCCTTGGACCACTGTCAGTAGGTACTCAACACTACTGACCGGGAGCACCCCACAAGCCTTGCCATTTCAGAGATGCTCTGACTTAGTCATCTGGCCACAACAATCTGGACTTTGTCAAAGTTGCTTAGGTCTTTACTCCTGCTCATTTCTCCTGCATTCAACACGTTGACTACGAGAACTGATTGTTTGCTTACCATTTAATCTACCCAGACCTTGACACATGGCCTTGTTAGGAGTTGATCAACGTTATTCGCTTCACCTGTGAGTGGTCAGAATATTTTGGCTCATAAGTGTATGTATCTATCTATTTAACTTTTTTTTAAGTAGCAAGCACCTTGCAATATTTTTTTTAATGTAAAGTGCATGAGATGTGTTAATGACATTAACCGTCAGAGGAATTTACTTGCTTGGTACTATTTGACAACTTTAAATTGACATGGCGGAAAAGACAGTGTCAGTAGACAAGAGCTGATGGTTCTTGTTGAGGAAATTACTGCAAGGAAAAGTTATCATTAAGAAGCTTGATAATTATATCACATCGGAAAGTAAGAGGCATGGGAAAGAGTGGCGTAGGACAGTCTCAGCTTTCTAATGATATTATTATGTTTCTATGGACTTGAAAGGACATGAAAAAAAGAGCGCTATGCAGTGCATCCATTTAAATTGACAAGCATGATTGGTCACCACATTGAAGGTATATTTCACCCAACAATGAAAATTCAGTCATTGTTTACGCACCCCAATGTTGTTATAACCCTATATGACTTTCTTTCTTTTTCTTACACCAAGGGGAAATTGTGAAAAAATGTTGTTCTCGGTGATGTCATACAATGGCAGTTTATGGTGACCACATCTTCAAGCTTCAAAAGGACACAAAAGTATAATTCAGAAGTCTAATAAACTATTCCATGAGACTCATGATTGTTATGAAAGCATACGAAAAGGTTTGGTGTGAAACAAACCGAAATCTAATGTATTACTTTGTTCACTGACTGTTATTCTCCTGTGAGTGTTCATGAGTTTGCTCGCGAGCTTTAGAGCTCTTTGCACGAGAGCAACAGTAGTTATGCAGCATGTGCGAGATGGGGCATTCAAGTGAAAAATCTTTTTTTTTTTTTAGCTTCAGCAGGACCACCCACGATATTAACAACAAAAAACACAACATAGCTGAACACATACCAGAGAACAGAACTTACAAACATGTCTGAAGAGTTTGTAGTGGAAGAATAGATGCATTTTAATTAACAGCCTTATTTGACTGAACCAGAATCTGAAATCAAAAAGTGTGATGGAGGAGGCTGAAGGTAGCAACCAGTACCGCCGCTCCCTATATGCATATTACATAGTCTGCACAGGGCACCAACTCCCTAGGGGGGCTCCATCTTACCCAAAGGGGGCACGAGAAATTTTAAACTCCACCAGCATGTTATACCTTATTCAAGGACCCGAAAGCAGTCGCTGAACACAGACAATCGCCTCGTGCTTGCACCACGCATCACATTTTGGATAGGTGCCAGTTCATAACGGACGGGGTTACTGTGCTCAGTGCCAAATATAGAAACATGGTGACCCCCCAACACTGCACATTTTGTATATCTTCCTTTTCTGACACACCCAATTCAGGTCTTGGAGTCTCCACTAACGAGCTGATGAGTTGAATCAGGTGTGTTTGATTAGGGAGATATCCAAAATGTGTAGTGTTGAGGGGCCTTCAGGAAAAGGGTTGGAAAACACTGATCTAGCACGTTTATATGAAAAACAATTGAAATGAGGACAGAGCAACCTTTATGAGGAAGCATTAGGGAGGATGCACAGGTGGATTAATGCAGAAATCTTTTGTGTCTAAGCACCTGAAGCACGCACAAATTTTCCTCCCCCTTCACATCTGACACAATAGTTCTAATTCATGTTTCACCACTGTTTTAACAAACTGTAATTGTCACATACGTTGAGAGTGCATCTTGAATTATTAGGATTTATTCTTAATATATCAATAAATTACATTTGAACAACATAACGGCAAGCACTGAGTAAGGTAAAGCAGTTGCGCAAAGGTGACGCTCTGTAATGACGCTTTCACTTGGATTCCTCCGTCCTCATTTCCTTTCCTTGTATCTTTTTATCGTATCCTAAGAGGGAGCTGACAGGACGCAAAGGAAAAGATGCAAGTAAAAGTGACAGTTTTAGAAATGAGAGCCATAGACGAGAGAGTAACTGCACTGTTCCTTTGCCAGTTCTGTGCTATATTTGATTGATACTAATGTTGTTTTTTTTATTTCTATCAATAACTGACAGTAAAGAACATTAGAGATATTCAAACAGACATCATAAAGCAAGTTTGTGTGTTACTAATAGCCAAACATTGTGGCCATTTTACAACATGTTAAAGTCATGTTCTGTATTAACAAATTCTGTGGAGTATTTGAAGAGACAAATACAGATAGAAAATCTGTTTTGCGCCATACACTGCAACAGTGATGTACACAGACCTTAGCAGGGACAGGGGCGGAAGGATAAAAAAAGGGCACTGATTTATTTGTTTATTTTTTTTAATGAGTAGTACTTATAAATACTTAACTAATTTATTTGCTTTTAAAGTATTTAACCATTTTCTTGTATATATATATATATATATATATATATATATATATATATATATATATAGTTAATATTTTTTTCATTTTTCCTTTATCACAAATAATAGCCTAATCTGTTTTATTTCTCACAAAAAAGCACCATGGTAATACACTTGTTTATTTAAATCTTTTCAGACATGGTCTATGATAACCCCATGTTTATGACATGTGTCATGTGGTAGTTTTTAAAGTACCTTGGGAGTACCATGACAGTATCATGAAATATGAACACGATCAATCATTCAGTACCATGGCATTACTCTGGTAACGAAGGCGCGAATAGAAAGTGCGTGCGCGAGGCGATGGACTGTGTTCCCTGAATGCAACATGGTCCTTGAATAACGTATAACATGTCTTTCTGGTGCCCCCATAGGGAGTTGGTGCCTTACTGTGGTAGCCTAATGGTATTTTTCTGATTAGTCTAATGGCTTATTAGGTTCAACAAAACCAAACTGGCTTTGGCTGAACCTGACAACTCCTTCAGTTTATGGCAATATTCTATAAAAGACGGATTGAATTGATATCAATTAATCTTTTCTCGGAGGGCCCTTCCACAAGACTGTTAGCGAAGGGTACATGCATACAGTAATGCCTTGTTTCCTTCAGAATACACACTTCAAGGGCTCTGCAGTTCGTAGTGAGTATAGGGCATGAGGGAGGATCACTTGAGATTGGTATCCGCCCCGATTTGCTGTAGCGCGCACTCTTAAAGGCACCTCTGCTTCATTTTCTTTAATACACCCGCGATTTCCAAAGAAATCTCATAACACTTGCGCCCATGCTGCCCCCGTTCTGTGCACTGCATCAGTAAGGATACCGTACCCTGGTTTGGAAGTGCGATTAGAGTTTGTTGCCTGTCTCCCTTCAGAGAAACGCAATATACAGGTGCATCTCAATAAATTAGAATGTCATGGAAAAGTTCATTTATTTCATTAATTCAACTCAAATTGTGAAACTCGTGTATTAAATAAATTCAATGCACACAGACTGAAGTAGTTTAAGTCTTTGGTTCTTTTAACTGTGATGATTTTGGCTCACATTTAACAAAAACCCACCAATTCACTATCTCAAAAAATTAGAATACATCATAAGACCAATAAAAAAAAACATTTTTAGTGAATTGTTGGCCTTCTGGAAAGTATGTTCATTTACTGTATATGTACTCAATACTTGGTAGGGGCTCTTTTTGCTTTAATTACTGCCTCAATTCGGCATGGCATGGAGGTGATCAGTTTGTGGCACTGCTGAGGTGGTATGGAAGCCCAGATTTCTTTGACAGTGGCCTTCAGCTCATCTGCATTTTTTGGTCTCTTGTTTCTCATTTTCCTCTTGACAATACCCCATAGATTCTCTATGGGGTTCAGGTCTGGTGAGTTTGCTGGCCAGTCAAGCACACCAACACCATGGTCATTTAACCAACTTTTGGTGCTTTTGGCAGTGTGGGCAGATGCCAAATCCTGCTGGAAAATGAAATCAGCATCTTTAAAAAGCTGGTCAGCAGAAGGAATCATGAAGTGCTCCAAAATTTCTTGGTAAATGGGTGCAGTGACTTTGGTTTTCAAAAAACACAATGGACCAACACCAGCAGATGTCATTGCACTCCAAATCATCACAGACTGTGGAAACTTAACACTGGACTTCAAGCTACTTGGGCTATGAGTTTCTCCACCCTTCCTCCAGACTCTAGGACCTTGGTTTCCAAATGAAATACAAAACTTGCTCTCATCTGAAAAGAGGACTTTGGACCACTGGGCAATAGTCCAGTTCTTCTTCTCCTTAGCCCAGGTAAGAAGCCTCTGACGTTGTCTGTGGTTCAGGAGTGGCTTAACAAGAGGAATACGACAACTGTAGCCGAATTCCTTGACACGTCTGTGTGTGGTGGCTCTTGATGCCTTGACCCCAGCCTCAGTCCATTCCTTGTGAAGTTCACCCAAATTCTTGAATCGATTTTGCTTGACAATCCTCTTAAGGCTGCGGTTCTCTCGGTTGGTTGTGCATCTTTTTCTTCCACACTTTTTCCTTCCACTCAACTTTCTGTTAACATGCTTGGATATAGCCAGCTTCTTTGGCAATGAATGTTTGTGGCTTACTCTCCTTGTGAAGGGTGTCAATGATTGTCTTCTGGACAACTGTCAGATCAGCAGTCTTCCCCATGACTGTGTAGCCTAGTGAACCAAACTGAGAGACCATTTTGAAGGCTCAGGAAATCTTTGCAGGTATTTTGAGTTGATTAGCTGATTGGCATGTCACCATATTCTAATTTTTTGAGATAGTGAATTGGTGGGTTTTTGTTAAATGTGAGCCAAAATCATCACAATTAAAAGGACCAAAGAATTAAACTACTTCAGTCTGTGTGCATTGAATTTATTTAATACATGAGTTTCACAATTTGAGTTGAATTACTGAAATAAATGAACTTTTCCACGACATTCTAATTTATTGAGATGCACCTGTACACCTATACTTATGCAGCTCTTATCATGGACGCGCTCAGTCGAATAAAATTGTTCACCTAACACTGAAGTTTAACAAATCGTTCACATGGATGAAGAGTTTTTACAAGTCTAGGGTTCTGTATTTTCATATTTGAAAGGGTTTCAATATAAATTCAAAGATCAGTGTTGCAAAATGTAGTATATAAAGGCTTTTTTGAGTGACTCTAGCTTTGTGAATATATTATTTAATTTTTTGCTAAAATGATTTAGAAATTAAGGACATATTTCTCATTACAGTTTAAGGGTTTTCTAAACAAAGTAAAATATCACATGGTTCTACGCATATGGTTCGCCATGCGCACTTACTAGACTGTCTCATTCTAGCGCTGAATGCTGAGGAGTCTAGTCCACAGACAGAAGGACTGGTCTAGAAAGGACACAGCCTAACTAGGCTGCAGCCTTCCAGTTCAGGCGCATCTTCTATTAGCTGTACACGGGCGAGGAGACAAGAGGCCGTTCCTTTTGAATGGATGTTTATGGAGGAGATGCTTCAGTGTGCTGAATTAACTGCTTTTGTGAGGAAACATCTCATCAGTTAGTGAAATGACCGCCAGTCCGCCAATCTTCAACATGTTTTACACTAAAAAATCCAAACTATGTTTGGAATTTACTACAATAAAATTGCTGTTTTATAAGAGAGGTCAAGCACGATTTTGCGACAGTTGGCTGTCAGTTTATGCTCTCCCCGTTCATTTGTATGGTATCCGCAAACGGTGACTAACTGTCGCAACATGCTAGTTGACCGTTACGCTCTCTTCTATGCTAAAATTGCGGAGGTTGTCATATTGAAATAGAAGATCTCTACCGTAACGGTCAACTAGAGTGTTACGACAATTAGTCACAGTTTGCGGATACCATACAAATGAAAGGGGAGAGCCGTAAACTGACACCTACCTGTCGCAAAATAGTCCGCAATCAGCAATTTTATCGTAGTAAACGCCACACCTAGTTAATTCCAAAAGGATTGTTTAATGTAAAACATTTTTCAGATTGGCGGATAGGCGATCAATTCATTAAGTGATTAAATATTTCCTCGCAAAAGCAGTTTATTCAGCGTCGGGGAGCATCTCCTCCATAGACATCCATTCAAAAAGAACGTCCTCTTGTCTCTTCGCCAGTGTACCGCCCATAGAACGTCAATGGGACCTCCGTGTTTTGCTATTCTAGGATAACAAGACGGGCTCTAGTTACACTCTCTCCTGTGGCGGAGGTTGTTATCTCAGTACAGAAGTTCTCTGCCGTTTTTTTCGCTGAAACCTCTTCCTTTAGAGGGCAGGTTTGAAGCAGCACGTCCGTGACGTCATAAACACCCGACTGACTTTTCGCGGGAAAGTTATCACTTCAGAATGGATCCGGCGGAGGTCGAGTTTCTCGCGGAGAAAGAGATGGTGAAAATCATTCCAAACTTCAGTCTCGACAAAATCTATTTAATCGGGGTGAGTAAATATTAAAGCCGCAGTAAGATTGATGTACATGAAAGTTTTTGTGACTAGCGACACTCAAATTTTATAATAAATGACTGAATGTGTAAATTTAATGAGTCACTTTTTAACTGTTTTGGTCATTAATTAGTAATCGTTAAATTGTGGTAATTAAATGGTTTTAGAAATTAGAGTGATCACCTTTTTGTCATACGTATTTTTAATTTTAATTTTTTGAAGTACCCTGGTATTTTTGACATATAGCAAAGTACTGTGTTATGACGACTTAATGCCATCACTGTCAATTCAATTCAGTTAAAAATGGCTTTATTGGCATGACTGTGAATAATACTATATTGCCAAAGCAGAGATTGTATGTAAAATAAATAAATAAATAAAATAAAGATAAAACATTCATTAATAGTTTAAGGACAGTTAAACAACATAACATATTATAACATTCCCGAATGGTGGAAGATCACAGTGTTAACATAAAACTGAAGATCAATAACACGTCTACATACTGTATACACATACAGTATATTCACACACATACATGTACTGAGGATCACTGTGGTGAACATTAGGGTGGCGCACTGGGGTAAAACACATAAAACATATTCACCCACTGTCTCTCAGGCTGTGACATGTTAAAACGTATCTTGTGTTCCTCTCCAAGTATTATATACATTTTTTTCTTGTTCTGTCGTGGATGTAAAGTTGTTTATGCTGTTTATAAATTTATCCATATAAATGTCCCTTGTTTCTTTAAATTTTGGGCAGTGAAGGAGAAAGTGCACCTCTGTCTCGAACTCACCTGTTGTACAGTGAGCACACACTCTTTCTTCTCTGGGTAACCATGTTTTTCTGTGTCTGCCTCTTTCGATGGCTAGACTGTGTTCACTGAGTCTGTACTTGCTCAGGATCTGTCTCTGCTTTGTATCTCTGACAGTCAGGAGATACTCTTCCAATTCATAGTTTGATTTTAGAGTCAGGTAGAATTGTAATTTTCTTTGTGTTTTAGTTTCTTGATCCCAATGTTCCAGATAGGTGATTTTAGATTGTTTGATGATCTGATTTATTCTGATGTTTGGTTGAAAAGCAGTGCTGGTCTGAGGCTGGTTAGTGAGTCACAGTACTTTTTGTAAGAGAAACCTGAAAATAGGCCTATGTGAATAACTTTTTATTTTTTTTTATAGGATAAGCTTACTCACTGAGTCATGGAACAAAACATTTTTACCTGCTGTGTTAGTTTTTAAATGGGCAATATTTCAACTTTAATCAGAGTTTATCCCTAGAATTTTCTTAAAACAAATGTACTATTTCATTTTATTTTTATTTGATCAAAATTACACTGGTGGCCAAAAGTTTGGAATAATGTACAGGTTTTGCTCTTAGGGAAAGAAATGGTTACTTTTATTCACCAAAGTAGCATTCAACTGATCACAATGTATAGTCAGGACATTAATGACATGAAATATTACTATTACAATTTGAACTACTCTTACTACAAAGAGTTCTCATCAGAAAATCCTCCACGTGCAGCATTGAAGCTTTGCAGATCCTTGGCATTCTAGCTGTCAGTTTGTCCAGATACTCAGGTGACATTTCACCCCACACTTCCTGTAGCACTTGCCATAGATGTGGCTGTCTTGTCGGGCACTTCTCTCGCACCTTACAGTCTAGCTGATCCCACAAAAGCTCAATGGGGTTAAGATCCATAACACTCTTTTCCAATTATCTGTTGTCCAATGTCTGTGTTTCTTTGCCCACTCTAACCTTTTCTTTTTGTTTTTCTGTTTCAAAAGTGGCATTTTCTTTGCAATTCTTCCCATAAGGCCTGCATCCCAGAGTCTTCTCTTTACTGTTGTACATGAAACTGGTGTTGAGCGGGTAGAATTCAATGAAGCTGTCAGCTGAGGACATGTGAGGTGTCTATTTCTCAAATTAGAGACTCTGATGTACGTATCCTTTTGTTTAGTTGTACATCTAGCCTTCCAAATCTCTTTCTGTCCTTGTTAGAGCCAGTTGTCTTTTGTCTTTGAAGACTGTAGTGTATACCTTTGTATGAAATCTTCAGTTTTTTGGCAGTTTCAAGCATTGTATAGCCTTCATTCCTCAAAACAATGATTGACTGATGAGTTTCTTGAGAAAAATGTTTCTTTTTTGCCATTTTTGACCTAATATTGACCTTAAGACATGCCAGTCTATTGCATACTGTGGCAACTCAAAAACAAACACAAAGACAATGTTAAGCTTCATTTAACTAACCAAATAGCTTTCAACTGTGTTTGATATAATGGCAAGTGATTTTCTAGTACCAAATTAGCAATTTAGCATGATTACGCAAGGATAAGGTGTTGGAGTGATGGCTGCTGGAAATGGGGCCTGTCTAGATTTGATCAAAAATGACTTTTTTCAAATAGTGATGGTGCTGTTTTTTTACATCAGTAATGTCCTGACTATACTTTGTGATCAGTTGAATACCACTTTAGTGAATTAAAGTACCAATTTCCCTCTGAAACAGCAAAATCTGTACATTATTCCAAACTTTTGGCTGCCAGTGTATATAGTTGAAGTCAGAAGTTTACATGCACTTAGGTTAAAGTCATTAAAACATTTTTTAACCACACCACAGATTTAATATTAGCAAACTATAGTTTTGGCAAGTCGTTTAGGACATCTACTTTGTGCATGACACAAGTAATTTTTCCAACAATTGTTTACAGACAGATTGTTTCACTTTTAATTGACTATATCACAGTTCCAGTGGGTCAGAAGTTTACATACACTAAGTTAACTGTGCCTTTAAGCAGCTTGGAAAATTCCAGAAAATGATGTCAAGCCTTTAGACAAGTAGCCAATTAGCTTCTGATAGGAGGTGTACTGAATTAGAGGTGAACCTGTGGATGTATTTGAAGGCCTACCTTTAAACTTAGTGCCTCTTTGCTTGACATCATGGGAAAATCAAAAGTAATCAGCCAAGACCTCAGAAAAAAATTGTGGACCTCCACAAGTCTGGTTCATCCTTGGGAGCAATTTTCAAATGCCTGAAGGTACCACGTTCATCTGTACAAACAATAGTATGCAAGTATAAACACTATGGGACCACGCAGCCATCATACCACTCAGGAAGGAGACGCATTCTGTCTCATAGAGATGAACGTAGTTTGGTGCGAAAAGTGAAAATCAATCCAAGAACAACAGCAAAGGACCTTGTGAAGATGCTGGAGGAAACAGGTAGACAAGTATCTATATCCACAGTAAAACGAGTCCTATATCAACATAACCTGAAAGGCTGCTCAGCAAAGAAGAAGCCACTGCTCCAAAACCACCATTAAAAAGCCAGACTACAGTTTGCAAGTGCACATGGGGACAAAGATCTTACTTTTTGGAGAAATGTCATTTTGTCTAATGAAACAAAAATTGAACTGTTTGGCCATAATGACCATCGTTATGTTTAGGGGAAAAAGAGTGAGGCTTGCAAGTCGAAGAGCACCATCCCAACAATGAAGCATGGGGGTGGCAGCATCATGTTGTAGGGATGCTTTGCTGCAGAAGGGACTGGTGCACTTCACAAAAGAAGATGGCATCATGAAGAAGGAAAATTATGTGGATATATTGAAGCAACATCTCAAGACATCAGCCTGGAAGTTGAAGCTCGGTTGCAAATGGGTGTTCCAAATGGACAATGACCCCAAGCATACCTCCAAAGTTGTGGTAAAATGGCTTAAGGACAACAAAGTCAAGGTATTAGAGTGGCCATCACAAAGCCCTGACCTCAGTCCGATAGAAAATTTGTGTGCAGAACTGAAAAAGCGTGTGCGAGCAAGGAGGCCTACAAACCTGACCCTGTTACACCAGTTCTGTCTGGAGGAATGGGCCAAAATTCCAGCAACTTATTGTGAGAAGCTTGTGGAAGGCTACCCAAAACGTTTGACACAAGTTAAACAATTTAAAAGCAATGCTACCAAATACTAACAAAGTGTATGTACACTTCTGACCCACTGGGAATGTGATGAAAGAAATAAAAGCTGAAATAAATAATTCTCTCTACTATTATTCTGACATTTCACTTTTTTTTTTTTTGTTAAATATTTTTATTGATTCATATGTACATGACAAAGAAAAACCCAACACATATACAAGGAATCAACATTTTACATTCAAACCCCACTAATACAATCCCACCCTGACCCCCAACGAACACCCCTGTGGTCCCACATAACACAAACACACAACCCAAAATAAATAAATAATAATTAAAAAAAATAATAATAAACATACATAATTAAACGAAACGATAATCTCCACATCTCCTCCTCGAGAGTCCCCCCAAAAAACTAAAAATTGCCCCATTTTTTTAACAAATAAGTCCCTAAACCCCAGCCTTCTACTTACCACTTCCTCAAATGCAGGACATTTCACATTCTTAAAATAAAGTAGAGATCTTAACTGACCTAAGACAGAGAATGTTTTCTATGATTAAATGTCAGGAATTGTGAAAAACTGAGTTTAAATGTATTTGGCGACGGTGTATACAAACTTCTGACTTCAACTGTATATACTGTATATATTTATCAGAGTTTCTGCTAAGAAATTTCGGTGCCGGCCAATGTGTCCAAGAATGATAAAGTTTGCCGGAAAAAATCTGGTCATCTCATTTTGGTGTTTTAGCTGCTTTTTCTAAAAAATCGTCCGTCATGGAATTAGCATCTAATTAAAAAAAAAAATTCAACAATGGGGACAAAACAAAACAACTAAACTACAATTTGCCACATATCTTATTTATAAATAAATATTAAAATAACAAATCGTTAGGTTATGTCATATAATTTCTCACCTTGGCTAATTTCCTTGGCTCTTTATTTTTATGATTTTTTCCCTCTGATTTTTCATAGCACAAAAGCGTTTTGCTGCCGAAGTGAAATGTGTCCAGTCTCTCTCTACAATTTAAAATTCACATAAGCCTGGTGTCCTCCAGAAGACTGCAACGCAAGGCTGTTTTAATGTGATTCTGAAGTGAGAAACGTCTCACTGTGGGCATGCAAAATGGGAATAATGCAGGCTGCTTTTGCCAATGTGCTTGATAAAACCCGCTGTAGAGGATTAGGACTCAACAAGCTTCGAGAAAGTTTAAACCTCTGTGGCAGCAAAGCGCTGTTATCATTGGCATGGCGTCATACTGTACACTTGTGGCATCGACTAAATAGAGGTGGGAATCCTCAGACACCTCACGATTCGATTCCAAAAACGATTCCTGATACATCTACATTTTGTCTTGTTGATTATTCTGTTGTGCAAAGGCAAAGCACAGTAACTTTACATTTTGACCAAATTGGGTTTCTTAGACTGTAATTTGTCCTTTGGCTCAACTATTATCAGGTTTTAAGAAAAGTGCACTAACTACGAAATCCACACTAAATTCAAGTAACTGTTTTGTTTGTGGACTGTGTAGTTACAGCCTTTGTATGACAGTTTTTTCATCATAAAAAGTGATGAACACTGACTTTATTTTATTTTGTTAACAAAGTGGCACTTTACATTCATTATGAACAAGTTGTGAACAAAACATAGAAAATCCATAAAATTAAAATGGTCCTCTGTCAGAACTCTCTGTTTAGTAAAGTATCAAAATATTTCAGTTTCTTTCTTTAGAACCTTTTATCAAAGAAATCTCTTTAAAGCATAAAAAAAAAAAAAGGTTTGGTTCTCCATCAAAACACTCAATACAATTAAATTAAATACTTCAATTGATTATATTAAAATAATTTTTGTATGTTTAAAATGAAAATATTATTAATAATTTTTATTTAATAGTATTAGAAATAATCCCACCCTTTTCATCTTTATTTTAAATATAACTATAGGTTGCTGGTCCAGGATGGCTACATGCCGCTTTTGTTAGAGAGCAGATGTTTGTTTGCTTCTTCCTTCACCACAGGTGAAAGAAAAGCATCACAGATAAGGGGATTATTGTTTAAGAAATCTATCAAGCTTCTCATATAGTCATGTAGTGTGTGCCTGGCTTTATGCACGTGCTTCTACCATCTTGCTCTGTCACTACCATTCTGCCATCTCGCTCTGCACTGCCATGGTTTAAATTGAACTCAAAATCGATTCTGAATTTTTGAGAATCGATCCAGAATAATTGGAGATAGAATCACAATGCATCAGTGAATAGATTTTTTTCTCCCACCCCTACAACTAAAGGGGTTGCTGACGCATCATGCTAATATACACCGATCAGCCACAACATTAAAACCACCTGCCTATTATTGTGTAGTTTCACCAAAATGGCATTCAACTGATCACAATGTATAGTCAGGACATTAATAACGTGAAAATTGACTATTACAATATGACATTTTTTTCAGAACTTCTTAAACTACATCAAATAGTTCTCATCAAAAAAATCCTCCACATGCAGCAATGACAGCTTTGCAGATCCAACAATCATGCCATCAAATCACTCCGATCACATTTTTTCCCCATTCTGATGGTTGATGTGAACATTAACTGAAGCCCCTGACCCATTATCTGCATGATTTTATGCACTGCACTGCTGCCACACGATTGGCTGATTAGATAATCACATGGATGATTGTTGGTGCCAGATGGGCTGGTTTGAGTATTTCTGTAACTGCTGATCTCCTGGTATTTTCACACACAACAGTCTCTAGAATTTACTCAGAATGGTGCAAAAAACAAAAAAACATCCAGTGAGCGTCAGTTCTGCAGATGGAAACACCTTGTTGATGAGAGAGGTCAACAGAGAATGGTCAGACTCGTTCGAACTGACAAAGTCTACGGTAACTCAGATAACCACTCTGTACAATTGTGGTGAGAAGAATAGCATCTCAGAATGCTATTCTAAGATGTGGGTTGGTGCTGTTTTGGCGGCACAAGGGGGACCTACACAATATTAGGCAGGCGGTTTTAATGTTGCGGCTGATCTGTGTTTTTACCTGACATTGTGTACAACAATGTTGGAATTTGTCAGACATTAGGACAAAAAATGGTAATTAGTGGCAGAGGGCCACCGGCAGTTATGCATGAGACATAAATATATCAAATTACATAAAATACCTTACGAAAACTTTAAATAAATAACTTGAATAATGCCATTTAATAATGTAGAGCTTTAGATCCTTAGTAACTGTGTTGTGGATTTTTTATCATAGGGCTGTTTTAATTTTCAGTTTCATGACTTCTTGATTTTGCGCTACAGAGCAATAAGATACGCATTTAGTGCGTAACTCAAGACAAACACACACCACAACTAGGTGTAACGACTACACTTCCATTCGTCCCCGACTGAAGTTACAATCTCGAAATTCCTTCATAAACCCATGTACAGGATAGTGTATTAGTGATAACATATCAACAAACAACATGAAAGAAAGGGCTCTATCTAGAACTCAAACGCTGTTGTGCATTCGCTGCCCTCATTGATTCACAGATTTAAGTTATAATATTATATTAATGGTGTTGATATAGCTGATTAGGCTAATATATAGGCTATATATATATTATACACACACACACACACACACACACACACATATATATATATATGTATGTGTAAGACTTTTTTGAAAATAGGTGATTAAAAAGCGCTTCAGTTTATCGGGGCTCATTCACGGGGTAGTCCTCATAATTCTCTCTATACAAGTTCAGCTGTTCAAGCTACGTTGTGCGTTCGCTTCATTGCAGATGTAGGTTGTACGATTATATTTATCTGTTGTTTATGCTTGTTTATCTCCTATACAGTTGTGCTCAAAAGTTTGCATACCCTGGCAGAAATTGTAACATTTTGGCATTGATTTTGAAAATATGACTGATCATGCAAAAAAAAAAAAACTGTCTTTTATTTAAGGATAGTGATCATATGAAGCCATTTATTATCACATAGTTGTTTGACTCCTTTTTAAATCATAATGATAACAGAAATCACACAAATGGCCCTGATCAAAAGTTCACATACCCTTGAATGTTTGGCCTTGTTACAGACACACAAGGTGACACACACAGGTTTAAATGGCAATTAAAGGTTAATTTCCCACACCTGTGGCTTTTTAAATTGCAATTAGTGTCTGTGTATAAATAGTAAATGAGTTTGTTAGCTCTCATGTGGATGCACTGAGCAGGCTAGATACTGAGCCATGGGGAGCAGAAAAGAATTGTCAAAAGACCTGCGTAACAAGGTAATGGAACTTTATAAAGATGGAAAAGGAAATAAAAAGATATCCAAAGCCTTGAAAATGCCAGTCAGTACTGTTCAATCACTTATTAAGAAGTGGAAAATTCAGGGATCTCTTGATACCAAGCCAAGGTCAGGTAGACCAATAAAGATTTCAGCCACAACTGCCAGAAGAATTGTTCGGGATACAAAGAAAAACCCACAGGTAACCTCAGGAGAAATACAGGCTGCTCTGGAAAAAGACGGTGTGGTTGTTTCAAGGAGCACAATACGATGATACTTGAACCAAAATGAGCTGCATGGTCGAGTTGCCAGAAAGAAGCCTTTACTGCACCAATGCCACAAAAAAGCCCGGTTACGATATGCCCGACAACACCTTGACACGCCTCACAGCTTCTGGCACACTGTAATTTGGAGTGACGAGACCAAAATAGAGCTTTATGGTCACAACCATAAGCGCTATGCCTATAGTGAAAAGAATACCGTCCCCACTGTGAAGCATGGTGGTGGCTCACTGATGTTTTGGGGGTGTGTGAGCTCTAAAGGCACGGGAATCTTGTGAAAATTAATTGCAAGATGAATGCAGCATGTTTTCAGAAAATACTGGCAGACAATTTGCATTCTTCTGCACGAAAGCTGCACATGGGACGCTCTTGGAATTTCCAGCATGACAATGACCCTAAGCACAAGGCCAAGTTGACCCTCCAGTGGTTACAGCACAAAAAGGTGAAGGTTCTGGAGTGGCCATCACAGTCTCCTGACCTTAATATCATCGAGCCACTCTGGGGAGATCTCAAACGTGCAGTTCATGCAAGACGACCAAAGACTTTGCATGACCTTGAGGCATTTTGCCAAGATGAATGGGCAGCTATACCACCTGCAAGAATTTGGGGCCTCATAGACAACTATTACAAAAGACTGCACGCTGTCATTGATGCTAAAGGAGGCAATACACCGTATTAAGAACTAAGGGTATGCAGACTTTTGAACAGGGGTCATTTCATTTTTTTCTTTGTTGCCATGTTTTGTTTTATGATTGTGCCATTCTGTTATAACCTACAGTTGAATATGAATTCCATAAGAAATAAAAGAAATGTGTTTTGCCTGCTCACTCATGTTTTCTTTAAAAATGGTACATATATTACCAATTCTCCAAGGGTATGCAAACTTTTGAGCACAACTGTATATACAGTATATATATTATGCGTTTGAAAATAGGTGATTAAAATTTTTTTAAGTTTACTGGGGATCGGCGCTTTAATCTCGACATGCAGTTTAGATGAAAAAAGTCCTTACAATACTAAGACTGGATCATTTGAGTAAACAAGGTTTTATTCAGTAAGGTTTTTCTTCTAAAACATTGTCAGTGCATTTGTAATATCTTGCAGTGTTGTTTATTTGTCTTCATATTTTCGTCAACAATGTTTGAATTAAAATGATTAAAATTATCCTCCTTTTTGTTAACAGAATCAAATAACACCTCAAACATGTGCGTGTAATTTCAGTGTCGAGATTAACTGCATTCTGGATGTGTATTCAGTGCTGCTGGAAACATTACTTGCAAAAAATCAAAAACATCTGACAATTGAAAAGCTTCCAGCAAAAGTAGGACTGAAGTATTTAATTATTGTCCAACTGTTAAGTGATATTTAGTTGTGTTGAATATTGGAGTTTCACAATATTAACAGAATCTGACATCTGGAGTATTTTTAGTACTTGACGTGTACGTGTTAATGACATATAAGATCGGCGGTATAGTCCAATAACAGACAGAAATGTCAAACCAATGCAAACAGTTTTGTATTTATGTTATTTGGGGTATTTTGTGATATTTTACAAAGGGTTTAATTTTTATTTTGTGTTCTATGATGCATTACTGGCAATGCATTCAACAGGTATATAGATGGTAAGCGAAAAATTAGTTCTCATAGTTAACCTGTTGAATGCAGGAGAAATAGGCAGGAGTAAAGACCTGAGCAATTTTGACAAGGGCCAAAATTATGGCCAGACGACTGAGTCTCTGAAACTGCAAGGCTTGTGGGGTGCTCCTGGTCATCAGTGGTGAGTACCTATCAACAGTGGTCCGAGGAGGAACAAACCACATTCCGGCGACAGGGTGTTGGGCACTCAATCGATGCTCAAGGGCAGCAGAGGATATCCCGTCTGGTCTGAACTGACAGAAGGTCTACTGTGGCACAAGTCACAGAAAATTTTTATGATGGTTTCGGGAGAAATGTCACAACACGCAGTGCATCGCACCCTGCTGTGTATCGGGCTATGTAGCCGCAGACCGGTAAGAGTGCCCATGGTGACCCCTGTCCACCGTGAAAGTACCTACAAAAGGCACGCGAACCTTTGAACTGGACCATGGAGCAGTGGAAGAAGTTTGCCTAGTCCGATGAGTCCCATTTTCTGTTAGTGTTACGGCACTCAAAATGTTTTAATTTGGATGTTGATGTGTTGTCACAGTTGTCTCTTTACCTCGTCTGTGCTGTTGATGTCAGGGCTGTCTAGCAGTTTGAGTGGTTCAGATTCCTTCATATAGTGCTTTATGATTTTTATGGCCTCCGCCGGCTGCCTCGATATTGCGCAAAGCCTGACTGAATCATGCAAGTTTTGCTCTGCGATGACTGAGCTCTAGGACAATCTTATCTCTGGAGCATGCTGATGTGCGCTGCGGTGTTCTGTGCGAAAGCACACTTCATTCGCCCTGCACAGATGCGTGTGTCAGATGTGAGAAGCATATTTACTGCTTATAAAGTGCTGAACATGAGATGCATACAAGTACATTTTCTTAGGCTATGGCTACCCGCCAAAGTGGCAAAGAGCGATGGAGTTACCCACCACTGGCGATTTCTACACGCATTTGGCGGGTTGGCTGGTGTTAATGTCAAACCCTGGTTACAACCATGATACAGGTGCATCTCAATAAATTAGAATGTCGTGGAAAAGTTCATTTATTTCAGTAATTCAACTCAAATTGTGAAACTCGTGTATTAAATAAATTCAATGCACACAGACTGAAGTAGTTTAAGTCTTTGGTTCTTTTAATTGTGATGATTTTGGCTCACATTTAACAAAAACCCACCAATTCACTACCTCAAAAAATTAGAATACATCATAAGACCAATAAAAAAAAATATTTTTAGTGAATTGTTGGCCTTCAGGAAAGTATGTTCATTTACTGTATATGTACTCAATACTTGGTAGGGGCTCCTTTTGCTTTAATTACTGCCTCAATTCGGTGTGGCATGGAGGTGATCAGTTTGTGGCACTGCTGAGGTGGTATGGAAGCCCAGGTTTCTTTGACAGTGGCCTTCAGCTCATCTGCATATTTTAGTCTCTTGTTTCTCATTTTCCTCTTGACAATACCCCATAGATTCTCTATGGGGTTCAGGTCTGGTGAGTTTGCTGGCAAGTCAAGCACACCAACACCATGGTCATTTAACCAACTTTTGGTGCTTTTGGCAGTGTGGGCAGGTGCCAAATCCTGCTGGATAATGAAATCAACATCTTTAAAAAGCTGGTCAGCAGAAGGAAGCATGAAGTGCTCCAAAATTTCTTGGTAAACGGGTGCAGTGACTTTGGTTTTCAAAAAACACAATGGACCAACACCAGCAGATGACATTGCACCCCAAATCATCACAGACTGTGGAAACTTAACACTGGACCTCAAGCAACTTGGGCTATGAGCTTCTCCACCCTTCCTCCAGACTCTAGGACCTTGGTTTCCAAATGAAATACAAAACTTGCTCTCATCTGAAAAGGGGACTTTGGACCACTGGGCAACAGTCCAGTTCTTCTTCTCCTTAGCCCAGGTAAGACGCCTCTGACGTTGTCTGTGGTTCAGGAGTGGCTTAACAAGAGGAATACGACAACTGTAGCCAAATTCCTTGACATGTCTGTGTGTGGTGGCTCTTGATGCCTTGATCCCAGCCTCAGTCCATTCCTTGTGAAGTTCACCCAAATTCTTGAATCGATTTTGCTTGACAATCATAAGGCTGCGTTCTCTCGGTTGGTTGTGCATCTTTTTCTTCCACACTTTTTCCTTCCACTCAACTTTCTGTTAACATGCTTGGATATAGCCAGCTTCTTTGGCAATGCATGTTTATGGCTTACCCTCCTTGTGAAGGGTGTCAATGATTGTCTTCTGGACAACTGTCAGATCAGCAGTCTTCCCCATGATTGTGTAGCCTAGTGAACCAAACTGAGAGACCATTTTGAAGTCTCAGGAAACCTTTGCAAGTGTTTTGAGTTGATTAGCTGATTGGCATGTCACCATATTCTAATTTTTTGAGATAGTGAATTGGTGGGTTTTTGTTAAATGTGAGCCAGAATCATCACAATTAAAAGAACCAAAGACTTAAACTACTTCAGTCTGTGTGCATTGAATTTATTTAATACACGAGTTTCACAATTTGAGTTGAATTACTGAAATAAATGAACTTTTCCACGACATTCTAATTTATTGAGATGCACCTGTATGTAATCTTCATCATCCAAATTGTAAAGAAATTGTTTGGGATTTTTAGACCATTTTCTTGATTTTATAAGTATTTATAAAATAAGTCCTGTTTGTAGCTAGTAACACCAAAAAAAAAAAAAAAAATGCTGCATTTAATGCATGTGCGATATGCAAAATGTTATTTCTTTTGTTAACTACGTCAGATTACTGGCAATTCATTAGCTTATAGTCAGTTGGCAAACATCCTGTATTCTCAATTTATTAATTCATTCTGAAAAACACATATTTTGTGTAAGAATGAAAGAAGCAGGAGGTGGCACCTAATAAATTAATTCTTTGATATATAAACTTTGCACTCTAGCCTGTTTTTGTCCCATGTCTCAGGAATCGGTTAATTTTATGCTCTGTATGGCCAAATGTCTGTGGACACTCAGACTAATAAAAAGGTTTGGCTAGGCCCAATTCTAGTCAAGACAAATCTTCATCTTTGTGGCAACCATTTTGGGAGTGTCCTTTTCTGTTCCAGCATGACAATGCCACTTTGCAAGTGAGGTCAAGTCAAGTCATTTTTATTTGTATAGTGCTTCAAAGCAGCTTTACAGAAAATTATACTGTAACAGAAAATTAAGCTGTAATATATGTAATGTCTTAGTCATTAATGTGTGGTTTGATCAAAACATGATTGTAGATTATGTCTTAAATATATTTATAGATCTTGTATGAACTGTAAGATTAATGACAAAGTATTTTAAGTTAACTGAGGAAGTGCACACAGATGCATTGTCGTTTGTTATTTGGCTGATGAAGGCTTTAGTTGGCAGTCAATTTATTATCCATGTATTCCATTTTAAGTGAGTGTAGTCCATCCTTTGACCAAGATGATGAAGGCAGAGGTCAGTGAGGAGCATTCGCAGTCTAGCTGGAAGCTTGTGGCAGTTAATTTCCGGTGAAGTCTATCCTAAGTCCAAGGTTCAGGCAGTGGCCAGTGAATTATCCCATGTTTTACGGTTGGAGTTGGCAGCTGTTCATCCTCTGTGAAGTCCATCGTAGTAGACTGAAGTGCTGTCTGGCTGGCAAAGGCTGCAGTTAGTTGCCGTCACTCAGCGACACAGCAGTGGGAGTTGGACATCAGGCAGGACCGGAGCTGGAAAACCTCAGGATCTGTATCTCGAGGTTGAGACAGGGAAACAAATAGAATAATATTAGTGTAGATGCCATTCACTTTAATGCAGAGTTATAGAATATGAGAAGTGTTTCTGGTTGTGGCGGATCTGGCTAATACAGCATAACTATGAGTTGATGGATAAAGTAGGTGTATGCCTGGCTGAAGAGACGAGTCTTTAGTCAAGACTTAAACTAAGAGAGTGTATCTGAGTCCGAACAATGCTAGGAAACTATTCCACAGTTTAGGAGCCAAATAAGAAAAGGATCTACCTCCTTTTCTAGATTTTGATATTCTAGGAACCATTAACAGGGCAGAATTTTGCGATCGTAATGAACGTGATGGATTATATAGCATGGTAGAAGTTCACTTAAGTACTGCAGAGCTAGACCATTCAAAGCTTTGCACGTAGTTAACAGAATTGAAAAATTTATAAAAAAAATTAACAGGTAGCCAACGTAACAATGATAAAATGGAGCTAATATGATAATATTTCTTTGTTCTAGTCAGCACTCTGGCTGCTGCATTTTGAACCAATTGAAGTTTATTTATTGAACTTGCTGGACATCCTCCCAGTAATGCATTACAATAATCTAGTCCTGAGGTCATGAAGGCATGAATTTGTTTTTCAGCATCAGCAACAGAGAGCATGTGCCGTAACTTTGCAGTATTTCTGAGGTGGAAGATTCTGCTCTACAAACATTGGAAATTAGATTTTCAAAGGACAGATTGGTATCAAATATAACACCTAAGTTCTTCGCTGTAGAAGACAATGTAACAGTACATCCATTGAGAGTAGGGATGCACTGATCATGATTTTTCATGGCCGATGCCGATTGTTTTTTTGTGTTTGTTTTTTTTTTTAACAACCAAATGGGCCGATGGGCTGATTTTTTTTATTTTTTTTATTTTTTTTTTTTCTTTAAGCAACAGACAAGAAAGAATGAAAGAGTTCATCAAAAAGATGTTTATTTGCTCTTTTACAGGCCAAACTGACCTTAAATGAAAAAATATCTGTAGCTATGTGAAATTAGAGGCAACAACTGCATATTAAATACTAGTGGTGCACCGATCAGGAAATTTGAGGCCTCCTATTTTTTTTAACACTAAGATCGGCCGATACCAATACCGTTTTTTTCTTAAAGTGCCCTTTGCCACACTTTTGCAAGTTATATTGTGCAGTTATATGTTTATGCCCCACACAGTAAAATTACAGTAACACTTTACAAAAAGGTTCAATTTGTTAATATTATTTAACATTACTGTAGTTAACATGAACTTAATGTTAGTTACAACATATACAATAAAGTGATTTGATTTGATTTTGATTTGATGTTTAAAATCAAAAGTTGTATTAGTTAACATTAATGCACTATGAACTAACAATGAACAATTGTATTTTTATTAACTAACATTGATCAATACATGCTGTAAAAATATATTGTTCATTGTTTGTTCATGATACGTAATGCATTAACTAATTTTAAAGAAATGAAACCTTTTTATTAAGTTTTACCAAAATGACATTTAAAATTACATTAATTGTGAATTGCTAACATTTATTTGTATTGAAAACCGTTATGAATATTTCTGTTGTCAATATCAAAAGGTCATTGTGACCATGAGAGCATCACACACTGCAGAGATACTTTAAAAAATAAGAAAAATAGATCCATTACAAGCTTTAAAACTGTTTCAGTGAGAAATCATTATCTATGATTTGTTTACTGTCTTTGGCGACTTGTAACACAAATCACGAATTAAGCAAATGCATGAAGACGCGGTGCCGTTATTGAAGGTTAAAGAGTTACATCTGTGATTAGTGGTATTGTGACTAATATTAATCTGATTTAAATTGGGATTCTCACAGAATAGCGCTGGGATGAGTGACTGATGAGATATTGAGAGCACCTGGAGAGCGCATATGTTTGATTGACACTGAGAGCACTCATGTTGAAGGGAGTAAAGCTAAAAGCGATCATGATCGCTCAAACAGTCTCTATAGCTCAACACAACGTCTGATTGTCACGACTCATGTCATGTATCATGTATTTGCATGGTTATTTGTTGTTTAATTCATTTTTATGCCCGTTAGCAGCATCTTTATCCTCTTCCTGCTCACTGTTGTAGTACTCTTTAAAATGTAAAGAAACACAAACCTCTAACTTCACATTATTTCAATATAAATGTATAGCTTATTAAGAAAAACTTTATTATTAACTAGTATACTGGGTAACGTAGCAGCAAAATTAACAGTAATTCAAGTCTTCAGTAGAAAAGAAACCACTGTTTTATTTTTGCCCTTTTCTTTTTTTTTTTTCAAAAATGTTTCAACTTGAATCTGGACTTTAAAGGATTCAGATCTCTTTTTTGTTCAATTTAGTTGCAAGACATCAGTCCACTTTTCATTCACACAGTTATTTTTTGGAACCCATTCAACTCAAATATTGTTATAAATCATAAACAAATACTAATGATGACAATATTAATAAAAATAATAATAATTTCTTATTAATAAAATTATTATTATTATTGACTTAATTTTAATTTTAAATACAACAGTAATATATTTAAATCGTGTACTTTTTAAACCCTCACGCTTTTATTTTGACATTCTAAACTCTCCAGGAAGTTCTGCATGTGTCTGTTTGTAGGCAAGTTCACAGTAGTTTAATTCACTTCTTATTAAAATTCTGGTAAAATGCACCTCCGGTGCCGTTCTAAATGCATATTATAAGTGAACTGACTATTGAGCATCTACATCTGAGATGCTGTTCTTGAGTAGCGCTCAAATATTGCGCACCGCGTGAAGGCTAAAAATAGCCGCGAGTGCGTGTGTAAACAGAGCAGCACCATTCACTAATGCGCTGGCGCTGCGCATACTATATATTTACTTATAAAACACAATCTTTTGTGATTCACAGAGCTACTGCACGTCTTCAGGTGGCTTTGAATAAAATGCATGAGTAATATAAACTGCTTTGATGGTGTTTAAATGGTTCTTTTATGTCATTTTTAGAGCTTGACAGTAACGAACATGACTAACACACAGTATCGGATTTAGATCGGGCTCGTCGGACCTATACCCGATCTGTCTAAAAGCTTCAGTATTGGAGCCGATACCGATCCAGGTATGGCCAACGAACACTGACATTCCTGTCTTGCAGGAAAACACGCACCGAACGAGCAGTATGGCCGGTGGCATTGTCATGCTGGAGGGTCATGTCAGGATGAGCCTGCAGGAAGGGTATCACATGAGGGAGGAGGATGACTTCCCTCTAACGCACAGCATTGAGATTGCCTGCTGTGACAACAAGCTCAGTTCAATGATGCTGTGACACACCGCCCCAGACATGACGGACCCTCCACCTCCAAATCGATCCCGCTCCAGAGTACAGGCCTCGGTGTAACGCTCATTCCTTCGACGATAAACGCGAGTCCGACCATCACCCCTGTTGAGACAAAACCACGACTCGTCTGTGAAGAGCACTTTTTGCCAGTCCTGTCTGGTCCAGCAAAGGTGGGTTTGTGCCCATAGGCGACATGTTGCCGGTGATGTCTGATAAAGCCCTCAGTCCAGACTCTCTCAGCATATTGCGGACAGTCTGAGCACTTGTTTTGCGATTGTGCGTTCGTGGTGTAACTCGGGCAGTTGTTGTTACCATCCTGTACCTGTCCCGCAGGTGTGATATTCGGATGTACCAATCCTATGCAGGTGTTGTTACACGTGGTCTGCCACTGCGAGGATGATCAGCTGTCCTTCCTGTCTCCCTGTAGCGCTGTCTTAGGTGTCTCACAGTACAGACATTGCAATTTATTGCCCTGGCCACATCTGCAGTCCTCATGCCTCCATGCAGCATGCCTAAGCACATTCACGCAGATGAGCAGGGACCCTGGGCATCTTTCTTTTGGTGTTTTTCAGAGTCAGTAGAAAGGTGTCTTTGGTGTCCTAAGTTTTTATAACTGTGACCTTAATTGTCTACCGTCTGTAAGCTGTTAGTGTCTTAACGACCGTTCCACAGGTGCATGTTCATTAATTGTTTATGGTTCATTGAACAAGCATGGAAAACATTGTTTAAACATTTTACAATAAAGATCTGTAAAGTTATTTGGATTTTTACAAAATTATCTTTAAAATACAGTGTCCTGTAAAGGGGACGTTTCTTTTTTTGCTGAGTTTATATTATGTCTCTATAGAAATGAACATAGTTGGGAGCACACTACCTTTTCTAATATTTTCAAGATAAACAGGAGAATTGAAATCTGTCTATAAGTAGTCAGTTCTCCAGGATCAAGCTGTGGCTTCTTAATAAGTGGTTTCATAAATGCCATTCTAAGGATAGCGAAGAGTTAATAATATTAAGATGAGGTTCTGAGATTACAGGGAATACCTCTTTTAAGAGCTTGATTGGTATTGGATCTAACATACATGGCTTTTAATGTTTCGATACATTTTGTTAGCTCTTCATGACCTATGGCAGTGAAGGATTGAAGTTGCTCATGAGGAAAATTATGAGACACTGTTTTCTGAGGTACTGTGACAGACGATTGCATAATTCCAATTTTATTTCTGATGATTTCAATTTTATCAGTAAAGAAATTCATGAAGTCATTACTATTGTACTGCAACGGAATATCTGATTCAGTTGAGGCTTTATTCCTATCCAATTTAGCCACAGTACAGAATAACAGCTAGGATTTTTGTGGTTATTTTCTATGAGTTTGCTAAAATATGCTGAACTGGCAGCTTTTAGTGTCTTTCTGTAGCTACAGACACTATCCTTCCATGCATCGCAAAATACCTCTAATTTTGTATTCTTCCACTTGCGCTCCATTTTCCAAGCTTCCAAGCTGCTCTCTTGAGAGCATGAGTGTGATCATTGTACCATGGTGCGGGTTATTTTTCTTTAATTTTCTTTAATCGAAGGGGGGCGACACTATAAAGAGTGACAGAGAAGATTTATATTTTCTGTTATTACATCAAGTTCTTCTAGACTTTTTGGCTTACTGAGTATATGAGATAAATCTGGAAGATTATTAGTGAAGCTATCTTTAGTGGTCGAAAGAATAATTCTACCTGAGTGATACCGTGGTGTAGATTGAGTAACGTTAGCTGATCACAGCACACAAGAGACGAGGTAATGATCTGAGATGTCATCGCTCTGCGGAAGAATTTCTATAGTATCAACACCAAACCCATATGACAGAATTAACATAGTTGTATTATGATTATGGCGATGAGTTGGTCCTGTCACATTTTGTCTGACTCCAACAGAGTTGAGAATATCGATAAATGCTATTCCCAATGTGTAATTTTCATTATCTATGTGAATGTTGAAGTCACCAATAGGGCTGAAACGATTAGACGACGTTATCGACAACGTCGACAATAATAAATTGTCGACAAAAATTTTCGTTGTCGAATAGTCGTTTGATCTTAACGTAACATAAGATCATATGAAACTCTAATGAAACACAAGAGCAGCACTGCAGCTCGCGCCTGACTGAGGAGAGGAAGAAAACACATCTCACAGTCCAGACGCACTCTAAACTTTCCAAACAGCTTCAGGTGATGTGGATCGCAAAGTATGAGGGAATTATAATGCAAAAATACAAAATAAGTAAATACAGAAGCACTCTTGTTGTGGAATAAGCAAAGCCGGAGCTGACACTCAGCTTAAGCAAAACTTGCATGTCGAGTGTCTTTAAAGGAAACACCCCTAACATAATAAGGAAACTGGCATTTCTCTGTGCGGTCAGCGCCTCTTCTATGAGTTGCGCGAAGTGTCCCGATCTAAGGGGGAGAGATTGAAACTGCACCCGACTGAGGTACACTCTGTTGCAGGGACGCTCATCTCTCGAGTGCGCGCGCTTAATGCAGCTAGATTATAACGCGATGGCAAGTTGTCACTGTGCATTTCTTATCGTGAAGAAAATTGGCAAAACGCAGCTTTATGAATAAGAGAGAGTTTGTTTTTTTGTGAGTTAAAGATGAATTGAAGTGAACAGAAAGGTGAGAGAGGGTAGTCTTCGCCCCATTATACACTACAAAAAAATATGTTTTTGATTTGTTTTTGTTTTAGCTTGTTTTCCAATATAAATATCTAAAACTCCTTTAAAACAACATACATTTACTTTAGCAGCCATACTGCAGAATAATTTTTTTTTTTTATCAGAGAATGTTGAATATAATATAAAAAATAAAAATATTTTAAAATATCTAAAAATCCTTTAAAAAAAGATGCATTCACCTGAGAAGCTGCATATAAGATATTTAGGCTTGCTTTTAAAGAACAGATCTTGAATATAAGTGTATTTTGTCTTTACTGCACTCGCAGAAGTATAACCAAGTGAAAAAAATACACTTATATACAAAATACACTTATATTTAAGATACATTCTCTTAAAACAAGTCTAAATATCTTATGTTACTTCTCAAGTAGATGTATCTTGTTTTAAGGATTTTTAGACTATTTTAAATGGAAAAAAGTCAAATACACTTGATAACAATAGGATTTTTTTGTAGTGAAATTTTTACTGAATTAAACATAATAAAAAGTATTTTTCCCTTTAATTCAGTGAATGTCATTTAGAGGTCTTTATTGTTAGCAAGCACGTTTAATACAACCTTTTAAGTCGGGGCACAAGGTGAATAGCCGGTTTAGAGCTAATGATTAATCGTTGCAATAATCACCCGAATAGTTGAATAATCATTCTAATAATCGTTAGATTAGTCGATTATCAAAATAATTATTAGTTGCAGCCCTAGTCACCAACAATTAAAGCTCTATCCACTGTAACTGCTAGATCTGATAGAAAATTTGCAAATTCACCAAGGAAATCAGAATACTGCCTGGGTGATCTATATACTGTAGCAAGGGCAAAAGGTGACAGAGATTATGTAATTGTATCTGACAGTGTAACATTAAGCATTATTAGTTCAAAAGACTTAAACTTATATCCTGTCCTCTGAGTAACACCAAAAACTTCACTGTAAATTGCAGCAACATTTCCTCAACCCTTCAGATGAGGCTCATGTTTATAACAATAACCTGGGGGAGTAGATTCATTTAAACTAATATATACATCTGGTTTAATCCAAGTTTCAGTCAAACAGCGCATCGAAACTATGTTCTGTAATAATTTCATTTACAAAATTGGTTGAAAGAGATCTAATGTTTAGTAGCTGTACCTTTATATGATGTTTATCTTTAAAAGCTTTTGTTATTTTTTTATTTTTTTATTTGTATCCCCTTTTCTCCCATTCTTGGAATGCCCAATTCCCACTACTTAGTAGGTCCTCATGTTGGCGCGGTTACTGACCTCAATCCAGGTGGCGGAGGACAAGTCTCAGTTGCCTCCGCTTCTGAGACCATCAATCCACACATCTTATCACATGGCTCACTGTGCATGACACCGCAGAGACTCCGCATGTGGAGGCACATGCTACTCTATGCAGTCCACGCACAACTTACCATGCACCCCATTGAGAGAAAGAACCGCTAATCGTGACCATGAGGAGGTTACCCCATGTGATTCTACCCTCCCTAGCAACCGGGCCAATTTGGTTGCTTAGGAGACCTGGCTGGAGTCACTCCGCACACCCTGGATTCAAACTCGCGACTTGCTGAGCTACCCAGGCCCCGTTTTTGTTATTTTCAAGTTTTACCTAAATAAAAATTTTTCTAAATGATTTAGTGAGGGGTTTTTGTTTGGTAGTTTGGAGAACAGACACAGTCTCTATGTGATATCTAGGTGATATGTTGTAGTGTATGTGACCTGTGTGACGTCTCAAGGCAGCTAGCAGATGTTCGGATTAACCAGTTTGTCTGCTTCCTGACCTGGGCCCCAGTTAGTCAAATACTATCACTATTAAGACTATGTGCCAAATTACTAGAGAGGAGAGCGGCACCTTCCCTGGAGGGATGAAGTCCGTCTCTCTTTAGCAGGTCAGGTCTACTCCAAAAACTCTTCCAATTGTCTATAAATCCTATGCTATTCTCCGGACACCACTCAGACATCCAGCCATTCAGTGACACTAATCTACTATAAACCTCGTCACCACGACGAGCAGGGAGGGGGCCAGAGCATATTACAGTGTCTGACATCGTTTTTGCAAGTTCACACACCTCTTTAACATTATCTCTAGTGGTTGGAAGGGAATATTAAAAGTGCCGAGACAGCTGAAGCACCGGATGTCGTCTGTCATGTGGTCAGTGGCGAATGATCGGATTCCGGTCGCTGTCATGTCACTTGACGCCAAAAAGGCATTTGATATGGTGTGTCACTTCCTGTTTTTTCATTTAAACTAATATATTCATCCGGATTAAGCCAGGTTTCAGTCAGAGCAAATCCAAACTATGATCTATAATAAGTTTACAATTAGTGATTTTAATGAAAGTGATCTAATGTTTAGTAGCCCTAACTTTATACAGCCCTCTACATAGCAAGTAAATCACTTGCATATGCGACAATTTCATGCTATGTGACTAAAATATGTCTGTTATTAGCCACTGGCTAGTAAATATTCCGATTTTACTTGCCAGAGATTAAGTTGTGTAGTGGCGAAGAAGAACTTATGCACCGCAATCTTTTTCTGAATTGTAAATCGGCAAATAAGAAGCTAGATTCAGTTAAGATCTTAATTATGGGAGAAGAACATTTTGACATCTTTAAGAAAGGCATAACGCAACTGAATCCAGCATATTCAATATTTAATATCCTTTTCTGAAATTTACAGTCAATTGGTGATCAAAAAGTGAAAAAATAAGCATTAATTCTTATCATACATTGCACGGATGAGTGTGCCACTCATAATGTGTGCTAGGGTTGCGCGGTATACCGGTACTAACTAAATATTGCGATACCAAAAAATGTAAAGCGGTACGATATTATCTTGTCATTTCGGTACCATATTAAAGTATGCTTCCATTAGCAAAATGTAATGTAATGTGAGAGTTTTGAGATGAAAACAAAGACTATTTGAATATAATAAAAGTCTCGATATGGCCAAGTGTGATCATTAAACAGCAGAAGGATGTCATTAAATAATATACAGTCACATGCGCTGTGCGCCACAGAATGAATGAGAGGCGCCTCTATGCTCTGTCATCTCCTTCACACAAACAGGCACGCAGGCGCACGTGCGCACACACACACACACACACATGCTACTACTGTTTGATTTTGATGCAGTATGTCCAGTAGTATCCATCTGCAGAGCAGTGTGTTAAGTGTATAAATGGCTGTGAACTCTCAAATTGCCTTTTTCACTGGAGATTTCAGCTCACAAGTCATGGGAAGCTTGATATAACGAACCCTTCAAAAACAGGAACAAATTCAAAGGTCTTTCAAAATAAAAGTCCCGCTGAAATGAGAGCTTTAACTGGATGCATGAAATTGAAGACATTATGACAGAAAAATATTTGCACTGTATAAAAGTGTAATATTCAAAGTAGTAGCAATAATACTCATAATAACGGTTCCAGAGAAAGACAGAACAATAATGGGGAAAGAGGGCAACCTTGCCAGGTGCCTCTATCCAGTGTAAAATAATCTGAAACTAATCCATTTGTTTGTACTGCCGCTACTGGGTGTCTATAAAGTAACTTAATCCATTCAATAAAAGTATTCCCAAACCCGTACATTTCCAAAATCTTAAAAAGATAGTCCCATTCTACCATATCAAATGCCTTTTTGGCGTCAAGTGAGATGGCAGCGACCGGAGTCTGATCATTCACCACTAGGGGTGTGACGATACACTTAGCTCACGAGATGAGACGATACATGATACTGGGACGAGACGAGACGATATTTTAACACCATATACACTACCGGTCAAAAGTTTTGAAACACTTAAATTCTTTATATTTTTTTTCTTCACATTTTAGAATAATAGTACAGTCATTAAAACTATGGAATAACATAAATGGAACTATGGGAATTATGTTGTGACTAAACAAAATCCAAAATAAATCAAAACTGTGTTATATTTTAGCATCTTCAAAGTAGTCACCCTTTGCCTAGATTTTGCAGAAATGTACTCTTGACATTTTCTCAACTTCTTGAGGTATCACCCTGGGATGCAGTATTGAAGGAGTTCCCAACTATGCTGGGCAATTATTGGCTGCTTTTCTTTATTATTTGGTCCAAGTCATCAATTTCAAAAACTCTTTTATTTTTTAAATAAATTTTAGTTTTGTAATGAAATAAATTAATATGGTGACACAATTATATTTTTGTCCACAAAACTAATTTCAAACATTTAAGCATACGCCTTCAGATCAAAAGATTTTTAAGATCATGAGAAACATTTCAGTCAAGTGTTTCAAAACTTTTGACCGGTAGTGTATATGACTAGAAAAATAGTATTTTATTCGACTGAAAGTCAAGATGGCACCGAGTATGGCTGCTGCGTTGCGAGCTCCGACATAACATAGCAATGTTTTGTTTGTTTTGTTCACAATTCTTATGTTTTTTGTCTTGGATGTTGTCTGCCTTATTGTCTACGACAGACAAACACTTTTGAACATTGGTTCAGCGATCTCACACCGAAAACCGGACTTCACATTCCTCAATGCCGACCCGCTGTTTACAAACACGCAAGCGGAGCCCTTTGTCTGGGCAGCACGGCCGCGGAAACGCAGGAGGAAAAGGGGAAACAGAGCCGGTGTTCTCATCAGAGTAAGATGCCACGCAAATCGACCCCCGCTACCCACTATTCTACTGGCAAATGTTCAGTCTCTGGATAAGCTCTGCGAGCTGAAAGTGCGGATCTCTTTCCAATGAGAGACAAGGGACTGCTGCATTATCTGCCTAACAGAAACTTTGATGTCTGTTTCTGTTAGACTCAGCCATTAAACCCGCGGGGTTCTCCGTGCACTGAGCGGACAGAGCGAAAGACCTCTCAGGTAAAACTAAAGGTGGTGTATGTTTTATGATCAACAAATCCTGGTGTGATCAGAGGAACATACATTCTATCAAGTCTTTCTGTTCTCCTGATCTGGAATTTCTTATGCTTCTGTGTCGACCATTCTGGCTACCGAGGGAATTCACAGCGGTCATTATCACTGCTGTGTACATTCCCCCACAAGCCGACACAGACCAGGCACTCAAGGAACTGTATGGGAGTATAAGTGAGCAGGAAACCGCGCACCCTGAGGCTGCGTTCATTGTGACCGGGGACTTTAATAAAGCCAGTTTCAAATCAGTCGCACCAAAATATCACCAGCACATTAGTTTCAACACACGAGGGGACCGGGTTTTGGACCATTGCTACTCTCCGTTCCGGGATGGCTACAAATCCCTCCCCCACCCACCATTTGGCAAATCGGACCACTCTTCCATTCTGCTTCTGCCCGCTTACAGGCAAAAATTGAAACGGGAAGCACCCACCCTCAGAACGATCCAGTGCTGGTCAGACCAATCAGACTCTACGCTACAGGACTGTTTTGATCACACGGACTGGGAGATGTTCCGGTCCGCCTCTGATGAAGACATCGTGCTTTACGCTGATAGCGTAATGTGTTTCATCAGAACGTGTGTAGAGGAAGTGATTCCGACCAGGACAATACGGATCTATCCGAATCAGAAACCATGTATCAATAGCGATGTTCGCGCGGCACTTAATGTGCGGACCCCCGCTTTTAATTCCGGGAACGCGGAGGAGCATAAACAAGCCAGTTATGCCCTCCGAAAAACTATCAGAACCGCAAAACGCCAGTACAGGAGTAAGATTGAAGGACAGTTTAACACCACCAACTCTAGAAGCATGTGGCAGGGAATTAACATCACGGACTTTAAAGGGACTAAAAACTCCACCATGAACACCGCTGCCTCTCTCCCGGATGAGCTAAATACTTTTTATGCTCGTTTTGAGGGAAATAACACCGCCCTCGCGGAGAGAGCTCTCGCGGCCGAAGCTACAGAGGTTAGTTCACTCTCCGTCTCTGTAGCAGATGTAACCCGATCCTTCTGACGGGTGAATATCCGCAAAGCCGCGGGCCCAGACGGCATTCCGGGCCGCGTCATCAGAGCGTGCGCGAACCAGCTGGCTGGTGTTTTTACGGACATTTTCAACCTTTCCCTCTCTTTGTCTGTAGTCCCCACATGCTTTAAAACATCCACCATTGTGCCTGTTCCAAAACAATCAAAAATAACTTGTTTAAATGACTGGCGTCCTGTTGCTCTGAGCCCCATCATCAGCAAATGCTTTGAGAGACTAATCAGAGATTACATCTTCTCTGTATTGCCACTCAATCTTGACCCGCTGCAGTTTGCTTACCGCAACAACCGCTCCACTGATGATGCCATTGCATCTACAATACACACTGCTCTCTCCCACCTGGAAAAAAGAACACTTATGTGAGAATGCTGTTTGTAGACTACAGCTCAGCATTCAACACCATAGTGCCCTCCAAGCTAGATGAGAAACTCCGGGCTCTGGGCTTAAACAGCTCGCTGTGCAGCTGGATCCTGGACTTCCTGTCAAGCAGACGCCAGGTGGTTAGAATAGGCAGCAACATCTCCTCATCACTAACCCTCAACACTGGAGCCCCGCAGGGCTGTGTTCTCAGCCCACTACTGTATTCCTTGTACACACATGACTGTGTGGCAACACATAGCTCCAATGCCATCATTAAGTTTGCTGATGACACGACGGTGGTAGGTCTGATCACTGACAATGATGAAACAGCCTACAGAGAGGAGGTGCACACTCTGACACACTGGTGTCAGGAGCACAACCTCTCCCTCAACGTCAGTAAGACAAAGGAGCTTGTGGTGGACTTCAGAAGAAAAGACAGAGAACACAGTCCCATCACCATCAATGGAGCACCAGTGGAGAGAGTCAGCAGCTTCAAGTTCCTGGGTGTCCACATCACTGAGGAACTCACATGGTCCATCCACACTGAAGTCGTTGTGAAGAAGGCTCATCAGCGCCTCTTCTTCCTGAGACGGCTGAGGAAGTTTGGAATGAACCACCACATCCTCACACGGTTCTACATCTGCACTGTGGAGAGCATCCTGACTGGCTGTATCTCCGCCTGGTACGGCAATAGCACTGCCCACAACCGCAAAGCACTGCAAAGGGTGGTGCGAACTGCCAGACACATCATTGGAGGTGAGCTTCCCTCCCTCCAGGAAATATATACAAGGCGGTGTGTGAAAAAAGCTCGGAGAATCATCAGAGACTCCAGCCACCCGAGCCATGGGCTGTTCTCACTGCTACCATCAGGTAGGCGGTATCGCAGCATCAGGACCCGCACCAGCCGACTCCATGATAGCTTCTTCCCCCAAGCAATCAGACTTCTGAACTCTTGATCTCCCATGATCAAAATACATCAGCACTGCACTTTATTACCCTTAATCTTACATTCCACACCGGACTGTCATAAATTATATTATTATTATTATATTATGTTCTCTCTTAACAACTGACTATCAACCGACAGCCTGAATGTCAATACAGTACAATACTGTACATTCTATATATATACACTATATTGCCAAAAGTATTCGCTCACCCAACCAAATAATTGAATTCAGATGTTCCAATCACTTCCATGGCCACAGGTGTATAAAATGAAGCACCTAGGCATGCAGACTGCTTCTACAAACATTTGTGAAAGAATTGGCCGCTCTCAGGAGCTCAGTGAATTCTAGCGTGGTACTGTGATAGGATGCCACCTGTGCAACAAGTCCAGTTGTGAAATTTCCTCGCTACTAAATATTCCAGAGTCAACTGTCAGTGGTATAATAACAAAGTGGAAGCGATTGGGAATGACAGCAACTCAGCCACGAAGTGGTAGGCCACGTAAAATGACAGAGCGGGGTCAGCAGATGCTGAGGCGCATAGTGCGCAGAGGTCGCCAACTTTCTGCAGAGTCAATCACTACAGACCTCCAAAGTTCATGTGGCCTTCAGATTAGCTCAAGAACAGTGCGTAGAGAGCTTCATGGAATGGGTTTCCATGGCTGAGCAGCTGCATCCAAGCCATACATCACCAAGTGCAATGCAAAGCGTCAGATGCAGTGGTGTAAAGCACGCCGCCACTGGACTCTAGAGCAGTGGAAACGTGTTCTCTGTAGTGACGAATCACGCTTCTCTATCTGGCAATCTGATGGACGAGTCTGGGTTTGGCGGTTACCAGGAGAACGGTACTTGTCTGACTGCATTGTGCCAACTGTGAAGTTTGTTGGAGGGGGGATTATGGTGTGGGGCTGTTTTTCAGGAGCTGGGCTTGGCCCCTTAGTTCCAGTGAAAGGAACTCTGAATGCTTTAGCATACCAAGAGATTTTGGACAATTCCATGCTCCCAACTTTGTGGGAACAGTTTGGGGATGGCCCTTTCCTGTTCCAACATGACTGCGCACCAGTGCACAAAGCAAGGTCCATAAAGACATGGATGAGCGAGTTTGGTGTGGAATAACTTGACTGGCCTGCACAGAGTCCTGACCAAAACCCGATAGAGCACCTTTGGGATGAATTAGAGCGAAGACTGCGAGCCAGGCCTTCTCGTCCAACATCAGTGTCTGACCTCACAAATGCGCTTCTGGAAGAATGGTCAAAAATTCCCATAAACACACTCCTAAACCTTGTGGAAAGCCTTCCCAGAAGAGTTGAAGCTGTTATAGCTGCAAAGGGTGGGCCGATGTCATGTTAAATGCTATGGATTAAGAATGGGATGTCACTTAAGTTCATATGCGTCTAAAGGCAGATGAGCGAATACTTTTGGCAATATAGTGTATATATATACTTTTTTTTATATATTTTTATTTGTAATTTTTTTTGAATGTGTATCTATATAGTTAAAAAAAAAAAAAAAAAAACAGCGTATTGTATACTGTACAGTGTATGTTATTATTTGTATATTGTTGAGTGTAATTATGTGTATAACAGATGTTTCAATTGTGTTGTGTTAATTTGATGTTATTGTAAATTGGTTTATGTCTCATCACTGTCACGACTGCTATGTTGATCGGAACTGCACCCAAGAATTTCACACACCATTGCACTTGTGTATATGGCTGTGTGACAATAAAGTGATTTGATTTGATTTTGAAATGCAAAACAATGCAGGTGCATTTTGAAATGTTTTAACTAATCATCTTGTAATGAATGTCACTTCAGTTCTACTTTCTGAGTATGAATTATCATATGCAGTAAAAGACAGAACAATATGCAAGCACTGTAAAAGGTTTTGCCACAAACTCAACTGACAGGCTTGTCTCCTGTATGATTTCACATGAGTCTCTTCAGACCTGGTTGATTTTAGTTGAGAGCTGCGGTTGTTCTGTAGGTGTCTTTGCATAGTGCTTGTGTTAGCCACGGTGTATGGCACTATTTTCTTACAGTGCTTACATACTGGCTGTGTCTCATTTGGAAGGCTGCGTCCTCCGGAGCTCACATTTGTCGGCCGCATACGTCATCGAGGCTGCCTCCTTTTAATTTTTTTTTTTATTATTATTTTTTTTATTGGGAATGCAAAAAAAGGTTAACAGTTGTATAAATGTAAGTGCATATACATAAAAGGCATTGACAATAGATAAAAAATAAGAACAAGAAAGACAAAAAATAAAAATAAAAATGAAACAAGACAGCCTTGATGATGTATGCGGCCGATAATTGCGACCTCCGGAGGACGCAGCCTTCCAAACGAGACACAGCCTTTGTTCGTGTCTTGTCTGTCACTCTGTCACCATTTATTTTTTCCACCGGGTACCTAAAATGCTGCCACACAAATGGTTTAAAAGTGGCGGGGGCATCTTCTATGCTAATTTCACCCTCACACTCCATCATGCTGATATCGTGAGACAGCTTTTCACCTCAACGAGAAATATCGTCACGTTTTAATATTGCGAGATCTCGTCACACCCCTTTTCACCACTGACCACATGAAATTAATTAGACGTCTGATGTTATCAGAAGAGCTGTGGCCCCGAATAAACACCACCTGATCTATACGTATAAGAGGTGTCAAAACTTTACTTAATCGATTAGACAAAATTTTTGACAAAATTTTAACGTCTAACTGGATCAGGGAAATTAGATGGGAACTCTTACACTTGCTTGGATCTTTGTGCTTTTTAAGAATCAGACTGATCTGGGCTTGTGTCATGGTTGGCGGAAGCTTTCCGTTCTTTAATGATTCCATATAAACTTCTAACAAAAGTAGAGCCAGTTCTGTAGCATAAGATCTAAAAAATGTAGCGGCAAAGCCATCTGGCCCCAGAGCCTTGCCTGTGGGCAGGGCCTTGATTATCTGGTCAAGCTCCTCCGAGGTTGTCTCAGAATCAAGATAATTTTTTTTGCTCAGTCGTCAGTTTAGGGAGATCTAATGGTTCCACAAAGTTTCTAATATCTTCATCAGTAGACAAAGGTGTGGAACTATTAAGATCATGATAGAATTCTTTAAAAGCATTATTAATATCAATGGCCGAGGTAAAAATTTCACCATCAGCAGATTTCACTGAGGGAATGGTAGAAAAAGATTCTCTCTGCTTTATATATCTAGCCAAAAGATTCTCTTCTTTGTCCCCTGACTCAAATATGACTTTCTTGCCATTAATAAGCAAAACTCCACCTTCCGTGACAAAATGGTATTATATCTGTATTTTAATCGGGCCAATTCTCTGAGGCCATCAGATGACATTTGGCACTTCAGTTCTGTCTCTGTACTTTTAATATTCTCTTCCAACTCCACGAGTTCTCGTGCTTTGGATTTTTTGATGAATGAGGCATACTGTATGATCCGACCCCTAAGAACCACCTTAAGTGCCTCCCAAGCCATGCCCACAGAGGATACTGAGGACCAGATGGTCTCCATATAAACATTGATTTCAGTCTTTAACATTTGTTGGAAATTAGGATTTTGCAAAAGGGATACATTAAAGCGGCAACTATATGATTTATTTTTCTCCGTATGTGGCAACACCTCTAAACTCACCAGGGTGTGATCTGAGACTAAGATGTTTCCAATCAACAATCAACAACAGATGAAATGAGGGACTCAGATATTTTTTAAAAATCTGTTCTAGAATAAATCGTATGTACTGATGAACATTTTTTTTATAGTCCCTACCAGATGGGTTCAAAAGTCTCCAAATATCTGTAAGACCAAGATTTTTACACATCCTGTGAAGTTTCAGTGTTGCTCTAGGGGGCTTACATACTTTTGCTTCACTATGATTAAGGACTGAGTCCATCAATAGATTAAAGTCTCCTCCCAATATTATATCATCAGGGGTGCCAGCAGCTTGCATCATCCCTTCAAGATCTATAAAAAAAGCCCTGATCATCAGCGTTAGGTGCGTAAATATTAGCCAAAATCAACCTTTGCCCCTGAATTTCTGCTAAAACAATAATGACTCTTCCTAATTTATCTTCACCCTGTTTGAGACATTTGAATTTTAGATGTTTACTTATCAATGTAATGACTCCCCTGCTCTTACTTAAGCCAGCACTAAAGAAAACATGACCACCCCATATCTTCCCAAATTTTTCAGCTTCCTGCGGGGAAATATGTGTTTCTTGAAGAAACACTATATCATATTTCTTACGTTTAAGAAAATAAATAACCTTCCTTCTTTTTATGGAAAACATGGCTCATCAGCTAGCAGACAATTGATTAAGCCAGTCTGTATGCTTCCTTAAACAGACTGGTCATATAGAAATTATTTACTGAGTCTGGTGTGGAAAATCTTGACTGGCCTGCACAAAGCCTAGACCTGAACCCCACTGAACATGAATTGGAATAGTGAATGCAAGCTGGACCTTACTGCCCAACATCAGTGCCTGACCTCAGTGATACTCTTGTGTCTGAATGCGAGCAAATCCCTGCAGCCATGTTCAATATCTAGTGAAAAGTTGAACCAGAGGAGTGACATACTTTGGGCCACATAGGGTATTTGTTATAATGTTATGAGCAACAGTCATTCAATTTAAAGTCACACTCACTGAGCACTCATTTATTGTTAACTGCATTAAAATCATTATATGTGATTTATATGAACATGTTTTCAGGGTGATCTGGGTCCATTTAATCCGGGTCTACCAGTAGACGTTCCTGTATGGTTGGCGCTCAATCTCAAACAGAGACAGAAGTGCAGGATAGTTCCTCCAGAATGGATGGACACTGGTGAGTTTTATGGTCATATATCTGTCCCAGTACACCTGAAACATCACTAAACACAGCTAATGCTTCCATTTCCAGACAAACTGGAGGAGATTCGAGAGCAGGAGAGAAAACTGGATACTTTTACTCCCATTCTAAGTCCATATTACATGGAGCTGACCAAATTATTACTCAATCAGTAAGTACAGCATCAATACATTTAGATGAATTTATGACCTGATTCAGTCAGACATGTCAACATTTGAAAGACACCATGAAATCAAAATTGGAATTTGGTGGCTTATAGTGAATGTCTGTAAGCTTGGAGTTCATCTATATGCAATTTTACTCCTCAAACTTGATGAAATTTCAGCTGTGGAAAGTGAAAAATAATTTTTGAACAGAAACTGTTACTTTAAAATCCGGTTACAGAGGCACTCGCATGGAGAAAAAGCATTGTTTATGTGGCACATTAAAGTCCACATTCCCAGAATTGAAGTGATCGCTCTCTTGGTTATTAGCGTATTAATGAAGAGCATTTTCCAGCGCTCTGATAATGTGTGTTATTGTGTGTCATAGCAGTTACTCTCAAGTTCCAGTATGACACTAAAGTAACATAAAGGCACCAATAAAATTTTTCTTGAAGCCAAAAAATAGTTTTATGTATCGCAAAGGAAGTTTTATAAGTAAATATATCATCTGCATGCGCAACACTTTAATGAATGAGTGCTACTCTCTTTGTGACACACATTCATAGCATGCGCACGCATGACTCGTGAAGCAAAACTGTTATTATCGTAGCTCAAAGTTCTTCCTGGAATGTTCTGCCAAAATAAAAGCCAGAGGGTTTTAAAGTTGAGAAATTCAAACTGAAATTGTATTATGGTATAATATAACTTTATTGTTATTATTAGTATTAGTAGTATTAAATTACAGTATTATTTAATATGTGATATCCTATCACAATTATCCAGTAGAGTAAGTTAACAATAATGTTTTCTTAATAGACTACACATTTTTTAATGTAATATAGAATGAAATGTGTAGTTACAGAAAAAGTGGTTTCAGTGTACTAATTAAGTAATAATTTTCGGTTTTCGGCCCAGTGTTTCGGCCCTGCATTTACACCTTGCATTAACATGCATTTCATATCCGGATAGTATCTGGATATTCTTTAGCTGGACTGTATTTACACCTTGCAGTCAAATGTCTCCACTGTGATCGAATAGAGATCTGGTCAAATTTACCTGCAAAAATTGGAAAACACTACTTAGATATTACATCAGAGGCTGTGGTAACTGAGAATTGTAGTCTTCTAGTGAATTTTAAAAACACTGGTAAATAATTAAAATGCTTTCTATCATTTTACAGTCGGTCGAAGGAAAAACCCTGACAAAGCTAAATTTCACGTCACCGAAGCAAATTTAATGGTATTCAATGCGCGAGTGAAGCCTGGTTTTACGCGAGTGTCAGTTATTAGAAAACAGGAGAGAGATGAGATATCCCAAGTGTAGTCCAATGGAATAATTCATGGGATTTTGTTCATTGTTCGGGTGCAGTATTGCAAGATGGCAGTGTCTGTTGTGTTCCTCACATTGTGATGGCTGAATTAACAGAAAAAGGCTAGAACACACAACACAGTGCTTTAACAACAGATGACTGTAGCATAACATCATCACATAAGTAATTACTTACATATTTGTATCCATGCATTTGCCTTTACAACTTCTTTGAATGTGGTCAGAATCCATTCCTGACCACCTCCCAATGTGGTTTGAGCGATCCGATCATGATCCGATCACGATACGTCTTGGGTGCATTTACACCTGTCATTTAATGTAGTCAAGTGCTATCTGATAGCCATCCGATCACCGGAAATGCAGTTTTCGGTGAAAAGCATTAAAACAAACATTTGTTTCTAGGGTGTCCACCTTATTGATGTTGGTAAGTTTAATGTTTTGTGCATTGAGCATTGAAATATTAAAACAGTGTTGTTTGTGTGCAGCGCTGCAGATAACATTCCTAAAGCTGATGAGATTCGTACACTGGTGAAGGACATCTGGGATACACGCATTGCTAAACTCAGACTTTCTGCAGACAGTTTCATCAGCCAGCAGGAGGCGCACGCGCGGGTAAATCACCACCACTAGTTATCACACGGGTAAACCATTAGAAAAGCAGAAATACTTACATGCTCTTTGCACACAGCTCTTTGCCTTTAAAGGGGTCAAATCATATATTGTTTACCGAAACCAACACAACTGATGGCACTAAAGCACAGAAAGCTGTTTTGACCACCAACATTAAACGCTGAAGTAACTAAAAGAACAAATCCTGAACATGCAGTGAGGATCTGTATTTCATTAGCATCAAATGCCTTAAAAACAAAAAAAAACAATTCTTATATGGGTTGTCTTAACATGTACAGTGCATTCAGAAAGTATTCAGACCCTGTAATTTTTTCACATTTTGTTATGTTGTAGTCAAAAATGCTTGAAATGATTTTTTTCACACCAGTCTACACTCCATACCCTATAATGACAAAGCAAAAATCAGATTTTTGATTATTTAGCTAAATATTAAAAAGAAAATAACTGAAAAATCACATTGACATAAGTATTCAGACCCTTTACTATGACTTGAAATTAGCTCAGATGCATCCCATTTCTCTGGTTCATCTACGAGATGTTTCTGCACTTTGGAGTCCACCTGTGGCAAATTTAATTGATTGGACATGATTTAGAAAGGCACACACCTGTCTATATAAGGTCTCACAGCTGAAAATCCATGTCAGCGCAAAAACCAAGCCATGAGGTCAAAGGAACTGCCTGCAGAGCTCAGAGACAGGATTGTGTTGAGGCACAGATCTGGGGAAGGTTGCAAAAAATTTCGGCTGCATTGAAGGTTCCCAAGAACACAGTGGCCTCAATAATTCTTAAATGGAAGAAGTTTGGAACAACCAGGACTCTTCATAGAGCTGGCCGCCCTGCCAAACTGAGCAAACGGGCAATATCCTTAATGAAAACCTGGTCCAGAGCGCTCAGGACCTCAGACTGGGCTGAAGGTTCACCTTCCAACAATGACCCCAAGCACATAGTAGAGCCCGACCAATATGGGATTTTTGAGACCGATACCGATTTTAGAGGGGGAAAATTCACCGATTGCCGATATGGTGGCCGATATAGTTCATTTTTGAGCTGGAATGAAAACGGACCCTTTTCTATGTGGATTGTGCACCGATTTTGCACCGATATGACTGCAAATGTACTCAGAAGGCTGCTTTCTTAAACAAATATTTTTATCAAAAAATATTTGACATTATTATTATACATTGTCAACAAATTCCAAAAATGAACACTGAGAAAATAAAGAATAAATAAAAATACAATAAATAGCTTAAAAAACATCAGTACTGTATGTTCAGTATTAGTCAGTTGCTGACCATTTAAATAAAGAATAAATTAAAATAACTAAATAAAAATCAGTACTGTATGTTTAGTATCAGTCAATGGCTGACCATTTAAATAAGGAATAAATTAAGATTATAACTAAATTAAATCAGTACTGTATGTTTAGTATCAGTCAGTTGCTGACCATTTAAATAAAGAATAAATTAAAAATACAATAAATAGCTAAATAAACATCAGTACTGTATGTTCAGTATCAGTCAGTTGCTGACCATTTAAATAAAGAATAAATTAAAATGATAGCTAAATAAAAATCAGTACTGTATGTTTAGTATCAGTCAATGGCTGACTATTTTAATACTGCCAGTCAGTTAGGGGCAGATTGTAAAACAAGAAGCATTTACACCTGCCGAGTCAAGAGATAAACAACAGCAGCAGTGTTACACTGTATTCTGCTATACAAGTTCAGGGGAAACTTTCAACGTTGGATAACCAGACTTTTAAATATTACATTTTGTAAATGCAATGACAGGAATTGTTCAGTTGAAGGGGGCACCAAACTGTGAATCCTGAACAAAACAGTTTGGTGAATACATGTTCAGTGGAAAGGAGGATGTGAGAACCGGCTTGATAATATAAATAATATTTTAATAATAAACTAAACCAAAAAGACAAACACACACAGGTGTCGGACAGCTGTCCGTAACACTCTCTCTGTCGCACTGCCGTCTCCAGTTAGCCTTATCCCTCTCGGGCTTAATCAGCCTAATTAGGGTCCGGGTGTGCGGAATCACGAGAGAGAGAGAGAGAGAGAAAAAAAATGTAATTACTCGCTGGTTCTCCGATACGCCGTAGCCTGGTCCTCAGCCACTGGTGGACGACAGTCAAGCCACCCCTGGCAGACGGAATGCCCTGCCGCGTTTTCGGTGGATGGTAGGGGTCTCCCCCGCCCCTGGCAGCAGTCCTCCTGCTCCAGGCGGTCGGCCAGGGACCCCTCCCCGCTCACGGTCGGTGATCTCAGAACCCTCCGCGTTTCAGCAGCTGGCAGTGGCCTTGACTGCTCCAGGCGGTCGGTTAGGAGCCCCTCCTCCCCTTGTGGTCGGCGGCCGTTCCTCCATTCTCAGGCGGCCGGGCTCCTCCGTCCCCCGGCGGATGGCCGCGGCTGCTCCATTGGGGTGGATGGTAGTGGCGAGGACTCTACTACGGCGCATCCCTCCTCCTTCCTGGGTTTTGGCACCAGTGCAACACATTCAGTGGAAAGGAGGCGGCGAGAACCGGCTTGACGATATAAATAATATTTTAATGAGAACCTTAAACCAAAAGAGACACAGACACGGGTGTCGGACAGCTGTCCATAACTCTCTATCTGTCGCACTGCCGTCTCCGGTCGGCCTTATCCCTCTCAGGCTTCATCAGCCTAATTAGGGGCCGGGTGTGTGGAATCACGACCCGGCCCCGTCCTCCGCCCTGCCACAACGTTTACACATTAGCTTCCACTCAGCTGACAAGGGATGAGAGTAACTACGTGGTTAGCTAGTTAGCTATGAGCTCGTTGTCACGGAGAGTAAAAGATGGACGTTGTTTATTTTACTTTCCAGCATTGCGTCTAACCAAATAAGTAACAACGTAGCTTGAAATCAACACTCAACAGACACGATCCACCACCGTAAGTTGTCTGCTGAGCTGCAAAAAGATGCTCTGCTTACCTTTCTATCTGCTACATTACTGACTGCACTGACAAACTATAGCTGGCTAACATAGCAAACAGATGTGATAAACATGAGTGACATGGTTGTCAGGGACAGGGTTAACGTTATATTAGTTATATTGAAAAGGGAAAATGATGGGGTCATTGTTTATTAACTTTCCATTATGTATTTCACAAACTAGTTAGCAATTTATCGTGACGACACCGCTTAACTCCACACTGTCTGCAGAACCACCGTCAGCTCAACTCTGTAAACAGTGGAGTCGGAGCGCGCTTTGCTGGACAAACTACATTATGACACCAATTCTAAATCATCCAAGCATTGTTTTCTGCATATGTTCTGAAAAAAAGGTTTTCATATCTACGCATATCAGAAAACATATACGCCGATACCAATATATTGTGAAAGGCTAATACTGGCCGATAAATCGGTCAGGCACTAGCACATAGACAAGACAACACAAGAGTGGCTTAGGGACAACTCTGTGAATGTCCCTGAGTGGCCTAGCCAGAGCCCGGGCTTGAACCCAATCGAACATCTCTGGAGAGACCTGAAAATGGCTGTCCACCGACGGTCCCCATCCAACTTGACAGAGCTCGAGAGGATCTGCAAAGAAGAATGGCAGAAAATCCCCAAATCCAGGTGTGCAAAGCTTGTCACATCATACCCAAAAAAGACTAGAGGCTGTAACCGCTGCCAAAGGTGCTTCAACTAAGTACTGAGTTCAGTGTCTGAATACTTACACCGATCAGCCACAACATTAAAACCACCTGCCTAATATTGTGTAGGTCCCCCTCGTTCCACCAAAACTGCACCAACCTGCATCTCAGAATAGCATTCTGATATGATATTCTTCTCACCACTATTGTACAGATTGTGGTTTATCTGAGTTACCGTAGACTTTGTCAGTTTGGCCATTCTCTGTTGACCTCTCTCATCAACAAGGCATTTCCATCCGCAGAACTGCCACTCACTGGATGTTTTTTTGTTTTTGGCACCATTTGGAGTGAATTCTAGAGACTGTTGTGTGTGAAAATCCCAGGAGATCAGCAGTTACAGAAAAACTCAAACCAACCAGTCTGACTACCACCCCTGGAGTCGCGAGTTTGAATCCAGGGCATGCTGAGTGACTCCAGCCAGGTCTCCTAAGCAACCAAATTGGCCTGGTTGCTAGGGAGGGTAGAGTCACATGGGGTAACCTCCTCGTGGTTGCAATTAGTGGTTCTCGCTCTCAATGGGGCATGTGGTAATTTGTGCGTGGATCGCGGAGAGTAGCATGAGCCTGCACATGCTATGAGTCTCCGCAGTTTAATGCACAGCGAGCCACGTGATAAAATGCACAGATTGACGGTCTCAGAAGCGGAGGCAACTGAGACTTGTCCTCCGCCACCCGGATTGAATTGAGTAACTGCGCCACCATGAGGACCTACTAAGTAGTGGGTATTGGGCATTCCAAATTGGGAGAAAAGGGGATAAAATATTTTTTTTTTTTTTAAAAACCAGCCTGTCTGGCATCAACAATCATCCATGCGATTATCTAATCAGCCAATCTTGTGGCAGCAGTGCATAAAATCATGCAGATACGGGTCAGGAGCTTCATTTAATGTTCACATCAACCATCAGAAAGGGGAAAAATGTGATCTGAGTGATTTGGACCGTGACATGATTGTTGGTGCCAGATGGGCTGGTTTAAGTATTTCTGTAACTGCTGATCTCCTGGGATTTTCACACACAACAGTGTTTAAACATACAGTCTCCAATTTACAACATTTGTTTTAACAGTCATTATGTGAGTGCATTACACATTGATTTTAAACAAATGTACACAGCACAAATATAAACAGTATACATGGGAGTGCCATATAATCTGAATTGTTCCAATTGATAACATGTTTTAACCGTTAATATTATATATTTTTTTAAACTTGATTCTTTGTAAACACCCTCAGACAATGGTGTATACATGATAATACTGCCAGTCAACTTGTCCAGCTGGGGAACTGAAGTAGTTTGTGAAGTGTTTTGAATGTTTCCTTTCTCGTTGAGCAAATCAATATCAAACTTTTCATCGATGTTGCAGCTGGTAGAGAAATCCATTTTCTTTTTCAATCTGGTCATTATAGAAATCGCAGGCCTGTCTTTCGTATTGCAAGTTAATGGCAAGTTTGCATAACAACCATGTAGCAGTTCTTCTTATCCATGATGGCCAAAGGGCAGACCAGCTGAAAGGTGCTTTGTTCCACCTACCGTACAGAGTTAAAAATGCTTGTCGATTAGCGCAACAATTTTCCGAGGAGGCAAAAATATAAATTAGTATCGAAAGATAAAACCAATAAAAGATTGCAGTGGGTCTAAATATCATGCATTATTATGTGTTTTTGCTGCTAATTATGCTCCCATACACAGATGTCTTGATAACTACAGATGTATTATTTTGATCACCAACTCAACACTTGTAAATACAACAAACGAACGGAACACGACACAGCACCAGCTACAGACTACGATCAATGCAAACATTTATAAATGAATGGAGGGCCCCATTCCATGTACATGTAGGCTACTGTATGTGTAGCCGAACTCCATCCTCCACTGCTTCATTGCGTCAAATAAATATATGATCATGTCGTTCAGTCTTCCACAAGTTTTAGATCTTCCAATAGCTTTTATTCCATCAATATTTTGCCATATTTTGAAAGTTCACCTTTCGCATTATCCACAAGTAGGCTTGATGAAGCGTAAACGTGATACTGAAAGCTGATTTGCTTGAATGGTTACCTCTGATAATGATTGTTTATGAATGCGGAAGGAGGTACATTTCATTGTGCCTCCGTTTGGATGCTTATTAAACAGAAGCAGATGATGTTGCCCCATTTGAATATCCATTTTGATTGGTCAGTTTACTAATGAGAGAAGGCTTTATGCCATCAGCCTCCTCTGGCATTCATACCGATTCATACAGTAATTTAAACTCACCTGTCTACCGTGTATGAAAGAAAAATAAATCGAAAAATATATTTCTCCATTAAAGGCATCTGAGTTGTGTATGTTATTAAGTAAACTGATGAAAAAGTTTATTTTGAATTTATTTTTGAGGAGGCTCCACCTCCCTTGCCGTCGCTGATATACAGTATTCTTTTTCCAGCTGGATAACCTCACACTGATGGAGATCAACACCACACGCTCATTTCTTCTGGATTCTCTGAACTGCATGTATAAACTGCGCTCAAACCTGCAGCCAGGCAGAACTCATGACTACTGAGACGCTCACAAATGCCGTACTTGCTCTTACATGACTTATGTCATTTTCAGCCTCATACAGTCATGTGTTGCGCAATAAACGGCAACTGTCACAACTGGGATCAAGTTTGCTTTCATGTTCTGTAGATATGGAATTTGAGCTTTCGATGATGTTGTAATGGTTTAGTTGAAATATGGCTTTGTGGTTCCTGTATTCCTCACATTTTTGTCAACTATTGTTCATAAAACTGTACAGATAAATAACGGAGAGTATTTTTTGTGTGATTAATCTTTTGTTTTAAACACATTTATAAAAAAAACTTCACAAGCCCGGTCAGGAGCCATTTTTTCACAGTGTATGTTTGACAATAAAATTGTTTGTTGATTTTTGTAGTTGGATTATCTTTTTGTTTTATTTTTATTTTTTGTAGATGGTTTGGCATTATTAACCATCCATGTTTACTGTTGACTCTTTATGATGATTTTTCAAAGATCAAGATGATATCTGTTCATACCCTCAATGTGTAAATAGGTGACTAACGCTGGACTGTCACTGTAACAGACAAGCATAAAACCTTAATGAAGGGTTGTATATAATAAAGAATGTGTTTAAAACTATTCCTGTTTATATGCATTAAACAGTCATCAACCCGTCATGTGCTGGGGATGTTTAGCGTTGGAAATAACTAATCCCTGTTATTCATTACTATGAGTTATTTGTTTGCATTTGTTCATTCACATTTCATTAGAGAGAATTATCATTTGTGAGTATTTTTATACATATACACAGAAGTAATGAGCGAGCATCATTAAACAGCATATTCAACTTGTACCTTGTGGACCTGAGATCTAAATTTTCACATTCAGTTTCCTCTCTTCACTCTTAATATTGTTTTAAATCATACATATAATACATAAAAATGAATATATATGTAGTTTTACTATAGTAATATTGTTGTAAACGTCTTTTTTTGGCGGAAAACAGATTTGATGCAGTTAACCATGGTTTTACTACAGTAATATGGTGTTAATATATTAACCATGTTTAATTTTGTGGTTACAATTATTTTACTACAAAATACCATGGTGATACTATGGTTACTGTATCTGTAGAGGGCGTCAGGACAGATCAGTGTTTTTTTCATCCCCATTTCATATCATCAAACACTTTATTTTAGTAAACGTTCACAAAGTATTTTAAATGTGGAAATAAAATGTCTAAAGGGAGTAATTTATAATAACTGAAAGTAAACATTGGTTGTTCTCGTGGTGATTGGTGGCTGGGTGTGAGACGGGCGTTTTCTCCAGCGAGGAGTATCAGCGTCTAGGTCAATCCTGGAAATCACTGAATTGTTAAATGAGAAATTGTGTGTTCAGTAGCGCATCAGTCTGTGGTGTTGATTCTGCTCATGATGTGTGTTCAAATGCTTTCCTCTGAGATAACATGGCCCAGATAGTTTAGTGATTTCTTGACAAGAAGAGCTGGCAGATCCCAGTTCCACTTGCTTGAAGTTTTTAAAATGCTGTTGAACATCCCTTGGGTACACGACAGTGTTGTCAATGTGGACAAAACAACACTTGCCGATGAGTTCTTGTAATACCCTGTTCATTAGTCTCTGGAACATGGCTCTTGCATTTTTCAGACCAACCGGTAGATGCAGATATTTGTACTGGTTCTGTTTGGTGACGAAGGCTGTCTTCTAGAGGAGTTTTTGCATTGAGTGCCCAGTTGTCTACACAAAATCGGGTATTCCCATCTTTCATAGGAACTAAGACCACCGGTGCGGCCCAATGTGATGTGTATGGACAAATGACTCCCTTTTGAGTATACTCTCTACTTCCTCATCTATGAACATTTGCTTGTGGATCGGTGCTGGGTATGATCTCTTCTGTACAGGGACCGAGTCAGTGGTTACTATTTGATGTTTAATAACTGTGGTCTGACACAAGGTATCCATAAAAACTGTCGGTCTGTCTTGTAACAGGCTTTCCAATTATTACTTATCTGTACTGGGAGCATCTGCATGGCTCACCGGTTCTTTGATGGCAGTGACGGTGGTATCGGGTATCTGAACGGTTATTAAGTTTACCAAGTTTTTCTCTAAGTCTGAGCTGTACTTTTCCTGTTTGTCCATCTTGCTCTCCAGTTGGTTTGCTTCAAAAGTATTAATTTTTAACAATAGTAACCTAGGGGGCCTGGGTAGCTCAGAGAGTATTGATGCTGACTACCACCCCTGGAGTCACGAGTTCGAATCCAGGATGTGCTGAGTGACTCCAGCCAGGTCTCCTAAGCAACCAAATTGGCCCAGTTGCTAGGGAGGGTAGAGTCACATGGGTTAACCTCCTCGTGGTCGTGATTAGTGGTTCTTGCTCTCAATGGGGTGCGTGGTAAGTTGTGTGTGTAGCATGAGCCTCCACATGCGGAGTCTCCACGGTGTCATGCACAACGAGCCACGTGATAAGATGCACAGATTGATGGTCTCAGAAGGGGAGGCAACTGAGACTTGTCCTCCGCCACTCCAATTGAGGTGAGTAACTGCACCACCACGAGGACTACTAAGTAGTGGGAATTGGGCATTCCAAATTGGGAGAAAAGGGGATAAAAAAACAAAAAGGAAAAAACAATAGTAACCTAGGTAATTAATTCTCGGGCACACGTGTTTGTAAATAAAAAATAAAAAAATCACGTCCAAACTACACCCACGATTAGTTTTAACCAATCATCAACACTCTTCGACTAGCCGAGTTCTCCGAGGTCATGAATTTCAGAGATGTGTGCGAACTGGAGAAATGTAAGCAAACTCTTTTCTTTTCACTGCATTTCGTCATATTTTTAGGTAAACTAAAAGAAGCCTGTTCACCCAGCAAGTAAATATTAGCCTTTAGAGGAATATTCCGGGTTCAATACAAGTTGAGCTCAATCGACAGCATTTGTGGCATAATGTTGATTGCCAAAAAATAATTTTGACTCGTTCGTCCTTTTCTTTAAAAAAAAAAAAAAAAAAATGGATGTTTCATTTACAGACTATGTCTCCTTTGGGTTTAAATGAAGACTTTGGTCTTTCATGTTTTCTGTTAAAAAAAAAAAAAAAAAAATTCTGGGCATGATGTTTATGAACGGCATTATTGCCTAATGTGTTATTGTTCCCATCATTATTTTCATTTATTATTTGTTGTTCCATATGGAGTTGAACTGAAGTCTGTGGATTGATTGTTTGATTATGATCACCTGAAGATTTGTAGTGTGCTCTTTTTATGTAACTATTGAGAATAAGTGAATTGTTACACTGACGACGGCAGACAGCCGAAACGTTTGTACTATTTTTATCTCCTGCTTGAATCTAATAAAAGTATTTTTAGAGTGCAGACCTTTTTGCATTTTCATATTGATACATAGGTCTTAGCACCTAATTAGCTGGGAGAGTGCGGTGAGTGCTTTGATTTAAAGAAAAAAAGAAGCAAAAATCGAGGTTACAGTGAGGCACTTACAATTGAAGTGAATGGGGCCAAATTTTGGAGGGTTAAAAGGCAGAAACGTGAAGCTTATAATTTTATTAATTTTATTTTATCTTTTGTTGAAATTAATGTATTATTTGAGCTGTTAAGTTGTTTAAATCATAATTTTTACAGTAATTTTAGACTTTGTTGACATATCGTCATTGCAATGAAGTTGTAAAATTGGCTATAACTTTACACAGAGAAGGTTAGTAAGTGGTTTTATCACAATAAAATTCTGTTTACGTATCGTTTACGTTTTGTGGCTATACTTTTGAAATAGTGAGTTTTAACATTTGTAGATTGGCCCCATTTACTTCCATTGTAAGTGCCTCACTGTAACCCAGATTTGAAATATTTTTAAATAAAAGGAGGGACATCAACATTTTTCCAAAAATGCTGTGTTGATTGAGCTTAACTTGTATTGAACCCGGAATATTCCTTTAAGGAGCAGTCACAATACAATTCGTACTCCATGATCCTGGTCAGTTGCGATGTCCAAAATGATTTTGCATGCTCAAAGCCTATAGTGTGAGCAAGGCTTTACAAGTAAAAGAGTTAAACACCTTTTAGATAACCTGTCAGTTAACTCGAGAATGTGCATGCATTAGCTGGATCAGCCTGAAAAATTTTGTTTTTGAGCATGATCTGAGCTAGGGCTGGGCGGTATGGCATTATATATCATAGCGATATAAAGGATCAACCGGTAGAGATTTTTGTATAGGCTACTGTCTATATCGCAGTATGTAAAGGCCTGTGTGCGACGCTTGTCCAGGCTACTTGTGAGAGAGACAAGAAGGAATACAGAACGCGGAAGGGAGGAATTTATTTTTTTTAATTAAAAGGTGCCATTCCCTTTCGAGTCGGTCACTTCGATGCTGCTTCAGTAGCTGACACTAAGGGGTTATCTCTGCAGGAATACTGATCTCTGAATTCTTTAAAATCATGGCAGTTTAAATTGGCAGATAGTGCTGTAGGGGAATACAGTCATACCCAGTAAAGAGACCAGTTTGAACAATGAAGACCAGGAGTCAAAGTTGAAGTTTCAAACAATAGAGAAATAGTTTACTGAAGGCAAAGTTCTCCACATTTCCAAAGGCAAAGACAGAAACAGAAGGCTCTAACCTCAAACTAACTTAGATAACAAACAACCATAATTACAGGCAAATGCAAATGAGTTGGCATCATCTTTACAGGTTAATCATACAGATATTTTCTGAAACTAACCAAACATGGTAAACTGCTGATCTATGCAAAAGTTGTTATTTAGAAGCATAACACTGATTAGGTGGAACCAAGAATCCACAGATGAGGGTCAAAGTTAATCATAAATCCAAAAGGACTTTTCTTCTTTTAGACCTGGTGCCAGAGGTTGACTGATCATTTTACCCGATCACCTGGCTCCATCACTCCAACAATTCCTGTAATTGATTTAGATAAAGACAATAGGAGAGAGTAGACTATAGGAGAGATTGAGAAATACAAATAAGGAAAAAGAAAATACTGCATCTTAAGATAAAGAAGAGACTGTATCTTTTTTCTTTTTGATTTTCTCCCCAATTTGGCATGCCCAATTCCCAATGCACTCTGAGTGTGGAGGCTCATGCTATTCTCTGTGGCATCCATGCACAACTCACCATGTGCCCCACTGAGAGCAAGAACCACATTAAAGTGACCACAAGGAGGTTAACCCAATGTGACTCTACCCACCCTAGCAACAGGGCCAAGTGGTTGCTTAGGAAGCCTGACTGGAGTCACTCAGCATGCCTTGGATTCAAACTTGTGACTCCAGGTATGGTAGTCAGTGTCTTTACTTGCTGAGCTAACCAGGCCCCCTGAGACTGTATCTTCTTAATGCTGAATGTCATCGAAACGCAGGCTGAATGTTTTCTTTTTCTTCTAGAACAAAACATTAAGACTCACAGCTTGCACTTACAAGTACACTGAGAATTTCTAGGTGAAAGGGTACAGGAGGTTTATTCTTTACCTAAAACTTTAACACAATAAAACTCTTGTTTGCTTTGATCAATAATCAATTGAATTATTGAAAATTCACATGTATATTTGTTCTCTGGGAGCCGGGCTAAATGAGTAAGCACTGTTTCCTGCATTCCTGATATAAATCAGACCCTCAGTCGCAATGTTGTTGCCGATAAATGTTCTTGAATTTGATGCTTGCCAAAGTCTTTTGAGGATGTCTCTATTTCCCCATTCAGGTAGTTAGGAGCAGTACTTGTATGACTGAAAATAGCTGTACGTTGGCGTGACATGCTGAGCATCAGAACTTCATGAGGTTTGTGTAGACCTTTCAGAAGAGAGCAGACATTGCAAGGTGGCTTGTGGGGCTAGAGTTATGATTTTTGATTTGGGTGCGAAAGTGTCTCGTGTTCAAATCCAAGAATAGCTTGTTCTTGCCCTTCGATCTTCCAACTTTATCCCATGGGGTGCAAAGTCTTAATGTCAGCGTTACAACCAAGCAAGCATTTTCTGTGAAATTGGACATAGACAGTAGAAAGATGTGGATGGTTAGCGCAGTTGGTTAGAGCGCGGTGCTAATAATGCCAAGGTCACAGGTTTGATCCCTGTATGGGCTAGGGTGAGTTTTGATCTGAATCTCTCTAGAGCGCATGTGTAGTGTCATATCCTATAAATCCATGATGGATTTACAGGACATGTAGCTGAAATAGAGCGCCATAGTATCTAACCTGGGATGTTTAGATTTTTAGTCTGCGTTCTGGCTGCCCATGCCCTCCTTTGAACTACTTACCAAAGCGCAATAACACTCTCAACAGTGAAAGAGTACAGTTCCATGGTGTAATGGTTAGCGCTTTGAATCCAACAAGCTGAGTTCAAATCCTGGTAGAACCTCCTTAGGCTTTTGTGCCCAAAAACAGAGGTTGGCTGTTGAAGTCCCCATAAGAGGCCTAAAATGTGCCCTTCTCTTGCTAATTTCCACAAAGCATGTTCGTTGTCCACACCCAGGGGAGTGCTTTTTAGTAACCGTCGGTTCCATGGTGTAATGGTTAGCACTCTGGACTCTGAATCCAGTGATCTGAGTTCAAATCTCGGTGGGACCTTCCTTGTCTTTTGCACCAAAGGTTCGGAGGACCCAATCAAAAGTACTTTTCAAAATCAGTGAGCCTCCAAATCTCCTGTATGAAAGCATTCGTACTCTGCTGCGAGTGGCAGAGATCTATGAATAGGAGAATGCAGATCGATACCCTGTGTCAAAAGTGAGTTTTGTGGTAAAGAAGTTTAGCACCCATGAAGAATGTGACATGGTAACTGTTCCCAAGGAAACTTCATTGCAAATTAAATTTGCGTTTCGAGTAAGAAATACATGAACATGTCTGAGCGCTACATGAGAAATGGAACAAATGAAAAAAAAAATATTTGCATTTTTGTTAGAATTTATTGGGGATTTCACATGTTGTTGAACTATATTCTTGCCCAAGAGTTTTGAAGATTTCTCTATTTCCCCATTCACATAGATAGGAGCTATAATTGCATGACTGAAAAAAGCTGTACATGGGTGTTGCATGCTGCAATACTCTGCTTGCCAGGTCCATGAGCGTTTCACCATGCGCTTATATAAAAAATATGTACATATATTGTTCTTGTTGCACTCTAATCTGTCTTGGATAGTATTTTTCTGATACAATTGAATATTTGGAATGCAGCACTTTTCGTGTTATTGTCTCCTTAAGATGAATCGCTTATGTTGTATTATTCCTCTATTATAAGCCGCTTTGGATAAAAGCATCTGCCAAATGAAGAAAAGTAATGTAATATAATGGATGAGAAACATAATTTGATGCCCAGGTCTGTAAAATTAGTGAAGAACACTAAAAAGAGAAAGTTCCCTCGTGGAGTATTGCTGCATGCCAGGCCCACGTACAGCAGACTTTAGTTCTGAATCTCTCTTCTGCTGAGCTCTCATTTGCAGGATAGCCTCATGTAAATCCATGAGGAATGAAGGTTAGCGCTCTGGCCTCTGAATCCAGCGATACCAGTTAAAATCTCGGTGGGACCTTCTGTGACTTTTGTGCCAAAAGGTGCAAAGGACCCAATCAGAAGAACTTTGGAAAAGCTGCGAGCCTCCAAAATCTACTGAAGTGAAAGTGTACCAACTCTGCTGGCCAGGTCTATCACATTCAAATTGTGATGACCCGATTTTAGATTAGAGTACAGTTGCTGAAAGGTGAAGTTCCTCATGGAGAATGTGGGAATCGATCCCGCTACCTCTCGCATGCTAAGCGAGCGCTCTACCATTTGAGCTAATTCCCCTCCTGGTATAGGGGCAATGTGCCTTTCTTTCATTTTTGTTGGTTCCTCAGCTATGCATCCCAGAGGTACCAAACCACTCTTGTTTGTTTCCTTTCGGAGTGGGCCATGGGCCATTAACACCTTCCAATAGTCAGAAAGACAATGTCCAAGGAGTCTCACGAGGTAGTCATCCTGTATCATATGTGAGTTTTGTGGTCAAGTAGGTTAGCCCCCGTGAAGAATGTGACATGGTACGTTTTTCCAAGGAAACTTCAATACACATTCAACTTGCATTTAAAGAAAGCAATAGATGCAGATGACTATGAGCGCTACATGAGAAATGGAACAAATGAAGCAAAATTTTGATTTGCAGTTTTGTTAGGATTTGTTGGCGATAAATGTTCTTGAATTTGATGCTTGCCAAAGTCTTTTGAGGATGTCTCTATTTCCCCATTCATGTTGTTAGGAGCAGTACTTGTATGACTGAAAATAGCTGTACGTTGGCGTGACATGCTGAGCATCAGAAATTCATGAGGTTTGTGTAGACCTTTCAGAAGAGAGCAGACATTGCAAGGTGGCTTGTGGGGCTAGAGTTATGATTTTTGATTTGGGTGCGAAAGTGTCTCGTGTTCAAATCCAAGAATAGCTTGTTCTTGCCCTTCGATCTTCCAACTTTATCCCATGGGGTGCAAAGTCTTAATGTCAGCGTTACAACCAAGCAAGCATTTTCTGTGAAATTGGGCACAGACAGTAGCAAGACGTGGCCGGTTAGCTCAGTTGGTTAGAGCGTGGTGCTAATAACGCCAAGGTCACGGGTTTGATCCCCGTACGGGCCAGGGTGAGTTTTGATCTGAATCTCTCTAGAGCTCTTGTGTCATGTCCTGTAAATCCAATGTCAGAATGTGATCCATGCAAATGTAGCTGAAACAGGGAGCTATAGACTGAAAATCTGAACATCCCAGGTTAGAAACTGTGTTCTGCCTACCATCTGTCCTGGCTGCCCATGCCCTCCTTTGAACTACTTACCAAAGAGCAATAACACTCTCAACAGTGAAAGAGTACAGTTCCATGGTGTAATGGTTAGTGCTTTGAATCCAACAAGCTGAGTTCAAATCCTGGTAGAACCTCCTTAGGCTTTTGTGCCCAAAAACAGAGGTTGGCTGTTGAAGTCCCCATAAGAGGCCTAAAATGTGCCCTTCTCTTGCTAATTTCCACAAAGCATGTTCGTTGTCCACACCCAGGGGAGTGCTTTTTAGTAACTGTCGGTTCCATGGTGTAATGGTTAGCACTCTGAATCCAGTGATCCGAGTTCAAATCTCGGTGGGACCTTCCTTGTCTTTTGCACCAAAGGTTCGGAGGACCCAATCAAAAGTACTTTTCAAAATCAGTGAGCCTCCAAATCTCCTGTATGAAAGCATTCGTACTCTGCTGTGAGTGGCAGAGATCTATCAATAGGAGAATGCAGATCGATACCCTGTGTCAAAAGTGAGTTTTGTGGTAAAGAAGTTTAGCACCCATGAAGAATGTGACATGGTAACTGTTCCCAAGGAAACTTCATTGCAAATTAAATTTGCGTTTCGAGAAAGAAATACATGAACATGTCTGAGCGCTACATGAGAAATGGAACAAATGAAAAAAAAAATATTTGCATTTTTGTTAGAATTTATTGGGGATTTCACATGTTGTTGAACTGTATTCTTGCCCAAGAGTTTTGAAGATTTCTCTATTTCCCCATTCACATAGATAGGAGCTATAATTGCATGACTGAAAAAAGCTGTACATGGGTGTTGCATGCTGCAATACTCTGCTGGCCAGGTCTATCACATTCAAATTGTGATGACTTGGTCTTAGATTAGAGAACAGTTGCTAAAAGGTCAAGTTCCTCATGGAGAATGCGGGCATCGATCCCGCTACCTCTCGCATGCGAAGCAAGCGCTCTACCATTTGAGCTAATTCCCCTCCTGGTGAAGGGGGCAACGTGCCTTTCTTTCATTTTTGTTGGTTGCTCAGCTATGCATCCCAGAGGTACCAAACCACTCTTGTTTGTTTCCTTTTGGAGTGGGCCATGGGCCATTAACACCTTCCAATAGTCAGAAAGACAATGTCCAAGGAGTCTCACGAGGTAGTCATCCTGTATCATATGTGATTTTTTTGGTAAAGAAGTTTAGCACCCATGAAGAATGTGACATGGTAACTGTTCTCAAGGAAACTTCATTGCAAATTAAATTTGCATTTCGAGAAAGAAATACATGAACATGTCTGAGCGCTACATGAGAAATGGAACAAATGAAAAAAAAAAAAAACAATTGCATTTTTGTTAGGATTTATTGGGGATTTCACATGTTGTTGAACTGTATTCTTGCCCAAGACTTTTGAAGATTTCTCTATTTCCCCATTCACATAGATAGGAGCTATAATTGCATGACTGACAAAAGCTGTACATGGGTGTTGCATGCTGCAATACTCTGCTTGCCAGGTCCATGAGCACTTCACCATGCACTTATATAAAAAATATGTACATACAGTGGTGTGAAAAAGTGTTTGCCCCCTTCCTGATTTCTTATTTTTTTGCATGTTTGTCACACTTAAATGTTTCAGATCATCAAACAAGTTTAAATATTAGTCAAAGGTAACACAAGTAAACACAAAATGCAGTTTTTAAATGAAGGTTGTTATTATTAAGGGAAAACAAAATCCAAACCTACATGGCCCTGTGTGAAAAAGTGATTGCCCCCAAACCTAATAACTGGTTGGGCCACCCTTAGCAGCAACAACTGCAATCAAGCGTCTGCGATAACTTGCAATGAGTCTTTTACAGCGCTGTGGAGGAATTTTGGCCCACTCATCTTTGCAGAATTGTTGTAATTCAGCCACATTGGAGGGTTTTCGAGCATGAACTGCCTTTTTAAGGTCATGCCACAGCATCTCAATAGGATTCAGGTCAGGACTTTGACTAGGCCACTCCAGTCTTAATTTTGTTTTTCTTCAGCCATTCAGAGGTGGACTTGCTGGTGTGTTTTGGATCATTGTCCTGCTGCAGAACCCAAGTTCGCTTCAGCTTGAGGTCACGAACAGATGGCCGGACATTCTCCTTCAGGATTTTTTGGTAGACAGCAGAATTCATGGTTCCATTTATCACAGCAAGTCTTCCAGGTCCTGAAGCAGCAAAACAGCCCCAGACCATCACACTACCACCACCATATTTTACTGTTGGTATGATGTTCTTTTTCTGAAATGCGGTGTTACTTTTATGCCAGATGTAATGGGACACACACCTTCCAAAAAGGTCAAATTTTGTCTCGTCAGTCCACAGAGTATTTTCCCAAAAGTCTTGGGGATCATCAAGTTGTTTTCTGGCAAAAATGAGACGAGCCTTAATGTTCTTTTTGCTCAGCAGTGGTTTTCATCTTGGAACTCTGACATGCAGGCCATTTTTGCCCAGTCTCTTTCTTATGGTGAAGTCATGAACACTGACCTTAACTGAGGCAAGTGAGGCCTGCAGTTCTTTGGATGTTGTTGTGGGGTCTTTTGTAACCTCTTGGATGAGTCGTCGCTGCGCTCTTGGGGTAATTTTGGTTGGCCGGCCACTCCTGGGAAGGTTCACCACTGTTCCATGTTTTCGCCATTTGTGGATAATGGCTCTCACTGTGGTTCTCTGGAGTCCCAAAGCTTTAGAAATGGCTTTATAACCTTTTCCAGACTGATAGATCTCAATTACTTTCTTTCTCATTTGTTCCTGAATTTCTTTGGATCTCGGCATGATGTCTAGCTTTTGAAGATCTTTTGGTCTACTTCACTTTGTCAGGCAGGTCCTATTTAAGTGATTTCTTGATTGAGAACAGGTGTGGCAGTAATCAGGCCTGGGTGTGGCTAGAGAAATTGAACTCAGGTGTGATAAACCACAGTTAAGTTATGTTTTAACAGGTGGGGCAAACACTTTTTCACACAGGGCCATGTAGGTTTGGATTTTGTTTTCCCTTAATAATAACAACCTTCATTTAAAAACTGCATTTTGCGTTTACTTGTGTTATCTTTGACTAATATTTAAACTTGTTTGATGATCTGAAACATTTAAGTGTGACAAACATGCAAAAAAATAAGAAATCAGGAAGGGGGCAAACACTTTTTCACACCACAGCATATTGTTCTTGTTGCACTCTAATCTGTCTTGGATAGTATTTTTCTGATACAATTGAATATTTGGAATGCAGCACTTTTCGTGTTATTGTCTCCTTAAGATGAATCGCTTATGTTGTATTATTCCTCTATTATAAGCCGCTTTGGATAAAAGCATCTGCCAAATGAAGAAAAGTAATGTAATATAATGGATGAAAAACATCATTTGATGCCCAGGTCTGTAAAATTAGTGAAGAACACTAAAAAGAGAAAGTTCCCTTGTGGAGTATTGCTGCATGCCAGGCCCACGTACAGCAGACTTTAGTTCTGAATCTCTCTTCTGCTAAGCTCTCATTTGCAGGATAGCCTCATGTAAATCCATGAGGAATGAAGGTTAGCGCTTTGGCCTCTGAATCCAGTGATACCAGTTAAAATCTCGGTGGGACCTTCTGTGACTTTTGTGCCAAAAGGTGCAAAGGACCCAATCAGAAGAACTTTGGAAAAGCTGCGAGCCTCCGAATCTACTGAAGTGAAAGTGTACCAACTCTGCTGGCCAGGTCTATCACATTCAAATTGTGATGACCCGGTCTTAGATTAGAGTACAGTTGCTAAAAGGTGAAGTTACTCATGGAGAATGCGGGAATCGATCCCGCTACCTCTCGCATGCTAAGCGAGCGCTCTACCATTTGAGCTAATTCCCCTACTGGTAAAGGGGGCAACGTGCCTTTCTTTCATTTTTGTTGGTTGCTCAGCTATGCATCCCAGAGGTACCAAACCACTCTTGTTTGTTTCCTTTCGGAGTGGGCCATGGGCCATTAACACCTTCCAATAGTCAGAAAGACAATGTCCAAGGAGTCTCACGAGGTAGTCATCCTGTATCATATGTGAGTTTTGTGGTCAAGTAGGTTAGCCCCGTGAAGAATGTGACATGGTAAGTTTTTCCAAGGAAACTTCAGTACACATTCAATTTGCATTTAAAGAAAGCAATAGATGCAGATGACTATGAGCGCTACATGAGAAATGGAACAAATGAAGCAAAATTTTGATTTGCAGTTTTGTTAGGATTTGTTGGCGATAAATGTTCTTGAATTTGATGCTTGCCAATGTCTTTTGAGGATGTCTCTATTTCCCCATTCATGTTGTTAGGAGCAGTACTTGTATGACTGAAAATAGCTGTACGTTGGCGTGACATGCTGAGCATCAGAACTTCATGAGGTTTGTGTAGACCTTTCAGAAGAGAGCAGACATTGCAAGGTGGCTTGTGGGGCTAGAGTTATGATTTTTGATTTGGGTGCGAAATTGTCTCGTGTTCAAATCCAAGAATAGCTTGTTCTTGCCCTTCGATCTTCCAACTTTATCCCATGGGGTGCAAAGTCTTAATGTCAGCGTTACAACCAAGCAAGCATTTTCTGTGAAATTGGGCACAGACAGTAGCAAGACGTGGTTAGCTCAGTTGGTTAGAGCGTGGTGCTAATAATGCCAAGGTCACGGGTTCGATCCCCGTACGGGCCAGGGTGAGTTTTGATCTGAATCTCTCTAGAGCTCTTGTGTCATGTCCTGTAAATCTAATGTCAGAATGTGATCCATGCAAATGTAGCTAAAACAGGGAGCTATAGACTGAAAATCTAAACATCCCAGGTTAGAAACTGTGTTCTGCCTTCCATCTGTCCTGGCTGCCCATGCCCTCCTTTGAACTACTTACCAAAGAGCAATAACACTCTCAACAGTGAAAAAGTGCAGTTCCACGGTGTAATGGTTAGCACTTTGAATCCAACAAGCTGAGTTCAAATCCTGGTAGAACCTCCTTAGGCTTTTGTGCCCAAAAACAGAGGTTGGCTGTTGAAGTCCCCATAAGAGGCCTAAAATATGCCCTTCTCTTGCTAATTTCCACAAAGCATGTTCGTTGTCCACACCCAGGGGAGTGCTTTTGAGTAACTGTTGGTTCCATGGTGTAATGGTTAGCACTCTGGACTCTGAATCCAGTGATCTGAGTTCAAATCTCGGTGGGACCTTCCTTGTCTTTTGCACCAAAGGTTCGGAGGACCCAATCAAAAGTACTTTTCAAAATCAGTGAGCCTCCAAATCTCCTGTATGAAAGCATTCGTACTCTGCTGCGAGTGGCAGAGATCTATCAATAGGAGAATGCAGATCGATACCCTGTGTCAAAAGTGAGTTTTGTGGTAAAGAAGTTTAGCACCCATGAAGAATGTGACATGGTAACTGTTCCCAAGGAAACTTCATTGCAAATTAAATTTGCGTTTCGAGAAAGAAATACATGAACATGTCTGAGCGCTACATGAGAAATGGAACAAATGAAAAAAAAAATATTTGCATTTTTGTTAGAATTTATTGGGGATTTCACATGTTGTTGAACTGTATTCTTGCCCAAGAGTTTTGAAGATTTCTCTATTTCCCCATTCACATAGATAGGAGCTATAATTGCATGACTGAAAAAAGCTGTACATGGGTGTTGCATGCTGCAATACTCTGCTTGCCAGGTCCATGAGCGTTTCACCATGCGCTTATATAAAAAATATGTACATATATTGTTCTTGTTGCACTCTAATCTGTCTTGGATAGTATTTTTCTGATACAATTGAATATTTGGAATGCAGCACTTTTTGTGTTATTGTCTCCTTAAGATGAATCGCTTATGTTGTATTATTCCTCTATTATAAGCCGCTTTGGATAAAAGCATCTGCCAAATGAATAAAAGTAATGTAATATAATGGATGAGAAACATTATTTGATGCCCAGGTCTGTAAAATTAGTGAAGAACACTAAAAAGAGAAAGTTCCCTCGTGGAGTATTGCTGCATGCTAGGCCCACGTACAGCAGACTTTAGTTCTGAATCTCTCTTCTGCTAAGCTCTCATTTGCAGAATAGCCTCATGTAAATCCATGAGGAATGAAGGTTAGCGCTCTGGCCTCTGAATCCAGCGATACCAGTTAAAATCTCGGCGGGACATTCTGTGACTTTTGTGCCAAAAGGTGCAAAGGACCCAATCAGAAGGACTTTGGAAAAGCTGCGAGCCTCCGAATCTATTGAAGTGAAAGTGTACAAACTCTGCTGGCCAGGTCTATCACATTCAAATTGTGATGACCTGGTCTTAGATTAGAGAACAGTTGCTAAAAGGCAAAGTTCCTCATGGAGAATGCGGGCATCGATCCCGCTACCTCTCGCATGCGAAGCAAGCGCTCTACCGTTTGAGCTAATTCCCCTCCTGGTAAAGGGGACAACGTGCCTTTCTTTCATTTTTGTTGGTTCCTCAGCTATGCATCCCAGAGGTACCAAACCACTCTTGTTTGTTTCCTTTTGGAGTGGGCCATGGGCCATTAACACCTTCCAATAGTCAGAAAGACAATGTTCAAGGAGTCTCACGAGGTAGTCATCCTGTATCATATGTGATTTTTTTGGTAAAGAAGTTTAGCACCCATGAAGAATGTGACATGGTAACTGTTCTCAAGGAAACTTCATTGCAAATTAAATTTGCATTTCGAGAAAGAAATACATGAACATGTCTGAGCGCTACATGAGAAATGGAACAAATGAAAAAAAAAAAAAACAATTGCATTTTTGTTAGGATTTATTGGGGATTTCACATGTTGTTGAACTGTATTCTTGCCCAAGACTTTTGAAGATTTCTCTATTTCCCCATTCACATAGATAGGAGCTATAATTGCATGACTGACAAAAGCTGTACATGGGTGTTGCATGCTGCAATACTCTGCTTGCCAGGTCCATGAGCACTTCACCACGCACTTATATAAAAAATATGTACATACAGTGGTGTGAAAAAGTGTTTGCCCCCTTCCTGATTTCTTATTTTTTTGCATGTTTGTCACACTTAAATGTTTCAGATCATCAAACAAGTTTAAATATTAGTCAAAGGTAACACAAGTAAACACAAAATGCAGTTTTTAAATGAAGGTTGTTATTATTAAGGGAAAACAAAATCCAAACCTACATGGCCCTGTGTGAAAAAGTGATTGCCCCCCTTAACCTAATAACTGGTTGGGCCACCCTTAGCAGCAACAACTGCAATCAAGCGTCTGCGATAACTTGCAATGAGTCTTGCGCTGTAGAGGAATTTTGGCCCACTCATCTTTGCAGAATTGTTGTAATTCAGCCACATTGGAGGGTTTTCGAGCATGAACTGCCTTTTTAAGGTCATGCCACAGCATCTCAATAGGATTCAGGTCAGGACTTTGACTAGGCCACTCCAGTCTTAATTTTGTTTTTCTTCAGCCATTCAGAGGTGGACTTGCTGGTGTGTTTTGGATCATTGTCCTGCTGCAGAACCCAAGTTCGCTTCAGCTTGAGGTCACGAACAGATGGCCGGACATTCTCCTTCAGGATTTTTTGGTAGACAGCAGAATTCATGGTTCCATTTATCACAGCAAGTCTTCCAGGTCCTGAAGCAGCAAAACAGCCCCAGACCATCACACTACCACCACCATATTTTACTGTTGGTATGATGTTCTTTTTCTGAAATGCGGTGTTACTTTTATGCCAGATGCAATGGGACACACACCTTCCAAAAAGGTCAAATTTTGTCTCGTCAGTCCACAGAGTATTTTCCCAAAAGTCTTGGGGATCATCAAGTTGTTTTCTGGCAAAAATGAGACGAGCCTTAATGTTCTTTTTGCTCAGCAGTGGTTTTCATCTTGGAACTCTGACATGCAGGCCATTTTTGCCCAGTCTCTTTCTTATGGTGGAGTCATGAACACTGACCTTAACTGAGGCAAGTGAGGCCTGCAGTTCTTTGGATGTTGTTGTGGGGTCTTTTGTAACCTCTTGGATGAGTCGTCGCTGCGCTCTTGGGGTAATTTTGGTCGGCCGGCCACTCCTGGGAAGGTTCACCACTGTTCCATGTTTTCGCCATTTGTGGATAATGGCTCTCACTGTGGTTCTCTGGAGTCCCAAAGCTTTAGAAATGGCTTTATAACCTTTTCCAGACTGATAGATCTCAATTACTTTCTTTCTCATTTGTTCCTGAATTTCTTTGGATCTCGGCATGATGTCTAGCTTTTGAAGATCTTTTGGTCTACTTCACTTTGTCAGGCAGGTCCTATTTAAGTGATTTCTTGATTGAGAACAGGTGTGGCAGTAATCAGGCCTGGGTGTGGCTAGAGAAATTGAACTCAGGTGTGATAAACCACAGTTAAGTTATGTTTTAACAGGTGGGGCAAACACTTTTTCACACAGGGCCATGTAGGTTTGGATTTTGTTTTCCCTTAATAATAACAACCTTCATTTAAAAACTGCATTTTGCGTTTACTTGTGTTATCTTTGACTAATATTTAAACTTGTTTGATGATCTGAAACATTTAAGTGTGACAAACATGCAAAAAAATAAGAAATCAGGAAGGGGGCAAACACTTTTTCACACCACAGCATATTGTTCTTGTTGCACTCTAATCTGTCTTGGATAGTATTTTTCTGATACAATTGAATATTTGGAATGCAGCACTTTTCGTGTTATTGTCTCCTTAAGATGAATCGCTTATGTTGTATTATTCCTCTATTATAAGCCGCTTTGGATAAAAGCATCTGCCAAATGAAGAAAAGTAATGTAATATAATGGATGAAAAACATCATTTGATGCCCAGGTCTGTAAAATTAGTGAAGAACACTAAAAAGAGAAAGTTCCCTCGTGGAGTATTGCTGCATGCCAGGCCCACGTACAGCAGACTTTAGTTCTGAATCTCTCTTCTGCTAAGCTCTCATTTGCAGGATAGCCTCATGTAAATCCATGAGGAATGAAGGTTAGCGCTCTGGCCTCTGAATCCAGCGATACTAGTTAAAATCTCGGTGGGACCTTCTGTGACTTTTGTGCCAAAAGGTGCAAAGGACCCAATCAGAAGGACTTTGGAAAAGCTGCGAGCCTCCGAATCTATTGAAGTGAAAGTGTACAAACTCTGCTGGCCAGGTCTATCACATTCAAATTGTGATGACCGGGTCTTAGATTAGATAACAGTTGCTAAAAGGTCAAGTTCCTCATGGAGAATGCGGGCATCGATCCCGCTACCTCTCGCATGCGAAGCAAGTGCTCTACAATTTGAGCTAATTCCCCTCCTGGTAAAAGGGACAACGTGCCTTTCTTTCATTTTTGTTGGTTCCTCAGCTATGCATCCCAGAGATACCAAACCACTCTTGTTTGTTTCCTTTTGGAGTGGGCCATGGGCCATTAACACCTTCCAATAGTCAGAAAGACAATGTCCAAGGAGTCTCACGAGGTAGTCATCCTGTATCATATGTGAGTTTTGTGGTCAAGTAGGTTAGCCCCGTGAAGAATGTGACATGGTAAGTTTTTCCAAGGAAACTTCAGTACACATTCAATTTGCATTTAAAGAAAGCAATAGATGCAGATGACTATGAGTGCTACATGAGAAATGGAACAAATGAAGCAAAATTTTGATTTGCAGTTTTGTTAGGATTTGTTGGCGATAAATGTTCTTGAATTTGATGCTTGCCAAAGTCTTTTGAGGATGTCTCTATTTCCCCATTCATGTTGTTAGGAGCAGTACTTGTATGACTGAAAATAGCTGTACGTTGGCGTGACATGCTGAGCATCAGAACTTCATGAGGTTTGTGTAGACCTTTCAGAAGAGAGCAGACATTGCAAGGTGGCTTGTGGGGCTAGAGTTATGATTTTTGATTTGGGTGCGAAAGTGTCTCGTGTTCAAATCCAAGAATAGCTTGTTCTTGCCCTTCGATCTTCCAACTTTATCCCATGGGGTGCAAAGTCTTAATGTCAGCGTCACAACCAAGCAAGCATTTTCTGTGAAATTGGGCACAGACAGTAGCAAGACAGTGGCCGGTTAGCTCAGTTGGTTAGAGCGTGGTGCTAATAACGCCAAGGTCACGGGTTCGATCCCCGTACGGGCCAGGGTGAGTTTTGATCTGAATCTCTCTAGAGCTCTTGTGTCATGTCCTGTAAATCCAATGTCAGAATGTGATCCATGCAAATGTAGCTGAAACAGGGAGCTATAGACTGAAAATCTAAACATCCCAGGTTAGAAACTGTGTTCTGCCTACCATCTGTCCTGGCTGCCCATGCCCTCCTTTGAACTACTTACCAAAGAGCAATAACACTCTCAACAGTGAAAGAGTACAGTTCCATGGTGTAATGGTTAGTGCTTTGAATCCAACAAGCTGAGTTCAAATCCTGGTAGAACCTCCTTAGGCTTTTGTGCCCAAAAACAGAGGTTGGCTGTTGAAGTCCCCATAAGAGGCCTAAAATGTGCCCTTCTCTTGCTAATTTCCACAAAGCATGTTCGTTGTCCACACCCAGGGGAGTGCTTTTGAGTAACTGTTGGTTCCATGGTGTAATGGTTAGCACTCTGGACTCTGAATCCAGTGATCTGAGTTCAAATCTCGGTGGGACCTTCCTTGTCTTTTGCACCAAAGGTTCGGAGGACCCAATCAAAAGTACTTTTCAAAATCAGTGAGCCTCCAAATCTCCTGTATGAAAGCATTCGTACTCTGCTGCGAGTGGCAGAAATCTATCAATAGGAGAATGCAGATCGATACCCTGTGTCAAAAGTGAGTTTTGTGGTAAAGAAGTTTAGCACCCATGAAGAATGTGACATGGTAACTGTTCCCAAGGAAACTTCATTGCAAATTAAATTTGTGTTTCGAGTAAGAAATACATGAACATGTCTGAGCGCTACATGAGAAATGGAACAAATGAAAAAAAAATATTTGCATTTTTGTTAGAATTTATTGGGGATTTCACATGTTGTTGAACTGTATTCTTGCCCAAGAGTTTTGAAGATTTCTCTATTTCCCCATTCACATAGATAGGAGCTATAATTGCATGACTGAAAAAAGCTGTACATGGGTGTTGCATGCTGCAATACTCTGCTTGCCAGGTCCATGAGCGTTTCACCATGCGCTTATATAAAAAATATGTACATATATTGTTCTTGTTGCACTCTAATCTGTCTTGGATAGTATTTTTCTGATACAATTGAATATTTGGAATGCAGCACTTTTCGTATTATTGTCTCCTTAAGATGAATCGCTTATGTTGTATTATTCATCTATTATAAGCCGCTTTGGATAAAAGCATCTGCCAAATGAATAAAAGTAATGTAATATAATGGATGAGAAACATCATTTGATGCCCAGGTCTGTAAAATTAGTGAAGAACACTAAAAAGAGAAAGTTTCCTCGTGGAGTATTGCTGCATGCCAGGCCCACGTACAGCAGACTTTAGTTCTGAATCTCTCTTCTGCTAAGCTCTCATTTGCAGGATAGCCTCATGTAAATCCATGAGGAATGAAGGTTAGCGCTCTGGCCTCTGAATCCAGCGATACCAGATAAAATCTCGGTGGGACCTTCTGTGACTTTTGTGCCAAAAGGTGCAAAGGACCCAATCAGAAGAACTTTGGAAAAGCTGCGAGCCTCCGAATCTACTGAAGTGAAAATGTACCAACTCTGCTGGCCAGGTCTATCACATTCAAATTGTGATGACCCGGTCTTAGATTAGAGTACAGTTGCTAAAAGGTCAAGTTCCTCATGGAGAATGCGGGCATCGATCCCGCTACCTCTCGCATGCTAAGCGAGCGCTCTACCATTTGAGCTAATTCCCCTCCTGGTAAAGGGGCAACGTGCCTTTCTTTCATTTTTGTTGGTTCCTCAGCTATGCATCCCAGAGGTACCAAACCACTCTTGTTTGTTTCCTTTCGGAGTGGGCCATGGGCCATTAACACCTTCCAATAGTCAGAAAGACAATGTCCAAGGAGTCTCACGAGGTAGTCATCCTGTATCATATGTGAGTTTTGTGGTCAAGTAGGTTAGCCCCCGTGAAGAATGTGACATGGTACGTTATTCCAAGGAAACTTCAGTACACATTCAATTTGCAATTAAAGAAAGCAATAGATGCAGATGACTATGAGCACTACATGAGAAATGGAACAAATGAAGCAAAATTTTGATTTGCAGTTTTGTTAGGATTTGTTGGCGATAAATGTTCTTGAATTTGATGCTTGCCAAAGTCTTTTGAGGATGTCTCTATTTCACCATTCATGTTGTTAGGAGCAGTACTTGTATGACTGAAAATAGCTGTACGTTGGCGTGACATGCTGAGCATCAGAACTTCATGAGGTTTGTGTAGACCTTTCAGAAGAGAGCAGACATTGCAAGGTGGCTTGTGGGGCTAGAGTTATGATTTTTGATTTGGGTGCGAAAGTGTCTCGTGTTCAAATCCAAGAATAGCTTGTTCTTGCCCTTCGATCTTCCAACTTTATCCCATGGGGTGCAAAGTCTTAATGTCAGCGTTACAACCAAGCAAGCATTTTCTGTGAAATTGGGCATAGACAGTAGCAAGACATGGCCGGTTAGCTCAGTTGGTTAGAGTGTGGTGCTAATAACGCCAAGGTCGTGGGCCAGTACGGGCCATGTTGAGTTTTGTTCTGAATCTCTCTTCTGCTAAGCTCTCATTTGCAGGGTAGCCTCATGTAAATCCATGAGGAATGAAGGTTAGCACTCTGGGCTCTGAATCCAGCGATACCAGTTAAAATCTCGGCGGGACATTCTGTGACTTTTGTGCCAAAAGGTGCAAAGGACCCAATCAGAAGGACTTTGGAAAAGCTGCGAGCCTCCGAATCTATTGAAGTGAAAGTGTACAAACTCTGCTGGCCAGGTCTATCACATTCAAATTGTGATGACCTGGTCTTAGATTAGAGAACAGTTGCTAAAAGGTCAAGTTCCTCATGGAGAATGCGGGCATCGATCCCGCTACCTCTTGCATGCAAAGCAAGCGCTCTACCGTTTGAGCTAATTCCCCTCCTGGTAAAAAGACAACGTGCCTTTCTTTCATTTTTGTTGGTTCCTCAGCTATGCATCCCAGAGGTACCAAACCACTCTTGTTTGTTTCCTTTTGGAGTGGGCCATGAGCCATTAACACCTTCCAATAGTCAGAAAGACAATGTTCAAGGAGTCTCACGAGGTAGTCATCCTGTATCATATGTGATTTTTTTGGTAAAGAAGTTTAGCACCCATGAAGAATGTGACATGGTAACTGTTCCCAAGGAAACTTCATTGCAAATTAAATTTGCATTTCGAGAAAGAAATACATGAACATGTCTGAGTGCTACATGAGAAATGGAACAAATGAAAAAAAAAAAAAACAATTGCATTTTTGTTAGGATTTATTGGGGATTTCACATGTTATTGAACTGTATTCTTGCCCAAGACTTTTGAAGATTTCTCTATTTCCCCATTCACATAGATAGGAGCTATAATTGCATGACTGACAAAAGCTGTACATGGGTGTTGCATGCTGCAATACTCTGCTTGCCAGGTCCATGAGCACTTCACCATGCACTTATATAAAAAATATGTACATACAGTGGTGTGAAAAAGTGTTTGCCCCTTCCTGATTTCTTATTTTTTTGCATGTTTGTCACACTTAAATGTTTCAGATCATCAAACAAGTTTAAATATTAGTCAAAGGTAACACAAGTAAACACAAAATGCAGTTTTTAAATGAAGGTTGTTATTATTAAGGGAAAACAAAATCCAAACCTACATGGCCCTGTGTGAAAAAGTGATTGCCCCCCTAAACCTAATAACTGGTTGGGCCACCCTTAGCAGCAACAACTGCAATCAAGCGTCTGCGATAACTTGTAATGAGTCTTGCGCTGTGGAGGAATTTTGGCCCACTCATCTTTGCAGAATTGTTGTAATTCAGCCACATTGGAGGGTTTTCGAGCATGAACTGCCTTTTTAAGGTCATGCCACAGCATCTCAATAGGATTCAGGTCAGGACTTTGACTAGGCCACTCCAGTCTTAATTTTGTTTTTCTTCAGCCATTCAGAGGTGGACTTGCTGGTGTGTTTTGGATCATTGCCCTGCTGCAGAACCCAAGTTCGCTTCAGCTTGAGGTCACGAACAGATGGCCGGACATTCTCCTTCAGGATTTTTTGGTAGACAGCAGAATTCATGGTTCCATTTATCACAGCAAGTCTTCCTGGTCCTGAAACAGCAAAACAGCCCCAGACCATCACACTACCACCACCATATTTTACTGTTGGTATGATGTTCTTTTTCTGAAATGCGGTGTTACTTTTATGCCAGATGCAATGGGACACACACCTTCCAAAAAGGTCAAATTTTGTCTCGTCAGTCCACAGAGTATTTTCCCAAAAGTCTTGGGGATCATCAAGATGTTTTCTGGCAAAAATGAGACGAGCCTTAATGTTCTTTTTGCTCAGCAGTGGTTTTCATCTTGGAACTCTGACATGCAGGCCATTTTTGCCCAGTCTCTTTCTTATGGTGGAGTCATGAACACTGACCTTAACTGAGGCAAGTGAGGCCTGCAGTTCTTTGGATGTTGTTGTGGGGTCTTTTGTAACCTCTTGGATGAGTCGTCGCTGCGCTCTTGGGGTAATTTTGGTCGGCCGGCCACTCCTGGGAAGGTTCACCACTGTTCCATGTTTTCGCCATTTGTGGATAATGGCTCTCACTGTGGTTCTCTGGAGTCCCAAAGCTTTAGAAATGGCTTTATAACCTTTTCCAGACTGATAGATCTCAATTACTTTCTTTCTCATTTGTTCCTGAATTTCTTTGGATCTCGGCATGATGTCTAGCTTTTGAAGATCTTTTGGTCTACTTCACTTTGTCAGGCAGGTCCTATTTAAGTGATTTCTTGATTGAGAACAGGTGTGGCAGTAATCAGGCCTGGGTGTGGCTAGAGAAATTGAACTCAGGTGTGATAAACCACAGTTAAGTTATGTTTTAACAGGTGGGGCAAACACTTTTTCACACAGGGCCATGTAGGTTTGGATTTTGTTTTCCCTTAATAATAACAACCTTCATTTAAAAACTGCATTTTGCGTTTACTTGTGTTATCTTTGACTAATATTTAAACTTGTTTGATGATCTGAAACATTTAAGTGTGACAAACATGCAAAAAAATAAGAAATCAGGAAGGGGGCAAACACTTTTTCACACCACAGCATATTGTTCTTGTTGCACTCTAATCTGTCTTGGATAGTATTTTTCTGATACAATTGAATATTTGGAATGCAGCACTTTTCGTGTTATTGTCTCCTTAAGATGAATCGCTTATGTTGTATTATTCCTCTATTATAAGCCGCTTTGGATAAAAGCATCTGCCAAATGAAGAAAAGTAATGTAATATAATGGATGAAAAACATCATTTGATGCCCAGGTCTGTAAAATTAGTGAAGAACACTAAAAAGAGAAAGTTCCCTCGTGGAGTATTGCTGCATGCCAGGCCCACGTACAGCAGACTTTAGTTCTGAATCTCTCTTCTGCTAAGCTCTCATTTGCAGGATAGCCTCATGTAAATCCATGAGGAATGAAGGTTAGCGCTCTGGCCTCTGAATCCAGCGATACCAGTTAAAATCTCGGTGGGACCTTCTGTGACTTTTGTGCCAAAAGGTGCAGAGGACCCAATCAGAAGGACTTTGGAAAAGCTGCGAGCCTCCGAATCTATTGAAGTGAAAGTATACCAACTCTGCTGGCCAGGTCTATCACATTCAAATTGTGATGACCTGGTCTTAGATTAGAGTACAGTTGCTAAAAGGTCAAGTTCCTCATGGAGAATGCGGGAATCGATCCCGCTACCTCTCGCATGCTAAGCGAGCGCTCTACCATTTGAGATAATTCCCCTCCTGGTAAAGGGGGCAACGTGCCTTTCTTTCATTTTTGTTGGTTGCTCAGCTATGCATCCCAGAGGTACCAGACCACTCTTGTTTGTTTCCTTTTGGAGTGGGCCATGGGCCATTAACACCTTCCAATAGTCAGAAAGACAATGTCCAAGGAGTCTCACGAGGTAGTCATCCTGTATCATATGTGAGTTTTGTGGTCAAGTAGGTTAGCCCCGTGAAGAATGTGACATGGTAAGTTTTTCATAGGAAACTTCAGTACACATTCAATTTGCATTTAAAGAAAGCAATAGATGCAGATGACTATGAGCGCTACATGAGAAATGGAACAAATGAAGCAAAATTTTGATTTGCAGTTTTGTTAGGATTTGTTGGCGATAAATGTTCTTGAATTTGATGCTTGCCAAAGTCTTTTGAGGATGTCTCTATTTCCCCATTCATGTTGTTAGGAGCAGTACTTGTATGACTGAAAATAGCTGTACGTTGGCGTGACATGCTGAGCATCAGAACTTCATGAGGTTTGTGTAGACCTTTCAGAAGAGAGCAGACATTGCAAGGTGGCTTGTGGGGCTAGAGTTATGATTTTTGATTTGGGTGCGAAAGTGTCTCGTGTTCAAATCCAAGAATAGCTTGTTCTTGCCCTTCGATCTTCCAACTTTATCCCATGGGGTGCAAAGTCTTAATGTCAGCGTTACAACCAAGCAAGCATTTTCTGTGAAATTGGGCATAGACAGTAGCAAGACATGGCCGGTTAGCTCAGTTGGTTAGAGTGTGGTGCTAATAACGCCAAGGTCGTGGGCCAGTACGGGCCATGTTGAGTTTTGTTCTGAATCTCTCTTCTGCTAAGCTCTCATTTGCAGGGTAGCCTCATGTAAATCCATGAGGAATGAAGGTTAGCACTCTGGGCTCTGAATCCAGCGATATCAGTTAAAATCTCGGCGGGACATTCTGTGACTTTTGTGCCAAAAGGTGCAAAGGACCCAATCAGAAGGACTTTGGAAAAGCTGCGAGCCTCCGAATCTATTGAAATGAAAGTGTACAAACTCTGCTGGCCAGGTCTATCACATTCAAATTGTGATGACCCGGTCTTAGATTAGAGTACAGTTGCTAAAAGGTCAAGTTCCTCATGGAGAATGTGGGCATCGATCCCACTACCTCTCGCATGCTAAGTGAGCGCTCTACCATTTGAGCTAATTCCCCTCCTGGTAAAGGGGGCAACGTGCCTTTCTTTCATTTTTGTTGGTTGCTCAGCTATGCATCCCAGAGGTACCAAACCACTCTTGTTTGTTTCCTTTTGGAGTGGGCCATGGGCCATTAACACCTTCCAATAGTCAGAAAGACAATGTCCAAGGAGTCTCACGAGGTAGTCATCCTGTATCATATGTGAGTTTTGTGGTCAAGTAGGTTAGCCCCGTGAAGAATGTGACATGGTAAGTTTTTCCAAGGAAACTTCAGTACACATTCAATTTGCATTTAAAGAAAGCAATAGATGCAGATGACTATGAGCGCTACATGAGAAATGGAACAAATGAAGCAAAATTTTGATTTGCAGTTTTGTTAGGATTTGTTGGCGATAAATGTTCTTGAATTTGATGCTTGCCAAAATCTTTTGAGGATGTCTCTATTTCCCCATTCATGTTGTTAGGAGCAGTACTTGTATGACTGAAAATAGCTGTACGTTGGCGTGACATGCTGAGCATCAGAACTTCATGAGGTTTGTGTAGACCTTTCAGAAGAGAGCAGACATTGCAAGGTGGCTTGTGGGGCTAGAGTTATGATTTTTGATTTGGGTGCGAAAGTGTCTCGTGTTCAAATCCAAGAATAGCTTGTTCTTGCCCTTCGATCTTCCAACTTTATCCCATGGGGTGCAAAGTCTTAATGTCAGCGTTACAACCAAGCAAGCATTTTCTGTGAAATTGGGCATAAAAAGTAGCAAGATGTGGCTGGTTAGCTCAGTTGGTTAGAGTATGGTGCTAATAACGCCAAGGTCATGGGTTCGATCCCTGTATGGGCCAGGGTGAGTTTTGATCTGAATCTCTTGAGAGTTCATGTGTCATGTCCTGTAAATCCAATGTCAGAATGTGCTCCATGCAAATATAGCTGAAATAGAGAGCTATAGACTGAAAATCTAAACATCCCAGGTTAGAAACTGTGTTCTGCCTTCCATCTGTCCTGGCTGCCCATGCCCTCCTTTGAACTACTTACCAATGAGCAATAACACTCTCAACTGTGAAAGAGTACAGTTCCATGGTGTAATGGTTAGTGCTTTGAATCCAACAAGCTGAGTTCAAATCCTGGTAGAACCTCCTTAGGCTTTTGTGCCCAAAAACAGAGGTTGGCTGTTGAAGTTCCCATAAGAGGCCTAAAATGTGCCCTTCTCTTGTCAATTTCCACAAAGCATGTTCGTTGTCCACACCAAGGGCAGCGCTTTTTAGTAAATGTCAGTTCCATGGTGTAATGGTTAGCACTCTGGACTCTGAATCCAGTGATCTGAGCTCAAATCTCGGTGGGACCTTCCTTGCCTTTTGCACCAAAGGTTCGGAGGACCCAATCAAAAGTACTTTTCAAAATCAGTGAGCCTCCAAATCTCCTGTATGAAAGCATTCATACTCTGCTGCGAGCACACTCAAAGCACGACACACATCAGGTTTAGCAGTACTGCAGTGGAGGGTCGCTTGAGTAAACGCGTCCGTTTTGCATTGGTCATGCTGTGCGGTTGAGCAGATGACAGCTTACAGTGTCTTGTAATATTAGTTGCTTTTTGCTTATAGAACAATAGCCTACTTGTCTGCTGTAAACAAATAGTTATCGCTGAGATTATCAAGCTGGCATACACTGTCCTTAACTTTCCACTCACACAAGATGATGACTCTGAAATCAAAATAATTAAAGGTGCACTCAGTCATTGTTTTCCTCATTACAAATTTTTATTCTTAATGAAGTGAACAGTAATATTGAAATATATGTCTAAAATTATGATCACTCACATGAGATGACTCCATATTAGTAACTATAAAAGTTTTATTCAGCATGGACAGGGTCTGTCTGTTTGTCTATCTGTCTTTTTCATTGTTTTAGGAGGGGGTATGGCACAGTGATTAACCAGGAAAATTAAAAATGTCACTTCAAAAATGTTGCAGACCCCTTGCTGTACATCATTTAAATGGCTTTGCAATGTAAACATCATAAAGTATGTACATACAATAATATGGAAGCCTACCATACATGTTTTTATAGGCATAAAATGCAACACTCAATTTTATACTAAACAAAATGTAACGGGTCACTGCTCCATCTCTCTACACACCAAGGGGTCCTTGGGCTGAAAATGGTTGAAGACCCCTGCTCTGTACCCTTCCATTTGAAAATTCTGATCAGATAGCACAAACCGCTATCTGCTAATTTAAAATGCCATAATTTTAAAGAGTTCAGAGATCGGTATTGCTGCGAAGAGACCCCCTTAGCATCAGATACTGATGCAGCCTCTCATTCCCTCCTTTCTTGTTTTCTCATGTTCTTGGATGAGAGAGAGAGAAATTAGTGGAAGAAGAGCTGAATGATATGCTGCATTCTCCATGGTGTAAAACTGACCCTTCGCTAAGCCCCACTGCTGTTAGATACTTTTGCTGAGGCCATCAAGAATTCCTACCGAGATCTGTATTTCCACAAACACAAAGAGAGAAGCGATCAATGAGTAAATCACCCCAGAAATTATTAAATAACACATTTGTCAACTGCGCATTTATATCTACTAGGCTAAATATATATATATAAAATGGTTTTCAATCCAATGGAAGGGTTAAATCCATAACAAATACATGATTGCTTCAGAAGCAAATGCTTATACTGTATTCAACTTGAAAGAAGCCTAATTTTTTCTTGGATTGAAAAATGATGTAGAGTAGATAAAAATGTTTAATATTTATTTATAAAGTGTTTTTTGTAAATAGTTTTAAATCAGAAAGGATTTGTAATAATTTTTTCAGGATTTTTAAATCACTCTCCATAAAAATGGGAAAGGCTATATTGTTATCTACCAATTATGTCAAGAATATCACTATATAGTTTTTTGCTTATATTGCACCCCGATCACATGGTTATTTAATATATATATATATATATATATATATATATATATATATATATATATATATATATATATATATATATATACATACATACATACATTTATATAAAAGTATGAGTGATTTTACATCATATATTTTATATGGTCATATCAGCCACCCCTAATCTGAGCTAAAGAAGCACAATTTATACCATTGTTGTCAGTTTTTCTGCTGATTTGAAATATATTATTTTATTGTAATCTTTACCAACCATTTTGGACATTCCGGTCTTTCCTTACTCAATGAGCTGTACTTGTATGCTGCTTGGATCCATAGAACATAGCTGCCATACCCGGGAGCATTCCCAAGATAGCCGGCAAATTACATTGAAAGGGACTCTGTTTAAAGCGAAGTAGATTGTGTTTGGTGGTGGGTGGTGTTGTGATGGGGGATGCTATCGGGGCATATTGTCACAAAAGGTAAACATCAATGGTGGAAATTTACGATAACTTATTTTGTAGCCAAGACTTCAAGGTATGTGGCTATGCAGAAAATGCTAATAATAATAGTAAAATATAACTGCAAGCAGCGATGACGGGCCCAAGCATCATGGGTCCATTTCCACTCGGTGGCTTTCGGAAAACAAAGCATGATGGACACAATTTTCCATTAGCAGTGTCTAAACAATTTTGAAGCAATTTGAGTAAAAGTAAGTGGACTATTTCAAAGTCTGTTGTAAGTGCCACACTTCCTGCTGCCAGTTGGTGGCGCTATGACCGTGACCCACAATAGCCACATCCATGTGATTAACCCCCAAGAGAAAACTTACAGCTCTATTTTGATCTAAATCACACAGTGTATGCAGAAGATACGAGACACTTCCTGTTTCCTTATTTTTGCCATTAATTTAGTGAATTGCCATGGCAACATTGGATATTTAAAAATCTCTATTCAGAGAATCTATCTATCTATCTATCTATCTATCTATCTATCTATCTATTTTTAATTGTAATTGTAAAAACATTTTGCTGATTAATTTTACATTTTTGCTATAATTTAATATAATTATTTGTTGGAAAACAATATGTAGATCTAAAGATTATATTGTAATGAATTCTTTTACATTTTTATTTATCCTTAAAATGGCTTTAAATTAAATTAACATATGTAATTCAAAGCATTAGGTGTAGTAGACTTTAGTAAGTAGATTTTAATATGAACACTGAAGTCATTTAGGTTTGAAATTTCGTTGTAATTCTGTAGCAATAGTTTTAAAATTATTTTCTCTGTTCACTGTCAAAATAAATGAAGTACATTAAATTTGAGTCTGCATTCATTATTCATATGCACAACTGTTTAAATAGCCTCTAAATTAATGTTGGGCAAATGAGGACATAAATTAGGTTAGAATACTGCATGTTCGCCAATAGGATAATTATTCAAAGCATAAAATACCAACTGGTTACCAACAAAACTATTTGTCATGGTTCCGGCATTTGTGCCAGCTCATACTGTTGTTTGTTTTTCTCTCTCCCTCGTGTCTCACAGGTGGAGACAGCACGCGATCAGAGTTTCCATGGGAACGGTGATCGATCTCGGGGAGATGCTGATCACAGCAATGATTTACTCGCCTGTTACCATCTGCTTCATTCGGATCCCTACTTATTCCTTGTGTGTCACCTCGTTATTTGCCCGTTTATTGTTCACTGTCATGTTAACTGTGCTCTCTTGTGTAGTTGGAGCATGCTCGTGTGTCTGTTGGTTGCCCCTCTGTAGAGGTGCGATTACCTTCCTGTTTGCCGTCGCCCTTGCCAGTTCTGTGCCCAGTTCATGTGGAGGAGGATTCCTCGGTCTGTGCCCGCGTCTCGGGGAATATATCATCTGGGCTTTGCACCACACCAGCTTCAACTGTCTCTCTTTATATTGTTCCTGACTTCCACAAAGCACACTTACATACCATAAATCTAAGTTAAAAACACAAATGAGGATTCAATAATTAGGCCTGTTGCCATTATTACATTGTCTTTAGGGTTAGGGGGTTATTAGGCATGTTATGCCAGCAGAGAAGGCTTTGCTGGCCCTGAGAAATCACCACTGCGAACAAATACATTTAGAGTTCATATATTTGAGCATTTATGTACACATTTAAATTCCACAAGTGTTTAAAAAAACATGATACATATATGAAAATTGTCATTTTTGTCATATTGTCATATTCTGTATATTGCATATATCTACTGTATATAACTGACATTTTTATATCAGTAAAAACATTTATGAACACTTACTTTCAGCATACAAGTGTTCAGCATATATTGCCATTTTCAGATTCGTAGCTTAGGGGAGTGCGGGGCACAAACTAACGTGGGGTTAGTTGTCACATACGTGGTTTAAACATTTCCACACATGCTGGTGAGACGAAACTTCATTTATTTACTTGTTGCCATATCAACACTGTGTAGATAAAAAAAATTGCGGAAAACTTAAAAAAAAAACGTTGGAAAATATCACCAAAAGTTCATTTTAAAGTAAATTTTCATCTCTGTTTTTACTGTTTATTTAAAATGAGGCAAACTTGGTATAAATTTAATCTCCAATCTGTTAGCTAGCATCTTACATAGTCTTTTAATTCTCAGATAGCCAGCAGAAGTGACCAGCCAGGTTTAAATCCCAGTTGCGTCGACGGGGCACGTTGTAATACTGCATTACAATGTGCCCCAATTCAAAAAAACGATATGCAATTCCATGCAGTCAGATATGTAATTTACATAATTCCCCTTAATGCGTGTGTGTGTGTTTTGTCATCAATCCATGCATTATTTCAGTCAGTGCTGAGCTTTGTTGTGTATTTATTGTCAAGTGTCAAAATAATTGCTACATTATATATGACAAAGTTAATAAATGGCTTTTATTGACATGAAAATTTAGTTTTAATTAGATCAGATACAGTTGTTTGAGGGGGGATTTAAGCTGTTATATGGTCTTGTTACAATGTGCCCTTCACCACATTTTCTTTTTTCGAGGTAGATTATGAAAAAAGTACACGCTTTATTCATGAAACAAGACTACATATGTGTAATAGACACGTGTGAAATTAATGTGAAAAAAGAAAAATACATCGAACCCCAAGTACATTTACACAAACGTAAGAAAACCAAAAAGTGTTAGTTTGTGCCCCGCTCTCTCCTACTTTATTAATAACACTTCAAATGTGAATCACATTTCATTACACAACTATTGGGGATTTTAAGTCAATGTTAGGGATTCTTTGTATAAATGCGGGGTTTTGTGTCTCATTCTCAGCACGCAGGGTGAAGATTAAATGCGAGCTGTGATGTGTGCTGTCTGCGGTGCCACGAATGTTTAGAAGGATACACTGTTAATATGTAGATTATACAATCAGCTGCTGTATTGGAAATATTGCGACTGCTTCAGACTTTAAGCATTTTTTTCCCCGCTGTCAAACATAAAGGAAAGAGATGGGATTCCCATATTTGAGAACTTCATCTCTATGTGTGCTATTGTGTGTCATGATATATTGTATGTCAGTGGAGAAGTACATAAATCAACGCTGATAAAAAGAGTCAGACTGAGTGGTCTAGTGGTAATTAATTCGCCCATTGCATAAGAGGTTAAAGGTTCTACTCCGTCCATATAAAATTATATGTTTTAATTAACAAAGATTGCATCCGCACCTCAGTTGATGTATATATTGAGTGGGGACACATTTGTTTGCATTTTTCTATGGGATTCGACTGAAAAAGAGCTCAAACTCAAATGCGGGGTTAGTTATTACACACGTGGTTTAAACATTTCCACACAACAACGGGAATTTGCTCATGAACACCCATCGCACAACCCAGCCATGAAACACTCGGTTTATATAAGAAGAAAACACACTGTGCGTCACTGCTCTCCATTAACAATCAGATCACCTGGTTACCCAACACTATTAAGAGAGAGAGAGGGACATATTTCGCTTTTCTATTTCCTGGAAAAGAGCGCGAGCTGCAGAAAAAATTGCTGACACTAAACGACATTGATAACAGCCAGAACAAACATTTATCATAAATTCAAAATAAACACATTCCAGCGCCGGATCAGCTATCAAAACATACACAGATCAAATGAATCAAACTCCAACTCAAGAACTGGAGATGTTTAACACATGAAATAAGAAATATAGTTAACTGAAGAACGTAGTTACACATACTTCATATACATACCGTAGGAAACAGGGATCCCTTTTAGACAGGACACCAAAAATCTTCTGTTATTATGAGAATCATTCATGGAGCTTGGATGCCCTCTATTGGACATTTCTTGTAATTGCCACTTATTACATATACACATTATGACAGTTTTCTATTATTTTTACATTTCAGTTGATATTTTTATTATATTTTATTTATATAAAAATTAAGACATATGTTTATTAACAATAAACTTTACAAGCCAAGCTTGCCAAATACCTCAAAACATGTGAATATGCACAAAAAGGAATGATAACATTTAATGCATTGCCATGGCAACAGTATTTAAGATATCAAGAATCCCTTCAGAATTTTAAATCTGGACTGTCTAAATTTTTTTGAAGCAATTCAGGTTAACATAATAGGGATATTTCAAAGTCTGTTAAAAGTGACACACTTCCGCCAGTTGGTGGCGCTACGACCATAACCCACAATAGTCACATCAATGTGATCAGCCTGCAAGGACAAACATTTGGCTCAATTTTGATGTTTTAAATTTTTGGCACACAGAAGATATGAGACATTTCCTTATTCCATATTTTTATGTTATTTTATCACTTCGCCATGGCAACACCGATCGATATATCAAAAATCCTTTTGCAATTTAGCATCGTCAATGACTTGGCATGATGTCGCCCACATTTGGTACCTGTAACATAAAATCCTTCTGAGGAGTATATCAAATTCCAGAGCATGCATTTTACAAACAATCCAAAATGGCCAACTTCCTTTTGGGCAGAGCTTATGACTGTCAGCAGGAAAATTGTCTGGCTTGATGATATCTACATGTGTACAAAGTTTGGTGACTGTAGCTCAAAAGGGATGTGCAACATAGCCCCCCAAACATGCCCAGGTTCTAGATGGTGCCGCAGAGCACCCCCCCACCTGTAACTTTGCCACGCCCTAATGGCCTGCGACTCTGATGTGTGTGCAAACTTTCAAGAGTTTTCACGCATGTTATGTACCCCAAAAGTACCGAAACCCTTAAATAATAATAATAATAATAAATATAGCTGCGAGCAGCGATGACAGGCCCAAGCACCATGGGTCCATTTCCACCCGTTGGCTTTCGGAAAACAATGCAAGGTGGACACATGCTTTTTGGCATTATTCTAAACAATTTTGAAGCAATTTGGGTAAATATAAGATAACTATTTTAAAGTCTTTTAGAGAGCCACACTTGTTTGTGACTCAAAATAGTCAAATCCATCTGATTAGCCCCCAACATACATCTCAGTTTTTATCTAAATCACACATCGCACATAGAAGACATGAGACAGTTCTTGTCTCACATTTTTTTGGCATTAATTTAATGTCTTGCTATGGCAACACCGTTTGATATTTCAAAATCAAAAAGGCCCATGTTCTATGTGGTTCCGCACAGCCCCCCCCCCCCCCCCCCCGCATGACGCCCCCTGCAAGTTTCCCACGCAAGTTTTCATGCATGTTATGTACCCCAAAAGTACTGAAAACCTTGAAAATAATAATAATAATAATAATAATAATAATAATAATAATCCTTAGAAGAACAATAGGGCCTCCGCACTTTCAGTGCTTGGGCCCTAATAATAAATATAGCTGCAAGCAGCGATGACGGGCCCAAGCACCATTGGTCCATTTTCACTCGGTGGCTTTCGGAAAACAATGCATGATGGACACAGCAACAACTCAACGTTAACGTAAACTTGGACCCTAATCATACAATGAGTAATAGATATATGCCACCATTCCAGGTTGACTACAACTTCACAAAATTTTCCATCAGCAGTGTTTAAACAATTTAAGCTTTTGGGGTAAATGTAAGAGAACTTTTTCAAAGTCTGTTGTAAGTGCCACACTTCCTGCTGTGAGTTGGTGGCACTATGACCGTGACCCACAATTGCCACATCCATGTGATTAACCCCCAAGAAAAAACATACAACTCAATTTTAATCTAAATCACACAATGCACGCAGAAGATATGAGACACTTCCCGTTTGCCTATTTTTGCCATTAATTTAGTGAATCACCATGGCAACATTGGATATTTAAAAATCTGTTTGCAATTTAGCATCTTTGATGTCTTGGCATAATATTGTCTAAATGTGGTGACAGTCTCATGAATCACCATTCAGAGTATCTATCTATCTATCCATCCATCCAATTTTTAATTGTAATTTTAAATTTTTTGCTAACTTTAACATTTTTGCTAAAATTCAATATAATTATTTATTGGGAAAAAATATGTAGATCTAAAGATTGTATTGTAATTAAGTTATTTACCATTTTTATTTATCCACAAACTGGCTTTAAATTAAATTAACAAATGTAATTCAAAGCATTAGGTGTTAAGATAGTCTAAGTAGATTTTAATATAAGCACAGAAGTCATTTAGGCTTGTAATTTTGTTGCAATTCTGTTGTTGCATTTTATTTCTCTGTGCACTGTCAAAATAAATGAAGTACATTAACTTTGAGTCTGCATTCGTTATTCATATGCACAACTGTTTAAATAGCCTCTAAATTAATGTTGGGCAAATTAGGACATAAATTAGTTTAGAATACTGCATGTTCACACTGACTACACCCACAAGAACAAATAAATCAATCTGATTGGCTGATGAATCTGACAAACTGACCTGAGATGCCTATTCACGTGCACTGTTGAGGGATTCTGAAGGCATGACGGTAGAGAAGGACGATATCACTTATTTACATATATTTATGAGCCTAAACAGAAAATTATTAGGCTGCTTTGTTTACCCTTAAAAAATTAGTAAGTATAAGCCACATATAAAACCTCAAAATGAACCATAGATATTAGTATATGTTTACTATTACTGAAACCAAGTTATCATATGGATACTACAGTAATGTTGTAGTAAAACCATAGTTAATTGTATCAAAACCTTGGTTACTGACAGAAAAAAAAAAAAAAAAAAACTTGGTTACTACAGTCGTGGTTACTAATACAATATTACTACAGTAAATCCATGGTAAGTTTTCATAAGGATATCATTTATTAACGAGGATTAAAGATCATTATCAATGTTTTAACAACTCTGAATTTAAATAAACCTGTAAAAATTGTCAAACAAGTCCATTATAAAACATGACACAGCTAGGTTTGTCATTACTTAGTGTGAGTAACTCTAGATGCTGTTTTTCTGTCATTACCTCAGGAAAGCACTGCTCCCTGTTTGAACGAGCGCTGTGACTGAAAGGGTGAGTGCTGTCCGACTGCTGGTGTATTTGAGCATTTCTGCGCATCAAGATGAGCGGAAGAAAAAATAGTTCCGGTGTCATGCAACAATTCTCTCATTTAATTCTTTTTTTTTTTTTTTTTTTTCAATTCAAAGCTTATGAGATGCATTAATATACATGTAATCTAAATAATAAGTGTGTCATAATTTTGTGTCATTCTCAGCACGCAGGGTGAAGATGTGCAGTAACAACTAATAAAGTATAGGCAATGTAAAGTATATGTAAATTAGATAGGTCTATGTGTAATATGTTTATATATGTAGCACCATGGTCCTGTGAGGCACGACATTTCGTTCCCTTGTATGTCTCTACACATAGCGGAATGACAATATAGCTCACTTGACTTGAGTTCTAGTCTTACACTGAGGGGCCGTTCAGCCTGGATGAACATTTAGTAAATATATTATTAAATGTCAAAAATGTTTTTTCTTCTTTTCGTTTTATATAAAAAGTTTTAATAAGTAAATAAAAAGAAAATACTTGAAGAAAAAGTGTAACACGTCAGCAATATGAAAGCATTATTCTCTGAATTAAATAGAATTAATGAAATATTACAGAGCTTAGGCTACAAAATGAAAATAAATAAATGATTGCATTTTCTTGTTTTTTTCTTTACATTTATCAAGCATTTTCTTTGCAACTTTATTTTAATTACTATTTTACTTTTAATAAATTTACTTTAAACGTCTGTAAACTTATTTAGTTAAGATTCACATCACACCAATTTTATTTATAAAGAAATAATATAAAATAGAAAGACTGAACAATTTATACTGGTAAGTATTTATGGGACGTTTTAATCCAAATCAGCAAATACAGTTGGATACATTTATAGAAATATATATTATGTTTGTGCATTATCCATAGGAAATTTGCAAGCGTGATATATTATCAGCCTTTATGAATTTTCAAAATTTTGCATTGCCGATAGGTTACTAATCTAAAAGAGGAGAAAGACGTACTATAACCCACCTTTTTTGTTTTCTCCAATGTGAACGGTGAAGTTTGTAAGTCTTTTTATTTCCACAATGAATATTGGCTTGTGGTAGCTCATTATTACTGTAGGCTACCTCCCGCACACACGTTCATTCTCAACATCTTTACTTGTCTTATTATAGGCCTATTTTACAAAATCCATCTTTCTTGTAAATGTGATGGAGTGGTATTAGAGCAATGGAAATGCTGATGTCCTGAGAGAAAAAAAAAAATGCTCCCGGCAAATTCGGGCAAATTTCGCTTCTATTCCGCAACACTCCCGGAGAGGGGGTAAAATCTTTCCGTGGCCACAGGCAGAGCAGGCAGCTCTCACTCGGCTATTACTCTCACTCGTTACCTGCCCCTCCCTCTCGATCCGTCAGCGTCACAGACAGCTCCAACTCGCACCGTCACCGTTACTTGCGCCTCTCTTGCGATCTTTAGTCCTGTTTTAAATATTTGTTAAGGGCTTATAAATTCCTTAATATTTAAATAAGTGTTCTTTGTCTTTTAAAGGATTCAAAGTTGCAGTCCAAAATGGTTCTGATGACTGCTGTTATCTGCCTTGTAGCAGCATAGATCATCTGACAGGCGTCATCTATACAAGCTAAACAGCAAATGATACAATCCTTCTGTTGATTCAGCTCACTCATTTGATTGGCTATAGTTGGCATGTTCTCTTTTTACTTAAATTCAATCTTTTTTTTTTTTTTTTTTTTTTTTTTGTATACATTTTTATACAAAATTCACAACAAGAGAGTCTTTTTTAAGGAGATTTCTTAAAGCAAGTGATGATGAGAGCAAAACTTCTAAGCATATTATTTTCTACATATACTGCTTTTTGTTTTATCATTATGGGAGATCAGCAGCTTCTTATAGACAAATAAAACAGGCTAAATAAATAGGGGTGGAGTGGCACACAAACAAACACAAAAAACATGTCAGTGCTTTTGCAAACCACAAACACTTTGCAAACAAATATGTTTCATGTTTTATATGCTGTGATACACAATGACTGTTTTATTTTTATTTATTTATTTATTTTTTTAAAAAAGGAGTAAAAAACATTAGGTTACTGTCATAACAAAAGCTATATATTTTCACTATACAACACTGTAGATTTTAGATAAAGCCTGTCATATTGCACTGAGCCTCTGTAACTGAATATGGAAACACCATAATGATTTTAATCCAAAACTTTTCTCAAATCTAGCCAACTGAATGTTAGATTTTGATGTTAAAATATTATATTATGTTATATTAACGTTCTGTATCTGTGTATTGATACTAGATAGACCAGCGTATGTCATGGGATACATACTGCCATACACCATATCAATTAGCCAAAAGCAAAAATACTTTTTCTAAACACAACATTATTGGAAGTACAGACGGAAAAGGGGAAAAAATATAAAATACATCAATTTATAGGGGTTACCATGCTCCGTCGGCAACAGGGGTTGGTTGCCACATAGTAATTTTCTGGTAATTTGATAACTATGTGTTATGTTGATGATTTGTAAACCTGCTTGAGAAATAGTATTTTTTATGGAGAGAGTGTAATTGGGGTTGGTTGCCTTATTGATTTTGTGGTTGTTTGGCACATCAGTATTTTGGCTGAATTTAGCACATCAGATATAAAAATAATACATAATTCATTACCATCATGCAGTATTTACGTATAAACTTAATATATCTAAACAGACACACATATACTGTATACACACACATGCCTTGTACATACAGTATATAATGTATGTATGTATGTATATATTTAAACCATTATTAATGTGTGTTATTTGGCATATTGCACACATGATAAAAATTGAAAACACATCTTTTATTTATGGTTTTAATTTTATACATTTCAGTTTATAAATAATGGTTAACACAGTATTTATTCAAGTAGATGAATTTGCATTATTTTAGTGATATGGGGCTCTATTTTAAGAGTGCTAGCGATAAGCTCAGCGCAATGCCATAAGTCATACACACAAAGTCAGTGGGCATGACCAGGAAGTTTTGGTGTTTTTGTGCAAGATGCTCAAAGTCTAGGCACTTGTGGGTTTGGCAAAATTTTGTGCGCAACTCGCAAATATCCTGGATAAAGGTAGCACGCTGTATGTGTGCTGCATGTAGCTCGAAACATCACGTTTGCTTATGTGGTGAGCTCATTACATTTATTTACACTGTAAAAGATTTACATGCACTTCAACTTAATTAAGTTAAGTTTAACTGCTGCCTTAAAGTTTTAAGTTAAATCAACATAGCTTTACAAGTAATTTTAAAAATAGTTTTTACAAAAATTTACATTTAGTCTTAAAAACAGTCTAAATGTAAAATAATGAATTGGGAAAACTTATGAGTTGAAATCACTTTTAAATCCATATTGATTGAAATTAAAACTTTAAGGCATCAGTTAAACTTAAGTTTTAAGTTAAAGGAGATGTATTTTATTTTTTTTTAAATTTTTTTTTACAGTGTAAGAGCAACAGTGTGCCGACTTTGTTGTGAGTTTTTATGGATATACATTTTTGGGTCGTGCACCTGAATTCAAACATTGTTTGGATGTGCATGCTTTCTATGATTTTTTATTCTGAATGAAGGCAGCACATTCATAAGTCATAGTGCCAATGTACTGTTACATTATGAACAAGATAAACATGAGATAGATAGATAGATGGATAGATGGATAGATAGATAGAGATAGATAGATATAGACAGAGATAGATAGATAGATAGAGATAGATAGATACAGTATGTCTTAGGTAAGGTTGCGATTGAAATTCGTCCTTGGCTGTCAGGGTGTGAAACGCTTTTTATATGCCGGAAAAGTTACACCACCGTTAGTACTAATTGGATATTGGCTACGTTAAATTATAGAGAATGTGAGTAAAATTAATCACATTTTATCAACTGACACACAAATCATGGCTAGTATAACAGTGATGGTATAGGCACACACTTCTCCTCTCATGGTCAATTTGGATTTAAAAAAAATTATTTACTTTTTTGACTACATAACTTCAATCATTAATTAACAATGGTCATTAAATATGTTGTGGTATTGCATTCCTTTATCTTCTATGTAAAACTTTAGATTTAATTGCACCAGTGTTATTACAGTTAACAAAAACCAAAACCAACTAAAACAATTCTCATGAACTAAAATAAAAATAAAAAGTAAAATGATTGGAAATAAATTAAATTAAATAAATTTTTCATAACCCCAAAACTTACTAAAATAAAATAAAAATGATCTCAAATTCATTTTTGTTTTTAATACTCTTGGGTGAATATGGTCAAGAAGAAATTGTAGAAAATTTTATATTTTTTGATGCATTAATTATGATCCAAACACACATAACCTAACATTACACCTTTATAGAAAGCTAAATATTGCTTTTCCCACCAGTGTTCATGAAATAATCTCTGCCACACATCCCAGTGTAAAATTTGAGATAATTTCCCCAAATATGAAAATTATCTACTCACCCTCATGCCATACCAGATGTTTATGACCTTATTTCCTCTGCTGAACACAAAGATTTTAGAATAATATCTCAGCTATGTAGCTTTATACAACACAAGTCAAAAGGGTCCAAAGCTTTGAAGCTCCAAAAAGCACATAAAGGCACCATAAATAATCCATAAGTGGTTTAATTAATCCCTTTTTTAAAAATTAGAACAGACAAAAATGTAACTCCTTTTTCACAAAAAATATTGCAATTGCAGTATACAGGAAAGACCAGCAAGGAGACTGCTAATGTCAAGATAAAGGGTGCTGTCTTTATGTGCTTTTTGGAGCTTAAAGGTTTTGTACTGTGATGACTTGCACTCTATGGATTTACAGATCTGACAGATTCTTCTAATATCTTTGTATGTGTTCAGCACAACAGAGAAAGCCAGACACTTCTGGGATGGCATTAGGGTGAGTAAATAATGAAAGATTTTTATTTTTTTGGGTGAACTTTTTTCGCGTCACAGCTCTTACACACGATCCGTCGCGTCACCTCTCACACACGATCCGTCGCGTCACCTCTCACACACGATCCGTCGCGTCTTATTGGACTTATTGGACTCAAGATGGCGGCAAGTATGGCTGCTGTGTTGCGAGGTCCGACACAACATAGTAGTGTTTTGTTTGTTTTGTTCACAATTCTTATGTTTTTTCTCTTGGATGTAGTCTGCCTTATTGTCTACGACAGACAAACACTTTTGGACATTGGTTCAGCAATTTCACACCATAAACCGGACTTCAAATTCCTCAATGCCGACCCGCTGTTTACAAACACAGAAGCGGAGCCCTTTGTCTGGGCAGTCCGGACGCGGAAACGCAAAAGAAAAAGGGGAAACAGAGCCGGCGTTCTCATCAGAGTAAGACGCCATGTAAATCGACCCCCGCTACCCACTATTCTAGTGGCAAATGTTCAGTCTCTGGATAACAAGCTCTGCAAGCTGAAAGCGCGGATCTCTTTCCAACGAGATACAAGGGACTGCTGCATTATCTGCCTTACGGAAACTTGGATGTCTGCGGAGATTCCAGACTCAGCCATTGAACCCGTGGGGTTCTCCGTGCACCGAGCGGACAGAGCGAAAGACCTCTCAGGTAAAAGCAGAGGTGGTGGTGTATGTTTTATGATCAACAAATCCTGGTGTGATCAGAGGAACGTTCATTCTATCAAGTCTTTCTGCTCTCCTGATCTGGAATTTCTCATGCTTCTGTGTCGACCATTCTGGCTACCGAGTGAATTCACAGCGGTCATTATCACAGCTGTGTTCATTCCCCCACAAGCCGACACAGACCGGGCACTCAAGCAACTGTATGGGATTATAAGTGAGCAGGAAACCACGCACCCTGAGGCCGCGTTCATTGTGACCGGGGACTTTAATAAAGCCAGTTTCAAATCAGTCGCACCAAAATACCACCAGCACATTAGTTTCAACACACGAGGGGACCGGGTTTTGGACCACTGCTACTCTCCCTTCCAGGATGGCTACAAATCCCTCCCCCGCCCACCATTTGGCAAATCGGACCACTCTTCCATTCTGCTTCTGCCCACTTACAGGCAGAAACTGAAACAGGAAGCACCCACCCTCAGAACAATCCAGTGCTGGTCAGACCAATCAGACTCTATGCTGTTTTGATCACACGGACTGGGAGATGTTCCGGTCCGCCTCTGATGAAGACATCGAGCTTTACGCTGATAGCGTAATGTGTTTCATCAAAAAGTGCGTGGAGGACGTTGTTCCGACCAGAACAATACGGATCTATCCGAACCAGAAACCATGGATAAATAGCAATGTTCGCGCGGCACTTAATGTGCGGACCTCCGCTTTTAATTCCGGGAATGCGGAGGAGCATAAACAAGCCAATTATCAGAACAGCAAAACGTCAGTACAGGAGCAAGATTGAATGACAGTTTAACACCACCAACTCTAGAAGCATGTGGCAGGGAATTAACATCATCACAGACTTTAAAGGGACTAAAAACTCCGCCATGAACACCGCTGCCTCTCTCCCGGATGAGCTAAATACTTTTTATGCTTGTTTTGAGGGAAATAACACCACCCTCACGGAGAGAGCTCTCGCGGCCGAAGCTACAGAGGTTAGTTCACTCTCCGTCTCTGTAGCGGATGTAACCCGATCCTTCCGACGGGTGAATCCAGATGGCATTACGGGCTGCATCATCAGAGCGTGCGCGAACCAGCTGGCTGGTGTTTTTACAGACATTTTCAACCTTTCCCTCTCTTTGTCTGTAGTCCCCACATGCTTTAAAACATCCACCATTGTGCCTGTTCCAAAGCAACCAAAAATAATTTGCTTAAATGACTGGCGTCCTGTTGCTCTGACCCCCATCATCAGCAAATGCTTTGAGAGACTAATCAGAGATTACATCTGCTCTGTGCTGCCTCTCTCTCTTGACCCATTGCAGTTTGCTTACCGCAACAACCGCTCCACTGATGATGCCATTGCATCTACAATACACACTGCTCTCTCCCACCTGGAAGAAAAGAACACTTATGTGAGAATGCTGTTTGTAGACTACAGCTCAGCATTCAACACCATAGTGCCCTCCAAGCTAAATGAGAAATTCTGGGCTCTGGGCTTAAACAGTTCGCTGTGCAGCTGGATCCTGGACTTCCTGTCAAGCAGACGCCAGGTGGTTAGAATAGGCAGCAACATCTCCTCATCTCTGACCCTCAACACTGGAGCCCCACAGGGCTGTGTTCTCAGCCCACTCTTGTATTCCTTGTACACACATGACTGTGTGGCAACACACAGCTCCAGTGCCATCATTAAGTTTGCTGATGACACGACAGTGGTAGGTCTGATCACTGACAATGATGAAACAGCCTACAAAGAGGAGGTGCACACTCTGACACACTGGTGTCAGGAGCACAACCTCTCCCTCAACGTCAGTAAGACAAAGGAGCTTGTGGTGGACTTCAGGAGAAGAGATAGAGAACACAGTCCCATCACCATCAATGGAGCACTGGTGGAGAGAGTCAGCAGCTTCAAGTTCCTGGGTGTCCACATCACTGAGGAACTCACATGGTCCATCCGCACTGAAGTCGTTGTGAAGAAGGCTCATCAGCACCTCTTCTTCCTGAGACGGCTGAGGAAGTTTGGAATGAAGCGCCACATCCTCACACGGTTCTACACCTGCACTGTAGAGAGCATCCTGACTGGCTGCATCTCCGCCTGGTACGGCAATAGCACCGCCCACAACCGCAAAGCACTGCAAAGGATGGTGCAAACTGCTAGACACATCATCGGAGGTGAGCTTCCCTCCCTCCAGGAAATATATACCAGGCGGTGTATGAAAAAAGCTCGGAGGATCATCAGAGACTCCAGCCACCCGAGCCATGGGCTGTTCTCACTGCTACCATCAGGCAGGCGGTATCGCAGCATCAGGACCCGCACCAGCCGTCTCCATGACAGCTTCTTCCCCCAAGCAATCAGACTTTTGAACTCTTGATCTCCCACGATCAAAATACATCAGCACTGCACTTTATTACTCTTACTCTTATATCTCACACCGGACTGTCATAAATTATATTATTATTATTATATTATATTCTCTCTTAACAACTGACTATCAACCGACAGCCTGAATGTCAATACAGTACAATACAACCTACTGTACATTCTATATATACTATATATACTTTTTTTATTTTTATTGAATAATGTGTATCTATATTGTGTGTATTGTATACTGTACAGTGTATGTTATTATCTGTATATTGTTATGTGAAATTATGTGTATATCAGACGTTTAAATTGTGTTGTGTAAATCTGATGTTTATTGTAAATTGGCATATGTCTCATCACTGTCACGACTGCTGTATTGATCGGAACTGCACTCAAGAATTTCACACACCATTGCACTTGTGTATATGGCTGTGTGACAATAAAGTGATTTGATTTTTTTTTTTGACACACATACAGTGTGTTATTATTTGTATATTGTTGTGTGTAATTATGTGTATACTAGACTTTAAATTGTGCTGTGTTAATTTGATGTTATTGTAAATTGGTATATGTCTCATCACTGTCACGACTGCTGTGTTGATCGGAACTGCACCCAAGAATTTCACACACCATTGCACTTGTGTATATGGCTGTGTGACAATAAAAGTGATTTGATTTGATTTGATTTGCATGTTATATACCCCAAAATTACCAAAAACCTTGAAAAGAAGAAAATAAAAATAATAATAATAATCCTTAGAAGAACAATAGGGCTCCGCACTTTCAGTGCTTGGGCCCTAATAATAAACCTTAGAAGAACAATAGGGCCTCACACTTTCAGTGCTTGGGCCCTAAATAATAAATATAGCTGCAAGCAGCGATGACGTGCCCAAGCTCTACGGCGCCATCACCACCTGGTGGCTTCAGGAAAACAAAGCATGGTGGCCGCATGCATTTGAGAGGGTAAATATAAGAGTGTAAAAGTGTCACACTTCCTGTTGTCAGTTGGTGGTGCTATGGCCATGACCCATAATAGCCATATAAATGTGATCAGCCCCCATTATCAAACATACAGCTGAATTTTCATCAAAATCATACAGTTCACACAGAAGATATAAGGAAATTCCTGTTTCACATTTTTACCCTTAATTTATTCAGTCACCATGGCAAAACTGTTTAACATCTTCAATGTCTTGGCATAATACTGCCTAAATTTGGTGACAGTCACATGATTGCCCTAGGAGGAGTACTCAAAAGTTCAGGGCCTGCAATTTAAAAAAAATTCACATTAAATCCAAAATGGCTGACTTTCTGTTGGGCGGAGCTAATGACTGTATTTTGAAAGTTGTCCGGCTTGATGAGAACAATATATGTAGCAAGTTTGGTGATCGTAGAAGAAACTGACCCACACAACTTTTGTCAAAAGGTGGTGCTATAGAGCTCCCCAGCCACGCCCATGTTTTAACATTTTCCCAGGCCTAATGGCTGACAACTCTGATCTGTGTGCAAAATATCATGAAAATTCAAGTATGCCAAGTTCCTCAAAAACATGTGAATATACATAAAAAGGAATAATGACATTTAATACGTTGCCATGTCAACACTATTTAAGATATCAAGTATCCCTTCAGAATTTTAAATCTGCATTATTCTAAAATTTTTGAAGCAATTCAGGTTAACATAATAGGGATATTTCAAAGTCTGTTAAAAGTGACACACTTCCTTCCACCAGTTGGTGGCGCTATGGCCGTGACCCACAATAGCCACATCAATGTGATCAGCCCGCAAGGACAAACATTTGTCTCAATTTTGATGTTTTAAATTTTTGGCACACAGAAGATATGAGACATTTCCTTATTCCATTTTTTTGACGTTATTTTATCACTTCGCCATGGCAACACCATTCGATATATAAAAAATCCCTTCGTAATTTAGCATCATCAATGTCTTGGCATGATGTCGCCCACATTTGGTACCTGTAACATGAAATCCCTGGGAGGAGTATATCAAATTCCAGAGCATGCATTTTTCAAACAATCCAAAATGGCCAACTTCCTTTTGGGCAGAGCTTATAACTGTCAGCGTGAAAGCTGTCCGGCTTGATGAGATCTATATGTGTACAAAGTTTGGTGACTGTAGCTCAAGAAAGATGTGCTACAGAGCCCCCCGAACATGCCCATGTTCTAGGTGGTGCTGCAGAGCCCCCCCTGCATGACCCTCCATGCAACTTTGCCAAGCCCTAATGGCCAACGACTCTGATGTGTGTGCAAACTTTCAAGAGTTTTCACGCATGTTATGTACTAATTATTATCTAACTATTATTAGAACTAATAATAATAATAATAATAATCCTTAGAAGAACAATAGGGCCTCACACTTTCAGTGCTTCGGCCCTAATAATCCTTAGTAGAACAATAGGGCTCCGCACTTTCAGTTCTTGGGCCCTAATAATCCTTAGAAGAACAATAGGGTTCCGCACTTTTAGTGCTTGGGCCCTAATAAAAATAAAAATAATAATCCTTAGAAGAACAATAGGGTCTCCGCACTTTCAGTGCTTGGGCCCTTAAAAGTGTGACAGCTCACCCCAGTCACTATAACATTTGGACAACTGAATAGGACAATGTGGCATTTCAACCATGCAGTCACAGAGTGCATTTTAGCCCATCCCAGGATGATGTCACTTCACCTTCCACTTCACTCTCCATTCATTACAGTAAATCCAAGGAGGAAATCATCTTCTCACTAAGTCAGAAAGTGTATGGCCACTGTTCATATGATGATGTGTTTTCTTCTGTATACAATGAATGCTGGACATCTGGACATACAATTGAAGTCAGGAGTTTACATACACTTAGGTTTAAGTCATTAAAACTAATTTTTTAACTACCCACAGATTTCATATTAGCAAGCTATAGTTTTGGCAAGTCGTTTAAGACATCTACTTTGTGCATGACACGAGTAATTTACAGACAGATTGTTTCACTTTTAATTTACTATATCACAATTCAAGTGGGTCAGAAGTTTACATACACTACGTTAACTGTCTTTAAGCAGCTTGGAAAATTCCAGAAAATGATGTCAAGCCTTTAGGCTGTAGCTTCTGATAGGCTAATTGGAGTCAACTGGAGATGTACCTTCAAACTCAGTGTCTCTTTGCTTGACATCATGGGAAAATCAAAAGAAATCAGAAGAAAAAAAATTGTGGACCTCCACAGGTCTGGTTCATCCTTGGGAGCAATTTCCAAATGCCTGAAGGTACTACGTTCATCTGTACAAACAATAGTATGCAAGTATAAACACAATGGGACCACGCAGCCATCATAACGCTCAGGAAGGAGACGCATTCTGTCTCACAGAGATTAACGTACCGTGGTGCGAAAAGTGCAAATCAATCCCAGAACAACAGCAAAGGACCTTGTGAAGATGCTGGAGGAAACAGGTAGACAAGTATCTATATCCACAGTAAAACGAGTCGTATATAAACATAAACTGAAAGGCTGCTCAGCAAGGAAGAACCAATGCTCCAAAACTGCCATAAAAATGCCAGACTACAGTTTGCAAGTACACATGGGGACAAAGATCTTACTTTTTGGAGAAATGTCCTCTGGTCTAATGAAACAAAAATTTAACTGTTTGGCCATAATGACCATCGTTATGTTTGGAGGAAAAAGGGTGAGGCTTGCAAGCCGAAGGACACCATCTCGACCGTGAAGTATGGGGGTGGCAGCATCGTGTTGTGGGGATGCTTTGCTGCAGGAGGGACTGGTGCACTTCACAAAATAGATGGCATCATGAGGAAGGAAAATTATGTGGATATATTGAAGCAAAATCTCAAGACATCAGACATGAAGTTAAAGCTTGGTCGCAAAGGGATCTTCCAAATGGACAATGACCCCAAGCATACCTCCAAAGTTTAAGGACAACAAAGTCAAGGTATTGGTGTGGCCATCACAAAGCCCTGACCTCAATCTGATAGAAAATGTGTGGGTGAGCAAGTAGGCCTACAAACCTGACTCAGTTACACCAGTTCTGTCTGGAGGAATGGGCCAAATTTCCAGCAACTTATTGTGAGAAACTTCTGGAAGGCTACCCAAAATATTTGACCCAAATTAAACAATTTTAAAGCAATGCTACCAAATACTAACAAAGTGTATGTACACTTCTGACCCACTGAGAATGTGATGAAAGAAATAAAAGCTGAAATAAATAATTCTCTCTACTATTATTCTGACTTTTCACATTCTTAAAATAAAGTAGTGATCCTAACTGACCTAAGACAGGGAATGTTTTCTATGATTAAATGTCAGGAATTGTGAAAAACTGAGTTTAATGTATTTGGCTAAGGTGTATATAAACTTCTGACTTAAGACGATTGCATGACTGATCTATCTCTGACAAAGTCATTCTTTCTCAGGTGTATTGCTAGCCGGAAAGAAGGTGTGAAATTTTGGTCAAATGAATATGGCTGAGATGAATAGAATTGTTTCCATATCTCATAGTCTGTTTATAGATGGATGTGTTGTATTGATGTGTAGACATGTTTTTGTTTTATAGCACAGTGGTTTCATTTCTTTTTAGAAGAGCAAGATAATATACTTTATGCATATTGAAGCATATGGAATTTGTGATTAACTCTTGTAACTTACTGCAGAGCTGTTAGATGATAGGCCCATACTCTCTCCTATCACCTTTCTTCTTTGCTCTTATTGGGGACCTTATATGGGACATCGGTGCGTCAAGAAATGTAAAGCAATCCACCTGCATTACACACAGGATAATTGCAAAAGTAGCGCTTACATAATGAGCGGAAACCAAAAACCATCCAAATGCTTTTAAATCTGCAGACTTTGACCTCTGAGAGATCGGTATGTATCTATTAAAGCAGCACAATTGACAAAATTAAGACTGAAATTGCAATGTGGCCTTGCATGATTCTAAACCCCAAAAAGCTGCATTTTAAAATATCTACCTTTTTACTAAACGTGGAAGTTCATAACGGAAGCCTGTTTTCATTTTCTGGTCTCCAGTGTTTAAAGTAAGAACGGCAAATATTCTTAGCGGATAATGTGATGTTTAGTGAATGAAATTTGTAACAATTGCCAAATAAAATAACATGTGGCTCCATAGATGACCGTGTTTTGACAGTGTCTCACTCGAGTGGCTAGATAACATTAAACAATGACCCGCAGTGGTAATCATTAATATTATTAACTACTTCGAGTTATGACAGCCAGCAATTGTACAATTTGAGCCTAAACTAATTTTTACTTGAACTAAAACATAAAATGGTGGTTGTTCTCCATCTTCAACGCTCATTTCAGTAGTTTTTACATTGCTTCTTATGGTGACTGGAACTAGAAAACAGTCCAGCAGCAATCAGAATCACCACTGTGCTGTCCAGTGGTTGGTCAGGAAAACTGTGGATAATTCCAAAATGTTATGTTAAAGTGAGTGTATATATTTCTCAGCAATTTCAGAATCCTTTGACCCCTCTTTTGCAACCATGAAATATGGCTGGTTGAAAAGTTTTTAGAAATGGCACACCCCTCATGTGAGGTGGATAAACAATGCAATGTCCTAAACAAATCCATGAAACAATATAATACAGTAAAATATAGACCTAAATGAAAAATATAAAGGGGTTCTGTTTATGATGTTATTTTTAGTCATGGTGTGGTTAACATTGCTGTGGAATTCTGCTGAATGTTTGCTGTGCTATGACAGGAGTTCATTTTGAGATGTAATTTTTTTTTTTGCATTTTGGAAGAAAGGTTAACTGCTGTGTCAAGCTCCATGTTGTAAAAGCGAAAAGCTTGGAAAAAGGGTATACGGTATTGAGAAATGCTTGACAAAACACAAAATAAAACACTTTGAACATACATATGAGTGCATTACGATGAATGAAATAATACAAGCGTGGCAAAATGTTTTGAAATATTAAATTTTTTTGTCTGAAATTACAGCAATATATTCATAAATACCTAATTACTACACACAACAAAGAATATTTTACATTACAATGAATTCAAACAAGTACATAAAAAAACAAAAAAGAAAAACATGGTTTCACAGCATCTAAAATCCTCCATTGAGTTTGGGGGAGTGTGTGTGTGTGTGTGTGTGTGTGTGTGTGTGTGTAAGGTGGGCAGGTTTGTGCCCACTCTGGTCAGGCAGTGGTATTGCTTCATGAAGCAGGCAGGCACACACACACATACACACACAAACACACGCTGCTATTGTTTAGGGCCAGCCTCAGATGTGTAAACATCAAGCCACCGTGCAATAGCATGGCATAAGATGCGTGAACAGCCAGTAAACTGATGGCACGCCACTGACAGTGCAACCAAACTCCTCACCTGAGCTTTATAAAGATGCATTTGAGACATTTATATGTTTTTAACGTTGCGCTATCACGGTGAATTCAGATCAAGAGATGGCATGTGGTCAGTCTATAACAGCATGCTGTATGTCGTGGAATAAACATGAAATACATTCAGCACACGTGATTTTGGGGGGGGATTAAGTGCCAGGAAAACAAACAGATGTTTCACTCCCAGATTCTACATCAGCTACCAGAATACCATAAAAAGACAGTAAATAAAAGATATTACAGGAAGAAAGACTTTAATGTTAATGTCCAATGGAAATAAAAGAAAAATTAAATTTGGCAAACAAGAACGTCTTCAGGCAGAGCAGGAGCTTTGGGAATTTTCTAATGAATTCATGTGATGTGCTATGACATGACAGCAATATCTTGAGCTTAATCAACATTCGGTTTTTTGTTTAGTTTCAAAAAAAAATTTGGCATGCCACCTCAACTTTGGCACAGTACTTGTCAAATGGCAAAAAATAATTTGTTCCATCAAATCTACATTTGTCGAACAAATTATTATTTCTGCACAAGAACATTACTGGGCCGTTTTGTGCACTTAAAAGATATATTTCTTTAGGAACATCGTATTGTAATAAAAACGCTCTTAATGCAGGAAATATAAATCCAAAAAGTGGCTACATGATACTTCATGAAAAAAGAACTCAAGTGTAGTAGTCCAGAACTTCATGAGAAAGGTGATAAATGACAGTCCTGGGACATAGGGTCATATTTATGGGTGGGTATGTCATCAGAGATGCATGGCCTTGCGGGTAAAGAGGAAACGGTATTGGCGGTAGGTCCTGGGGCTCTTGCTACTGTAGTTCAGGCAAAGAGGAAGTGATGTCATCACTTCATGTGTCCTGATAGGGTTATCCTGACCAGCAGCAGCACAAACACTCAAAGCCTTTATCTTAACACCCAAAAGCATTCAAATATATATATATAAAAAAATGGCAGGCTCTTTTTTTCTTTCAAAGAACAATGATTTAAGTAATTAAAAACATACAAAATTCTTTTTTGTTGTTTTGATATTATTTACAATACAATGCTGAAGCACCTTTTTTTTTTTTTTTTTTTAAACTTTATTCTAAATCTTGAAATAAAACATTTTCCTTTATTTATTAGATTTTTTTTTCACAAAAATGTGAATTTTTTCCTAGATCAAAAGAGTCATCTGTCATCACACAGTACCTCCAGATGGTTTTCAGGGTTTTGTTTGTCTTTAAGTGCATTTCTTGGTGTGACCTCCACAGGGGAGAGATGGCAGGTGGGCAAAGCTATGTTGTGATTGTTGGTCTACTCTCTCTCTGTGATGTGGTCGGATGCTTTCTGAGTTTCGGTCACGTGTCAAGTGTGATGTTGCCCATAGGATGGTGTCATACGGGAGGTCAGCGGATGGCATGATCTTCAGTTCCTTACCATCTCTCTCCATTTAGGGTTTGGGTGGGGTGTGGGGGTTCTCTGAAAGGGCTGTAGGGTGTCACCTGGGATAGCCCTTTAAGTGACCCCTGGACCAGGGACTCTGCGGCAGCGTCAGGTACTTCTTGAAGTGCTCCAGTTCGGCCTGTAGCTTCTCTCTCTCAGCCGCCAGCTTCTGCTTCTGAGCCATCAGCTCCTACAAACACAACACACACACTCAGTGTTAATCATGTCTACGAAATTACTGACAAAAATGTTCACTGACAAAGGTTGTCAAAGATGAGATGAAAAAAGCAATCAAATCGTTTTCATGAAAACATACTGTCAACGAAAATGGCGAGAAAAAAATACTACACCACTGTTATTTATTTTTTTAAAGAAAGTAAAATCTAGAAAGAAATGATTGACATAATCCAAAACGTTGAGCTGCAGGAGCTGAACACCCGCACAATGAACTTTAATAACAGGTTAATTACCTCACTCAAACACATCATTTATACACAGATGAGCCAATACATTATGACCACTCACAGGTGAAGCAAATAACGTTGATTATCTCCTAACAAGGCCACGTGTCAAGGTCTGGTAGATTAGATGGTAAGTGAACAATCAGTTCTCATAGTCAACATGTTGAATGCAGGAGAAATGTGCAGGAGTAAAGACCTGAGCGACTTTGACAAGGGACACATTTTTATAACCAGACGACTGGGTCAGAGCATCTCTGAAATAGCAAGGCTTATGGGGTGCTCCCAGTCAGCAGTGGTGAGTACCTACTGACAGTGGTCCGAGGGAGGACAAACCACAAACCGGTGACAGGGTGTTGGGCAGAAAATTGTAATGATGGTTATGGGAGGAATGTGTTACAACTGGTCAGAGTGTCCATGATGACCCCCGTCCACCCTCGAAAGCACCTACAATGGGTATGCGAGCGTCAGAACTGGACCTTGGAACAGTGGAAGAAGGTTGCCTGGTCCGATGAGTCCCATTTTATTTTACATCACGTGGACGGCCCTGTACGTGTGTGCCATTTACCTGGGGAAGTGATGGCACCAGGATGCACTGTGGGAAGACAACAAGCCGGTGGAGGGAGTGTGATGCTCTGAGCAATGTTCTGTTGGGAAACCCTTGGTCCGGCCATTCGTGTAGACGTCAATTTGGCACGTGCCACCTACCTAAACATTGCTGCAGACCAGGTACACCCCTTCATGGCAATGGTATACCCTGATGGCAGTGGCCTCTTTCAGCAGGATAATGAGTCCTGCCACACTGCACACATTGTTCGGGAATGGTTTGAGGAACATGATGAAGATGTCGTCCTGGCCTCCAAATTCCCCAGATCTCAATCCGATTGAGCATCAATGGGATGTGCTGGACCAACAAGTCCGATCCACGGCTGCTCAACCTTACAACTTACAGGACATGAAGGATCTGCTGCTAATGTCTTGGTGCCAGATACCACTGGACACCTGCAGGGGTCTTGTAGTGTCCATGCCTCAGCAGGTCAGTGCTGTTTTGGCGGCACATGGAGGACCAACAGCATATTAAACAGGTGGTCATAATATTTTGGCTCATCAGTGTATATGTGACATTAATCAGCTTTATCCACAACATAAATGTAACATTACAACTGACACCTGAACAGACTATAAAGAGAGAATGAACAATTTAACTAAGTTACGCACTAGTCAGAATGCATAACTTGAGTTCCTCAAAAACGTGCTACACGTATCGCAATATCATTAACTATATAAACATGAGGAGTTCAGAACAGTAACTTCTAAAAATTATCTTACATTTAGTATATTTATTGTTATTATTTCAGGACAGTTTTCTCATGTTGTTTAATCTTTAATATGTTTGATACATGTTTAAATAATTGTAAGTTGATATAAGATATATATACAAAATATAAGAATATTTGGTTAAAGTTTGGTCTGTTAAAGTTTGATGCATGATTTTGTCATTTTGCACATTGTTAAAATGATATGCAATTTTAGTCTTGAACTCTAGAACTGTCTAAATATAAATATGACATGATGAAATATTGACTAAATTTAAAGGACATTTTTGTCAAATGGCAAAAATGATGGCTAACACTGCATGCACATTAACTACCATGCATGAACAGCACAGGAGTGCAGAGGACAGGATAGTGCATCACAGTAGAGGCGTATGTCTTACCCCCATGGAGTGTGAGAGCTGTTCGGCTGTGAGACTGAGATTATAATGATGAGCCTCCAGACGACGGCACTGACCGTGAAGAACCTGACGCTCAATGCTTTGCTCTAGAGAGTGAGAGAGAGATACAGGTAGTTAAGCCAGAGATAATGTCCCATTCTGTACACACACAGCTCACTTATTTGAGAGAGTAACAACCGTATTTTACAAATTCAGCTAATTAATTCCTGAAAAATTCAGATAGAGTCAACAGATTTTACATTAAATCTGCATATACTGTATGAACGTAACTAGTTGTTAATGCAGTGACGTCACTCTCTTTGGACACTGACAATGCATCTGAGGCACTATAAAAATCAAACAAAGAGGTACATGTCAAGGGACAACCTATACATTGCCCTCAAGAGAACGTGCTATTTAAAAGCAGCATCATAAAGACCATAAAAAATGGCATCTCTGTGAATGCTGGCTCAAAAAAAATTGATAGTACACCGCCGTTTGCCAATATACCTTTTGTCAAAAGTCTTTGTGTGGCCACAGCAGCAGCACAAAAATGTTTGTTGATTAAAGTTTTTTTTATTTCATCAATAATAATAAAAGATGATTTTTAAATAGAACATGATATTGACAACATCATATATCATACACACCCTTTCCACTGTGCTGCTCGTGCCAGAGCTAAGGAAATGCTAAAAAAATAAATAAAAAAAATTTGAAAAAAATTAAAAAAAATAAATTCCTCAAAGACTTGAGGAACTGAACGATGATATAACTGACAACAATACATACCCAATCCACAAACACATGCAGCACATCACGGTCTTTACTTACTACGAGACTGGAGCTGTTGTGCAAGTAGAGTGCAGATAAAATGAGAAACAAGCGAGTAAAAGATCACAATATTTCAATGTTTGAAATCACAATAGATTAAATATAAAGGGGGAAAATGCACATTTACTCATGCTGTACATCCCAAGATACCTCCAAAAGATGCCTGCATTAAAAAATGTGAATAAACTCCAGCAACGTTTTCAGCATCCAACTCGCATTTCACTTAGATGTGATTATCTCTGGAAGCATTCAGGCGTGAAATGTCTCGAACACAATGGTTGAAAATGTCAACCTTCAAAATGTAAATTCAAGCCAGCGGGCCCGTAACCAAAGTAGTTTGGGTTAGGGAACTGGGTTTTGGGAGGGAAACAGTTGAAAAACACCTCTTCATCTCTGCATTAGCTGCTTTGACGGCAGATTTGTTTACATGACGCGTTCTTGAAGGGGCGGGGTTAAAACTGACTAAAAACTGCAGCATGGCCTTGCATACGGCAGCAGAGAAGAGTCAAGTCACATTACCAGAAGAGCAAGTTATGACATTTTGATTAGAGATTATGAAGTAAAAGTTTTATTTTATTTTTAAATATTTTATTTTTAATTACTGGACTTATTGGAAGAATAATTCACAATAAGACCAGTAACATGCATTAATACAATAAATAGGGTCAATTTTTATTTCCTGCCGACTTTAAAGAAAGCTCTAAAAAAGGAATTGATTCAAATAATCTTTTTATATTAGGATTTCCCTGCTTCGCAAACAGGTTAATTAGCTCACTCAAACGCATCCTATATGTGAGATTAATCACTATGCACATGCTGGTCAGAATGCGTAACTTGCATTGTGAATATGCCGTTGCCTTAAAAACATGCTATACGTCTCTAAAGCCTCAAGAATTTACAACACAGTAACTTCTAAAAAAGTAGCTATTACTGTACTTCAGTACGCTATATTCATTATATGCTATTCAGCAGCTCAGAGCCTGTATTCACCAAAAATCTTAAGGCTAAAAGTAGTTCCTAACTCTTAAAAATTAGGGGCGTCACTCTTAAGTTTAGGGCTCGTGAACTTTTCATCTAAGAGTATTTATGGAACATTTTAACGCTAAAAGTACCTTAAACCCACGACAATTTAGAAGTCATCCTGAGGACTCCTAAATCCCTAAGAGTAAATCGTGAACAATCCAAAGCATGTCTGCTGTCGTCAATCCACGTCGCAATCAAGTCAGTGTATTAGAATATCATAAAATTATGATATTGACATTGACCTATTAAAAGTGTATCACCTGAATCGCAATCGAGTCAGTGTATTTTAATATTATAAAATTATGATATTGACATTGACCTTTTAAAAAGGTATCGCCTGAATCATGATTATGTTTTCATTATTGTAAACTTAGTTAGAGATGCGGTTACCTCTCCCATGAACCGAAACAACTCAATTACAACGGAGATAAATTTGACAACTTTGCGCACCCTGGCCACAGGCAAAATGCTACTGTATAGCGTGGATGAATTGGGAATTTCTGTGTCATCTGTCAGCAGAACCATGTATCAAACTATATATACCCTCTCCAGACCGCACATTATCCGGCAATCATGGCGTGTGTTTTCCTGTGGATGTCTACTCGCTTCAGAGAAATAAGGCGGCATTTATGGCCATCACTGGGCTACCCAGTGTAGTTGATGCAGTATGCGTGATCATTGCACCAACACAGGATATACACATATACAGTATGTCTGTCTGTATGTATGTATGTATTTCCTGCTGTCTGTCTATAATGTATTTGTGGACAAATAGCGGTTCCCTGTCTACCAATCAATTTTGGTGATTAAAAAAAAAAGTTGCAGGAGTTAATTTATATTTTTGGTGCAGCCTGAGGTTTCTTGGGATGTACAGCTCAAGTAAGTGTGCTTTATTCTTTATGCTTAGTATCCTGTGATTCATGGACATATTATCTTGTACTCACTTCTTTCTCATTCATCTGCATTAGGCTTGCACAATGGCTCCAGCCTCTTCGTAAGCAAAGATCGCAATGTGCTGTGTGCATTTGTGGGCTGGTTATGGATTAATGTTATTAGTTAAATCGTCATTCAGTTTGACCTGAATTCCCCAGAACCCCTCTACCAAGGGGGAGCCTTTAAGGTTAGCAAAACAAAGCATAACGAAGCAGCAACTGGTGAGGAGACCAGATTGTTTCACACTAAACAATCATTTTGGAGTATGGAGTTTACTACAACAAAATTGCTGTTATATACGAGTAATCACAGACAATTTTGCAACAAGTAGGTGACGGTTTATGGGTTTTTCCATTAATTTGTATGGTATCTGCAAACAAAATAAACACACACATTTAAAACTATACTTCTCTCTCCACTGCCCCTCCCCGAGAATGCCAAATACCTGCCCCATTTCCCATCAAACGTATCCAAGTTCCCCTGGCTTCTAGATGACACTTTCTTGAAAGCTGCCACTCTCCCCATCTCCGTGTACCACTCTTGAAACGAGGGCTCTCCAGCCGACTTCCATCCCCTTAAAACAATCTGTCTGCCGATCATAACACCGGCCAGGACCCAATTTCTTATGTGTTTATCCCCTATATTGATGACTGCCCCATCGCCTAAAATACAGAGTCTGGGGCAAAATGAAATTTGAGTGCCCAATACGTCACACATAAAACTCTGAACCTTCAACCAAAATTCTTGGATCTAAACACCACCAAAAAACATGGGTTGTGTCTCCATCTTCTGATTGGCATCGCCAGCAGGTGGGTGTGTCTTTAAGACCAAGCCTATACAATCTAGAGGGGGTCCAATAGAATCGATGTAAAATCTTGAATTGTATAAGGCGCACCCTTCCATATCTAGATGCAGACTTGATGTTTTTTAGAATCCTAGCCTCCAATACCAAGTTTAAATCTTTCTCCCATAATCTCTTGTTAGAAGTTAAAGCTCCGTCCCCCAGACTCTGAATTAGCATGGAGTAATACACTGATGCCTCATGACCTTTTCCAAAAGCAGTAATCACCACTCCCATAGCATCTACCGCTTTAGGGGGGTGTATGCTACTCCCAAAAATAGTACAGAGCGGGTGGCATAGCTGTAAATACCTAAAGAACTGAGATCTGGGAATCCCAAAATGTTGAACCAAATTTTCAAAGGATCTCAACACTCCACTCTCACACAGGTCACCGAGTGTAGTAACCCCCCTCACAATCCACTCTGTCCAGCAGAAAGGGGACTTATTAATATATAATTTTGGGTTCAGCCATATGCTCGAGGCAACATTTAAATAAATGTCCGAATTAAACACACTGGACACTTTTGTCCATACCGAGTGAAAAAGCGAGATAAAGGGGTGTAACTTAACTTCTCCGATTAGTTTGATAGAAAGGCTTTGCAATGGCGAAATAGGGGTAAGAACTTCCTGTTCAATACAAAATCAGGGAGGGGCTCTCTCAGGTGGAAGCAACCAATGAGCCAAATGTCTGAGACTGAATGCAAAATAAAACAAAATCTTGGGTAGGCCTAGCCCGCCTTTGTCAATTGCCTATGCATCTTACTGAAATGTAATCTGGGACATTTACCATTCCAAATGAAGGACTTCGCTATGCTATCAAATTGCTTGTAATAATAGAGGGGGACATCTACAGGGAGAGACTGTAGCAGGTAGTTGAATTTTGGAATACAATTCATTTTAATAACATTAACCTTCCCAATCACAGATAAATGTAATGAAACCCACCTGCCCACATCATTCGAAAACCTTTTTATTAAAGGGTCAAAATTAACTCACACAAATTTGCTGGGAATAAAATACCCAAACACTTAATGCCCTGTTTGGGCCACTGGAAGGCGCCGGCTGAAAAGCCGTTACTGGGCAGTATGCTTTCAGAGCCAAAGCTTCGGATTTAGACCAATTAACTCTGTATCCCGAGAACTTAGAAAAGGAATTAATAATTCTGTGGAGGCAAGGCATAGCTCTAGTAGGGTCGGAGACGAATAATAAAATATCATCTGCGTAAAGCAAAAGCTTATGCGCAACACCTCCCGTCACCACCCCTTGAAAATTATCTTCCTTTCTTATCGCAGCTGCTAATGGTTCCAGAGAAAGACAGAACAATACTGGGGAAAGAGGGCAACCCTGCCGGGTGCCCCTATACAGAGTAAAATAATCTGAAATTAATCCATTTGTTTGTACCGCCACTAACAGGTGTCTATAAAGTAGCTTAATCCAACCAATAAAAGTATTCCCAAACCCATACATTTCCAAAATCTTAAAAAGATAATCCCATTCTGCCATATCAAACGCGTCAAGTGAGATGGCAGCGACTGGAGTCTGATCATTCGCCACTGACCACATGATATTGATGAAATGCCTAATGTTGTCAGAAGAGCTACGGCCCACGAATAAACCCCACCTGATCTATATGCAGGGTTGGGAGGATTACTTTTGAAGTGTATTCCACTACAGATTACAGAATACATGCTGTAAAATTTAATTTGTAACATATTCCATTAGATTACTCAAGGTCAGTAACGTATTCTAAATACTTTGGATTACTTCTTTAGAACTGGTAGATTTTTTCACTTGTTTTGACTATAAAAACTCTGCCAGTACAGTAAGACAAAATACACGTTAAAAATACATTCTCTGAAAAACCTAAATATCTTATGCAGTGTTGTTTCTAAAACAAGATAAATCTAACTGATCTTGTTTTAATGATTTTTAGATATTTTTACAGGAAAACAATAAAAAATTATTATCAAGAATATGATTTTTGCCCTAATATCAAAGGTCTTACTAGAAAAAATGAAATTATGATCCAACGTTAATTTTCTTGATAATAAAATATGATCGTGCCTGGTAACATGCATGTAAAATGGCTAGAAATAGCATTTTAGCTTAGCATAAAGCTGACAATTTACACAAGGTTTATTTCTATTTCTTTTGCTCCAAACTTACTTCTAACTTACTTCTCTGTCTGCTCGTATGAATGTAACACATCATAAGAAAGAGTTTCACCGCTGTTCAAATGCACTTTGGATCACATCATTTATATGTATAAAAGTTTTCCATCTGAAAGGACTAAATATTAATAGAAACAAATGACAAATAAAATGCAAAGTAATCTCTTAAGTAATCAAAATACTTTTTGAATGTAACTGTATTCTAATGACCAATTATTTAAATTGTAACTGTAGTGGAATACAGTTACTTATATTTTGTATTTTAAATACGTAATCCCATTACATGTATTCCGTTACTCCCCAACCCTGTCTATATGTATAAGAGATGTCATAACTTTACTTAATCGGTTAGGCAAAATGTTTGACAATTTTTTAACATCTAGCTGGATCAGGGAAATTGGACAGTAACTCTTACACTCGCTTTGATCTTTGTCCTTCTTAAGAATCAGACTGATCCGGGCTTGCGTCATGGTTGGCGGAAGCTTTCCATTCTTTAATGATTCCGTACAAACTTCTAGCAAAAGTGGAGCAAATTCTGTAGCATAAAATCTAAAAAATTCAACGGCAAAGCCATCTGGCCCCAGAGCCTTGCCTGTAGGCAAGGCCATAATTACGTCGCCAAGCTCCTCCAAGGTTATCTCAGAATCAAGAGAATTGTTTTTGCTCAGCCATCAGTTTAGGAAGTTCTAATGGTTTCACAAAGTTTCTAATATCCTCATCAGTAGACAAAGACGTGGAACTATAGAGATCAAGATGGAATTCTTTAAAAGCATTATTAATATCAATGGTTGAGGTAAATATTTCACCACCAGCAGATTTCACTGAGGGAATGGTAGAAAAAGACTCTCTCTGTTTTATATATCTAGCCAGACGTTTTCCTGCCTTGTCCCCCGTCATGCCCTGAATAACCAAAACTCCCCATTCCACAACAAAATAGTATTATATCTGTATTTCAATCGGGTCAATTCACTGAGGCCATCAGACGACATTCAGCGCTTCAGTTCTGCCTCAGCACTTTATTGTACTTTATTCCTCATTGTGTATAACGGTTCCACAGCTAAATCCTTGATTGAGAAACTCTTTGTGGTTTACTGCTCAAATAAAGGATTTATTTTCCAAGTATGATTCTACAACTTAGAAAACTGTCACCTTTGTCCAACACTGTGATCCTTGGTGCATCTTTGCAACTGCTAAGAGACTATTAAGGAATTTCTACAACTAACTAGTTATCTAGACCATCTTTGTTAATCTCATCATCAAATAGGACTTTTTCAGATTTGAATATCTTTCATCATTGTTCATTCATCTGCCAATCTCATGTTATGTTCATATTTGGTATTGTTTTTGCCATATTATTTTTCTCTCTTTGTTTTATTCCAAGAAATGGTATGGTTGATTTACTTTATGGAATCCTTGTGTTATAATTATACTTTATCATTTTGAATACATGTATGGAAAGAATGACACTGTTGCTCTCATGAATTCGTTGACTTTATTTTACTTTCATACACTACATATCCTTTGGATTATAGCAATAATGAGTCCCCCCTTATCTCTTTCGTAACACCTTAGTTCAATGTAGCTGAGGCAGGTTATAACATCCTGTGAAGCGTCAATGTTGCTCTAGGGGGCTTGCACACTTTTGCTTCACTATGATCAAGGACTGAGTCCATCAAAAGATTAAAGTCTCCTCCCAATATTATATCATGAGGGGTGCCAGCGGCTTGCAATATCCCTTCAAGATCTATAAAAAAGCCCTGATCATCAACGTTAGGTGCATAAATATTAGCCAAAATAAGACTTTGCCCCTGAATTTCTGCTAAAACAATAAAGACTTCCTAATTTATCTTGAATCTATTTGAGACATATGAATTGTAGATGCATACTTATCAGTGTAATGACTCCCCTGCTCTTACTTGAGCCAGCACTAAAAAAAACGTCCACCCCATATCTTCCCAATTTTTCCAGCTTCCTGCGGGGAAAGATGCGTTTCTTGAAGAAACACTATATCATATTTCTTATGCTTAAGAAGAGAAATAACCTTCCTTCTTTTTATGGGGTGCCCCAACCCATTCACATTCCAAATGGAGAGAGACAATCCACTCATATTAACATTTGACAATTTGACATGAGAAAAAATTGATTGTGTATCAAAAACAACATTCCAACATTAGTGCATCAATCAAACCCTGAACTCCCCCCAAAACCAAACAAACAGAAAAAAGAAAAACGTGCGCATTAACCCCATGCACAACAGCGTCAACTGGCGTCCATCCCTCTAAACTCAAACAGTCCACGTACGCCTACGAGAGCCCCCACGACAACTTTGCCTTCGGATTGTTCAAGTCCGGTGTTTCTATACAAATTTTGTGAGACAGAATTACACAACAAAATATAATCTATAAAACAAACTCCAGCCAATAGGTGGAATAAACACAATGAACTTGTAGATTCATCCACATAACTGTCCCGAAGGTGTGTTACTCCACAAAACAAACTCCAGCCGCTAGGCGGAACCAGCACAAAAAGAAACAAAAAAGGCGCTCAGATTCATCGGACAGTCAAGTGAATGTTCAGTGAGTCGGTCCACTCGGCTGCAACGTGAGTACCACAAAGTAACTTACTCACTCCATTGACTTTATGAAGGACATCGCTTGATGTGGGCATGTGAATGTTTTAGGGCCATCCTTAGCATCTATTCTCAATTTGACCGGGAACATCAGTGCAAAAGCAAACTTCCGTTGATGTAAGAGTTTCTTGCATTCCTTGAATCGATCACGTTTCTCTCTTGTCGAATTCGCAAAGTCTGGGAACAAGAAAATGCTGTGGTTCTTCCAAAAAAGCCTTCCTTTACTCCTTGCCTTGCGTAACACAAGATCTTTAACGGATGATCTCAGAAATTTGGCCAGAATTGATCGGGGACTGTCTCCCTCAGTGGATCGCCGAGCCAGAACCCTGTGAGCTCGCTCAATTTCCAGCTTATGGCCTGTTATGTCAAGCAGATTCCGAAAGAGCCCGTCCAGGAATTTCACCATATCCTGACCCTCTTCGGCCTCAGGAATTCCGACGATTCTGACATTATTCCATTGGCTACGGTTCTCCATGTCCTCCAACTTCTCCCAGACACACTCCAAATCCACCTTGGTCGCAAGCGGATTAGCAGATAATTCCCTCTCCGATGACTCCAGATAATCGATCCATTTCTCAACTTCCCCCACTCTTGTAACTACCTCAGAGAATTTCGTCTCAATGGCAGTGATCGATCAACGTATTACAGCAAGATCCTCCAAGTCAGCAACAACCTTCGTCAGCATTGCCGACTTATTCAACATCTCTCGCCGAATTTCCCTCATTTCTCCAACCAGATTGGCTCCCTGGCTCGGGGCCTTCTCTGGGGTGTCAGCTTGAGCACATAAGTGTCTTTTAATGTCTCCAGAGCCTGAGGATTTTGAATTCTTTGACATATTGTCCTCTTCGAACAGTTATGGAACAGAGTGTATCGAATCTCACCGGTTTATGTCATTAATAGTTTTAAAACTAGCAAAGTGCGCAGAGCTCGCCGTTCACACATCCAAACTTTGCATGGTGTCACGTGACTCATGTTATGTTGATAAATCGTAAGTTTGATACATGTTTAAATAATTAGATCTTTATACTGTACCTTCTTTGAAATTGTATAATATTTAAAGTTTGGTCAGACACACTTTTACATGTTTTTGTCAGTTTGCACAAAATTGACTAAAATGAATGAATATGACATTATGCGATATTGGCTTCATTTACAGGGTCAAAAATAACACTGGGCCAAAGAGCACATGGTGATTGAAACAGAGTAGATGCACATCATTGACTTTACAAAAACTAATGCTCAAGTGTGCCCTCTGCTGGACAGAGCTACAATCCCAAGGGAGGTTTGGAACGTCTTACCTTCTGCATACTCCTGATAAGCGTCAAAGATGGCTTCAATGCCCTGCCATCTGGGCGCAGATGCCTCCTCTTCCTCGCTTTCATCTTCTTCCTCCTCTTCCTCAGACTCCGCTGTGGAGTGCTCGTGGCGGGGTGGCAGCGGGGGGCAGTGCTGTCCATTGGGCTGAGTAGCGAGGTGTGACTGTAGTTTGGAGTGGCCCGGCAGGCTCTGCAGCTCAGGAATGTTATAATGTACGGATGAGTCCACTGTGTGGTTCTGTTCTGACATCACCAGTGCAGCACCTGACAGAGCAAAAGATATGCAGACATTCAGAGCGGTTCATAGCACACACCTATTCAACCTGAGCTGCAATTTTTGTCATTAAAAATAATGCATTCCTATTGACTAAGTGTGAAAATGTGTCCAGTGACAAAGCAATGTTTTTTTTCCTTGTACGTGGGATGAATCTTTTTACACTTTTCTCAGTGACTCAAAACTCACTGACAAAGAAGATATAAGCTTTTCAGTCATGTGTCCAAAATCCACAAACCAGACAGATGCTAGATGAATAAACAAGTGGAGTGAAAAGAAGTTATACGAAAAGCAATTGCTGACAAAATGGGAATGTGTACCTACCATATTGAAATCAACAACTGTATTATAATTTTTTACTACAGGTGGGAATTTTTTAGCAACTCGTGGCTCAATTCGATTTTGATTATTTAGAGTGTTTTCATTCCGTTTCTTTTCTTACAGTAAAAAATCATTGTCGATTTAGTATATCAGCTATTCAAGAGAATTTGTTGTGTCACTCTTGGTGTAAACCTTAGGTTAGTTATAAAAAAGGTAATTCTGACTTTTTATCTCACAATTGTGAATTTATTTAGTCCACATACAAGTTTATAACATTCAATCGCGTGATATAAACTCGCACTTGCAAGATATAAAGTCGCAATTCAGAAAAATAGGACTTGCGAGATATAAACTTCAGTTGAGAGTCTTTACATCTAAAAATGGTTATTCTGACTTTATATAAAAATTAAAATAAATACATTCAGAACTGTGACATATAAAGTCAGAATGACCTTTTTAAATTGTGTATTCTATAGTGGGATCAAGGCAGCTTACAGTTAATTATGCAATAATGCAAGCCATGAAATAGAATTTCGGAGACAATTTGAATTGCAAAGTACCTTTGCTCTTGTGCAGGGCTTTCTGAGTGGACTGCAGCACTGACTCGTGGAACTGCTGTGCGAACTCTTCCGCTATAAAGCTCTCCCAGGGCTTTGCCTTTCCGTTCACACTAGCAGAGCTCTCTTTAGTGAACAGGGGTTGTCGCACACTGTTAAGTAGACTAGAGCTCTTGCCTGGGACGCTGTCACTGGGTCGGCTCTTATCAGATGCAGGCAGGGGAGACTCTTTATGTCTTAGATGGTCTGAGAGGGGTCGGGGCTGATCTGGGATGGAGGGAGAGTCCACAGCAGGAGGAGCAACAGACACAGACAGGGAGGTACCGGGGGGTCGTCCGTTCAGTGGCTCATCTGATTGGATTTGGGACTGAGATGACTGATCTACAAACATCAAGAGTGGCATGCTGGTGTGAAACATTCATTCATAAACAAAGCAAAACTTTAATAGAGCAGTGGATATTCTGGGTTATATTTGTGCTGTGTTTTACTTTTTGTCTATGTACTTATGCACCATATGCCAGTATACGTATGATCATAGACAAACGGGTGTCTTTGGTAATCGTGTCGCATGTGACTGTTTATGATCAATGTGTTTTAAAGATGTAGTGTCAAATTAAAAAGTATTTGAAAAATAGCTTAAAAACGTGTCTCAAGATTTTTCTTTCAGTCATAATGTTTGTCTTTTGATGGACATGTCAGTTAAATATAATCTATATTTAAATATTATGAAAAATGTATAAACTACTTACAAGTATTTAAATGTGTAAACAACATGAGAAAACGGTCCTGAAAACCTGAGCTCCTGAAATAATAACATATAATGAATATACTGAAGTATTAGCTACTTTTAGAAGTTACTCTAATGGGAATTCCTACATTTTATACAGTTTAGGATTTTAGGATTACGTGTACTGTTTATAACGACATATTCACAGCCCAAGTTAAAGCTCAGATGGTGCGTTTGACGCATGTGAATGCGAAAGGTCCGTTTGGAAGGCATTGTTTCCAAGAGACAGACTCAGTGGGTGTGGCGTTAGGCCTCTGAGAGGCATTTATTGGAAATAATAATAAATATAAAATGTTCAAAATGGGGGAAAATAAGTGTCCATTGGAAAATGGTGTTCAAAATAAAGGGGGATCTGGAGTCCTCACAGTGAAAGGGGTTGTTGTGTAGGATGGGAAATGCCTAAGGGAATGGTCCAGGACGTGGGTGGGGTCCGGCTGCTGCAATTCACTCCCCTCGGTGGTCCGTGGCGCAGCGGCTTCTGTGGCGGCCTGTCTTCCCTGGAGCCGCGGTGAGTGTGAGGGGAAGGGCGGCCCGGCATCAATGCCCAACGGCTGCGACGTGTGGTCCAATCCAGTCGGAGGGTGTGGGTCCAGTGCGCATCTAACTCAGCCGGTACCCACCCCGCTCTGCATTTGGACATGCGAGGACGCCAGTGTGCACACAAGGAGATAGAAGGCGGCTCCCCGAGGAGAGGTGCGCTCTGCGTTTTTATGACAGTGTTCATTAGACTCCACTCACATCAGGTATGCCTCATCATCCGCTGCCCAAATGAGGCTCATAAAGTAGTGCCTCTCCTCGTCCCCAGCCCACTTCCCATTGTGAGCGCGGCTGAAGGACGGCCCTAAGAGGTGGGCAACAATGACATGAGGGAGGAGTGGATCGTTCCACCACATAAACGTTTTTTAAACGTACTTGTGCCACAGTAGGCTTTCTGTTGGTTCGGATCAGACGGGATAACCTTCGTTGCCCTCGCACATCGATGAACCTTGGCCACCCAACACCGTCGCCGGTTTGTCCCTCCTCAGACTACCGCGGTCGGTAGGTACTCACCACTTCTGATCGGGAGCACCCCATAAGCCTCGCCATTTCAGAGATGCTCAGACCCAGTCGTCTGGCCATAACAATTTGGCCCTTGTCAAAGTCACTCAGGTCTTTACTCCTGCACATTTCTCCTGCATTCAACATGTTGACTATGAGAAATGATCGTTCGCTTACCATCTAATCTACCAGACCTTGACATGTGGCCTTGCAAACTAGTATGTAGGCGCCCTTAGACATTCTGAATAGCATGTAACTTAGTTCAAGTTCACCTGTTCATTTTCTTTACTGTCTGTGCAGATGCAAGTTGTAATGTTATGTTTATGTTGTGGATAAAGCTGATTAATCTCACATATATACTGTAGGATGTGTTTGAGTGAGGTACCGTATTTTCCCAAAATAAAGTTGCACCTGACTATAAGTCGCACTGGGTCAAAATCGCATTGTTGAGATAAAACAAATCAGTCGTACAGACAGAGGTTGCATTCGGCAGGCACTAGGACCAGAAAGCAGCAGCACAACTTCCTTTTATCCGCTTAGATGTCAAACGTGCTCTGTGAAGATTACAGTACCTCAGGATCTACAAATCGTATCACTGTGTTTTTGGACTTGTTTAAAATGGGAGAATTTGCTTTAAGTAATTGTGTGTACAGTTTCTCATATTCAAAGAAAGGCGACAAGTAAGCCACATCTGTTCATAACATCTGTAACTCTATGCTGTGCACAAATAAACAGCTTTTAATCCGTGAGTAAAACAATATGCCTGTTGTTTTCTATATATTCATTAATGTTAAAGACTGTCTATCTGTGGATTTTTCTGATATTTGCAGCCGTCTTTGCAATGCATTAATTATCCTGTTCACTGACTGAATCTTTTTACTACGAGTGTTATGAAACGTAATTTTGTGGACATGTGAGGAGGTGCGTTTGACAGCGGTCTAGAGTTTGTCAGAACAATAATCTACCGTCACTATGACTGATTTTTTTCATCTGTTCTGGTGCGCGTTTCACCGGCCGACATCAGTTACATATAAATTATGTGTGCAAGTCGCATCGGACTATAAGTCGAAAAACGTGACTTATATTCCAGAAAATACGGTAATTAACTCGTTAGTAAAGTTGATTGTACAGGTGTTCAAGCAGCTCAAGTGATGAAATCCACAACATACTGGATTATTTACAAAAAAATAAGATATATATTTCTTAAGATAAATAAAAAACTGTTGGTGGTTTCTTGCAATATAATTTTTTTCATCGTATTTTAGTCAACAGTATGTTTTATTTAAAACTTTATTCAGAGCCGTAGCCTAGCAGGCTGCGCTCATGACATGCGGTGCTGATGCATCGTGGGTGACCCGAGTTCGAGTCCCGGCTCATGAGGTCCTTTCCCGATCCCATTCCCACTCTTCTCCCTCTCATTTCCTGTCACCTCTCTACTTTCCCTATTCCATTAGGCCATAAAAATAAAATCTTTACAAGTTAAATTAACGTCATGATGCATATTTTTTTATTGGTCTTGATTTTCATTGACAAAAAAAACAACCTTTGGCATCGAACATTTGTGTCAGTTATTTCATTGATGAGATTAACACTGGTGTGAATGCCCTATAGTGCAGACGCAAGTTCTCATCCCGCTAACAATCAGACCACAGATCACCATCCAATGTAACCAATGTTTGCATTTAGTTAATAAAACATTTAAAAAAAGACATACAATTATTGCATTGATGTGAACTGAGTGCGTGTAAACTGACCTGAGAACAGGGTGGCAGGGCTCCTGCACAGCGGGTGAGGGTTGTGTCTGATGTTGTCGAGGGTCACACTCTTCTGTTTGATGGCCTGCAACAACTCCTCCACCTTCTCATTATCTGAAACACACCAGAGAAGACAGACAGACAGACAGCCATTAGAGGCACAGCTTATGAAAACATATTTTGTTCGCTGCTTCCCCCTGCAGGTGGCTGGTCTCACAGAATGTTTTGTATTTTAACTGCTTCAAAATGTGAAATTTTTGTGTCAATGTGAAAACCACCATAAGTACTAGCCAGTGTTGGGGAGCAGTTCACTAAAAGTAGCGACACTAATAACTTTACATTTGTCAGTAGCATGACATGTTTCAGCTATTTTCACAATACTGTAGCTTTTCCAGGAACAACCTACATTTTCCAACAAGTAGTGCTGCACCACCACAAAACGCTACACATTTAAGTGAATCGGTTCTTTTGGACGGTTCATGCAAATGTTTTTTTTTTGTTTTTTTTTTTTTATAAATAAATAATTACATTATATTAAGTGTTGGGAAATCCGATTAATTTTAGTGAGTCAGTTCTTTCAGACAGTTCATGTAAATGAACTAGTTCACATACTGTAAATGATTCACTGATTCACTTCAGCTACACACAGCCATAAAGGGACTTTTTTTTTTTTTTTTTTTTACCGAAGTTTTTACTTTTCTGTTTATCATAATATTTTGATTCAGTAATATAGAATAATGTATATTACGTGCTTATTATTAGTGTATATTAAGTATAAATGAATGTTCAATTGAGTGTTGATTAACCATTACAAAAATGAACCATAGTTTTACTATAGTAATATTGTAGTAAATATGACTGTAGTAACCATGGTTCATTTTGTGGTTACTATGGTTTTACTACAAACACCATGAATTTTGTAAGGGAATGTCAGTGTAATTAAATATACAGTGCATTCGGAAAGTATTCAGACCCCTTCATTTTTTTTTCAGACCCCTTCAATGTTGCAGCCTTATGCTAAAATGCTTTAATTTTTTTCACATCAATCTACACTCCATACCCCATTATGACAAAGCAAAAACCAGAGTTTAGATAACTTTGCAAATTTATAAAAAAACAAAAAAACAAAACTGAAATATCACATTGACATAAGTATTCAGACCCTTAACTCAATACTTAGTTGAAGCACCTTTGGCAGTGCTTACAGCCTCTAGTCGTTTTGGGTATGATGCAACAAGCTTTGCACACTTGGATTTGGGGATTTTCTGCCATTCTTCTCAGCAGATCCTCTCGAGCTCTGTCAGGTTGGATGGGGACCGTCAGTGGGCAGTCATTTTCAGGTCTCTCCAGAGATGTTCGATTGGGTTCAAGTCCGGGCTCTGGCTGGGCCACTCAAAGACATTCACAGAGCTGTCCTAAGCCACTCTTGCATTATCCTGGCTGTGTGCTTAGGGTCATTGTCCTGTTGGAAGGTGAACCTTCAGCCCAGTCTGAGGTCCTGAGCACTCTGGACCAGGTTTTCATTAAGGATATCTCTGTATGTTGGTGCGTTCAGCTTTCCTTCTACTCTGACCAGTCCCTCAGTTCCTGCCGCTGAAAAACACCCCCACAGCATGATGTTACCACCACCATGCTTCATTGTTGTGATGGTATTGCGCAGATGATGAGTGGTGCCTGGTTTCCTCCAGACATGACGCTTGGAATTGAGACCAAACAGTTCAATCTTCGTTTCATCAGACCAGAGAATCTTGTTTCTCACAGTCTGAGAGTCCTTTGGGCGCTTTTTAGCATTCTTGCACTGAGGAGAGGCTTCCTTTCGGCCACTCTACCATAAAGCCCAGATCAGTGGAGTGTTGCAGTGATGGTTATCCTTCTGCAAGTTTCTCCCATCTCCATACATGATCTCTGGAGCTCAACCAGAGTGACCATCGGGTTCTTTGTCACCTCTCTTACCATGGCCCTTCTCCCCCGATTACTCAGTTTGGCCAGGCGGCTAGCTCTAGGAAGAGTCCTGGTTGTTCCAAACTTCTTCCATTTAAGAATTATTGAGGCTACTGTGCTCTTGGGAACCTTCAATGCAGCCAAAATTTTTTTGTAGCCTTCCCCAGATCTGTGCCTCAACACAATCCTGTCTCTGAGCTCTGCAAGCAGTTCCTTTGACCTCATGGCTTGGTTTTTGTGCTGATATACATTTTCAGCTGTGAGACCTTATATAGACAGGTGTGTGCCTTTTCAAATCATGTCCAATCAATTGAATTTGCCACAGGTGGACTCAAATCAAAGTGCAGAAACATCTCAAAGATGATCCAGAGAAATGGGATGCACCTGAGCTCAATTTCATGTGTCATAGCAAAGTACTTATGTCAACGTGATATTTCAGTTTTTCTTTTTAATAAATTTGTAAAGTAATCAAAACTCTGGTATTTGCTTTGTCATTATGGGGTATGGAGTGTAGATTCATGTAAAAAAAAAAAAAAAAAAATATATATATATATATATATATTTTAAATTAATAAATTAATGTGAAAAAAATGAAGGGGTCTGAATACTTTCTGAATGCACTGTATAGGTTATATTCAAAACTGATTGCAGAATTAAAAAATACCATCCCTTTGTGAAGCGTACTAAAGTTAAAATTAACCGAACCCCAGACCCCTGTTTTCAAGTGTGGTTCCTGAGTTCACAGCAACCAAACAAACGTAACTCTGATGTCTAACAGTGTGTAGTAGTGTGCAGTACCTCTCCTCTGCTGCTGTGTGATATGGTTTAGGCTGAAGATGTTTAAGAAACGTTTCTTGTCCTCTAGTTCAGGGCTGTTGTTCATATCATCTGCAGTGAATCGTGTGCTCAGGGGGGTGATGGGGGAGCGTTTGCTCTGGACCGTGGGAGGTGAGGGACTCCTCTCTCTCAGCATACGTCTCCTTTTCCTCCTCTTCACCTCCATCATCTCCTCTCGATGGGCCATAGTCGTCAGGCCAAACATCCGCAGAAACTCCACCTTCTGCAGAGAGAGGGGACAGGGTTTAGAGGACTTTTGACTAATTATATGATGTATTCACAAATGGGTCGAGTTCAGCAAAATCTAACATGATATCAAAGCAAAGAATAGTCGTGATTAATCATGTTTTGCAATGTTTTATTGGTGAACTCTACAGTGATGTGTGTGATGTGTTGCTTACCTCAGTGGAATCATCTAGTTTGAGTGGTGGTTGTTCTGCAACTCTTCGGAGATGAGCTCGCACCTCCTCCTCATCGCTCTCATCATAAGAGTCGTCCAGCTCATAGTAATAACCTACACAAACATCACTCATCAACTCTTACAGTAGTAGTTCTCAATTGTTTTGGTCACGCCCCATGACAAAAGTTTTATTACATTTTTTTTTTATTATTAAAACATTTATTCTTTCAGTTTTCACTGTTCTGCTATATAAAAAAAAGTTCATTGAAAAAATAATCTGAGGTTTGTCATCAGGCTTACATTGTTCAGTTATTTTCTGTACTTTCTATGTTAAATACATAAATAAAACATTTTAATTATGCCTTTATGCTTTTAAAACATCCAAAAATAGAATAAAAAAAGTGATTCTACTGCAGAAGCAATGTTAATATATAATAGCCAAAAACCTCACCCAGAAATAAAACTTCTGCCATTATTTACTCATCGTTCAAAACCAGTATGACTTTTTTAATTCATGAAACACAAGACTGAGGGATGAGAGGATTGTAATTTTGACTGTCAAGCTCCAGCACATAAAAGTCGTCCATAACCCATGCACTATATTCCGATTCTTTTTTGAAGCTGCACAATAGTGTTTTGTGAGGAACAGACCGAAATTTAAAGCTTAAGTATGTAATTTCTGCGACACTAGCGGCACCGTATGGAATCGCAAAAATAAACAATGTTTTCAAAACAGCTATCCAAATACATTGTTCAAACAGTCATAAAGTCCTGCTCAACTCATGCCATTAGTTGAGTAACTTGTTGTGCGTGCAGTCTAAGCGGGTAACTCAAAACAAACAGGAATTTTTGCAACAGAGACACAGTGTTTACAGTTTTCGAGAAAATGAACCTATGAATGTTGTACTTAAAAGTTGTCTCTGCATATAAAGCTGGCAAAGAAGAAAGTATTTTAACACTGAAGAAGTTACAAAGTTCAGCTTTAAGAGTTAATTCACCTCTTCAACCCTTGAATCTGGTGCGCAGGCGAGAACGACTTTGGGTCAAAACATAGTCTATGCAAGTACGTGAATGCAGACACAACACAAGCGCTTTACTGGTACTGCTAAACATGTACCTTTCTCTCTGGCTTCTCTGCGTCTCTTCTCCTCCAGATCGAGTTTGCTGATGGCTCGTCTGTGTTGCTGCAGGAACTCATCGTACACTAGCATGGCGTCATGCGTGACCCGTGAAGAACCCTGCAGGCTCTTAAACGACCCGCTGGGCTTCAGACCTGTGCTCAGCTCTCCATATGGACCTGACAGACTCAACGGTGCCCTCTGCTGGTTCAGAAAACTCTGTGTGGATTTCTCCAGGTCGGCAAGGAAAGTGTTTGGTTCGGCAAAGCTACTGGGCCTGATGGGGGGGTATTTGTCCAGACCTTCCCGTTTCCGGGCTCCCTCCTCCAGCCTCTCTGGGATGAAATGCCGCTCATGTTTGGAGGGTGGCAGGGGGAGCCGGCTCATATCATAGTGACCCAGGCCCAGAGGTTCGTGCAGGGGGCGTCTTGAGTCAGTGGAGGTCTCGATCAGTGACGCAGGGTTCCAGAGCGTGGTGGGTGGTGGAGGGCCATTGTCTCTGTGCGGGTGTTTTGGGGAGATGAGAGGGGGCGGAGCTCCAAGGTGAAGATGGGCATCTCTGTCTCTTTCTCGATCTCTGCTGCTAGGCTCGTGATGGTTTGGTACAGGTCTATGAGACGGAAAAATACTCTGTAATTAACACTAACACAAACTTTGTTACACACTTTGGCTTTGTTAGCTCTGACCTCTGCAATGCATCCTAAAGGACTGCACTCAATCCATTTAACATAAAAGAATCACAACATTTCTTCAATTGATTAACTTATTTGAATTCTTGATTAATTAACCCTATAATGCTGCCTGTATCAAATTTGATATGCTATTTTATAAAGTCTGTGCATCATTAACATAATCAACATTTTGCAGAAAATCCGAGAAGGGTACAGCTGCAAGCATTGTTTCAAAAAGGGGTGTGAGCTCCAAATCGCCATTAGAGATGTAAAGAGCCCCTAACCTTTCCCCAACCATAACCGTGAGTGCAAGTGACGCCCCCTTTTGGAGTTGGCACAACCCCCTATTGGAGTAACCATGCCCCTTTCTGTAGTAACCCCACCCTCTTTTGGAGATTTTGCCCCTATTTGGAGGTCTCCGGCCTGCAGCTATACCTACTTGGAAAACCCTGTAGTCTGCAATGTCCTAGATGTCTGCTGCCACCTGGTGGACGTTTCCAGGCATTTCTTGATGACATTTTTTATTTTTATTTCCAAAAATGTCCGCTTTTGTTTTGCATGCACTTTTTTTATGTGAAATCTTTGCTGATTTTAATAAATTAAAAGTGAAATGTTAATATATTGTTACTTATATTTTAAAATGAGTATTTGCTGAATATAAGCAACTTGTGCTTGTTTAAAATTTTGTATATTATTTTATTGAAAACGCCCGCTGAAATCCATGAATCAAATATGATACAATATATGATATCAAATATGATACAAAAGGCTTTTGAGGTAAATCTCTCAATCACCATTCCATTCATGCACACCACAAAAAAATATCATAGAGCTATGAAAATTCTTACATTCTAAAATTCTAATTCTTACTTTTTATATGATATATTTAAAGTGTGAACTAATATTTGTGTATATTTTCATATATGCAGCCTGCTCTGTCATTATAAATATCTCATTATTTTACATTACAAGCTAATATGATGTCATCTTACCATCAGTTCCTGAGACCCAGCAAAAATGTTTTACAATTTCCCTTTTTTAAATGTCAATATAGTGTTTGATGCAAAAAATACATATGATAAAATGTTTACTGAAAAATAATATTTTATTCATATTGTATTTGATGTGCTGAATTGAACTGTGATACATTTCAATCCATATTTATAGACCAAGGAGAGGAAGTTGTCATGGCCAAACTCTCAAACATTTGGCATCTCTGAAAAGCCCAGGGATTCCTCTGATAATACCCCAAAATGTACCAATGTAGCATGTATGGACTAAGAAAAACTTCAATAACAAATGTCCTACACAAAAATGAATTGCTGGGCCTCAGGAGGATAATGACCTTTAAAGCATAATATATCAAACATGATACATAAAAAATAAATGAAAAAAGTGCTAATTTTTTTTTCTTTTTTTTTTTGACAATTCTTTCATATGTCTTAAATATGAAAATATGAAAACCATATTTCATATGGTTTACAGGCTTAAAACCAGCAGTTCACAAGAACCGATTCACGAAAATGTGTTAGACTTCCCAAAAATACAGGGAACTTGTATATACAGTATATTCATAGAATATTCTCAGACTGCTCAACTCAACTCCTAGGAATTCTGCCAACTACTGAATACAATTCAGAAATTCAGTCACAACAATTCAACTGAAGCAGAAATGTACTCTAATGTCAAATGGACTCAGCCTGAACCCAAGGCCTAGTGTGAAAACCTCTTACCTTTGTCCCTCTATCTGCAGGTCCGTGATATCGCCCTGTCTGCCCAGGTCCAGATGCTGCTCAAGTACCTGCTGACGAAACTCGGACACCTGGTACTGCCTGTCCTCTTTCTCTTGCCGTATCTTTCGTTGCCGGGCCAACCAGCGATCTTCCTCATTATTGCGCTGCAGCATGGTGGCAGCTGTGAGAACGGCAGGCCCCGCCCCTCCAGGGCCCAGATACATGCTATGGGCAGAGACAAGGCTGGGCATGGGGTGATGGGTGGAGTTTAGAGAGTGATGGAGAGCAGGCTGAAGGGGTTTAGGAGTGGAGAGGAGGGGCTCTTTGGTTTTATCTGGGAGAAAAAAAAGAAAAGAAAAAAAGAGTAATAATGAATAGCTTTGTAAAATGATGAGTGTGACAGGTAAGCCATATTATAATGGTGAGAAGTTTCTGCTTTTTTATATTTTTGTCCTCATGAAATGCGAAACGCTGTGCATAAAATAGTCATGTTTCCATCCAAATTACGAATTTTAATTATGCCTTTTTTTTTTTAGCAAAAACAATTTGTAAAAAAAGCAGCTTTTCCATCCCATGTGTTCAAGAGAACAAATCATCACTTCAGGGGAAACTGCAGCAAAGTGGAAGTTGTAGCCACTGGCGAGGCCACTGTGACTCTTTTGTTCAATTTAATAAACTACTTGAGGTTTAGAGCATGCAGACAAAACGCTCTGACGAACTTCATGTTCACGATTATGTGCGATTGGCAGCAGATGCCTTATATCTGGGGACTAAAACTTGTCAGGCCGTTTTGGGAGGTAATTGTAGCCAATCATTTTGATGACAGACATTGGCTGCGGCTTTTTTATAATGACCAGGGGCCTCATGTATAAAGAACTGTGTAGGTTTTATAGTACAATTAGGTGTATGCCTAAATCGGAAAAAGTGCAACCGCACAAAAGTTTCAGATTTACTAAACCGTACGTATGCCAGAACCTGTGCAAACATTCCTTTATAAAACCCAGTTAGCACCAGATTGTCCAGATAGTCCCCTCCCCATCTCCTCCCAGAAATAAGCATATATGCAGCACCAGCCCATGGGTTTGTGGGGCCCTAGGCGAAATCTTGAAAATGGGCCCCCGGTGTGAAAACTGTCATAACTTTAAAACATCCATGGAACCACTGCAGACGTGATGATCAGATTTTTTTAATAGAAACCACTAAAAAAGAAGCACTATACTGTATCGCTTGGTAGATGACAAATAACGTGTCCAATAGCTTTTTTTCCAAACATTAAGATGTTAGGTTAAAATGTACATGCATGGATAATGGAATATGTGTATTTTAGGTGCTGTGACAAGTCACCATTTTATCGCATTAATTTGACTGCCTTTCAACTTTTTTCTAGAAGTACATATAAACCAGTGTCTCAATTAATATGAGGTCATGGAAACCACAAGTATGATAATAACTGTGTAACAGTATTATGTATAAATAAAATGACATATTTTAAATAGGGCCTATAAACACAACACCTCGAAATATATATTTGTAAACAAATGTAAAGAATAAACGCATATCTCGTAGAGAGCAGAGATCTTTGCAGATAGGATGGTTTGGTTATTTTCCGGATTAATTGCTCATATGTTAACTCTATGTGAGTTTTTTGCGTCTATATATCATCAGTGTCTGAATTCCTTCCCCAGCAGATTATTCTTGAGAAAACGTGAAACCCCTAATGATTTGACAAGCGCTGTTTCTGCTATCCTTTACAAAAAGTAAACCTCAAAGACTCAAATAGCCACAAAGCAATATTTTTCATAACTTATTTCCTGTGTTTCTGTCAGGCATGAGCATTATTCAGCAAGGTGCGATCTGTCTAATAATACTGTTATAAGAAGCGGCACTCAAGTACCCAGCAATGCTTTGCGTTATTAATAAATTATGCAGATTAGTGTGTACTGCTTAGCTTTACTTCTTGCCGATTTTAGATGCACTGCTGTTATATTATTTATTGTAACTTTCAGTTATTTGTCTTTTTGTGATTATTCAGAGCTCATTTTATACTTAATATGTTGTTTTTAGTTTTCACCATCATTGTGATTTGTATGTTAAATGATCAGGTTCACGCGTGTTGATAGTTTCCCTGAGTGTGTGTGCGTGATAGAAACCATTGGACAGCAGAGAATTTCTAAATAAAAGTCATCAATGTTTCTTAATTTTATGACTTGTTTATCTACTTTGCACGTGTTCACGGGGCCCCCCAGGAACATCGGGGCCCAAGGCGGCCGCCTGTATCGCCTGTAGGACGGGCCAGCCCTGCATATATGGAGTACAACTTCTGTTTTTACAAAGCCAAAGAGAGAGAGAGCCAAAACATTATGACCGCCTGCCTAATATGCTGTTGGTCCTCCGTGTGCCGGCAAAACAGCGCCGACCTGCCGATGCATGGACTCTACAAGACACCTGAAGGTGTCCTGTGGTATCTGGCACCAAGATAATAGCAGCAGATCTTTCAACTTCTGTAAGCTGCGAGGATTGGACTTGTTGGTCCAGCACAACCCACAGATGCTCAATCGGATTGAGATCTGGGGAATTTGGAGGCCAGGGCAACACCCTGAACTCTTCATCATGTTCCTCAAACCATTCTCGAACAATGTGTGCAGTGTGGCAGTGCGCATTATCCTGCTGAAAGAGGCCACTGCCATCAGGGAATACCATTGCCATGAAGGGGTGTACCTGGTCTGCAACAATGTTTAGGTGGGTGGCACTTGTAAAATTGATGTCCACATGAATGGCCGGACCCAGGGTTTCCCAGCAGAACATTGCTCAGAGCACACACTCCCTCCACCGGCTTGTTGTCTTCCCACAGTGCATCCTGGTGCCATCACTTCCCCAGGTAAATGGTGCACACGTACACGGCCGTCCATGTGATGTAAAACAAAACGGGACTCTTCGGACCAAACTACCTTCTTGCCACGCAGCCCCATCTGCAGCAGGGTGCAATGCCCTGTGTGCTGTGACACATTCCTCCCATAACCATTATTAACATTTTCTGTGACTTGGCCACAGTAGGCTTTCTGTCGGTTTGGACCAGACGGGATAGTCTTCATTGCCCTCGCTCATCGCATTAGGTGCCCAACACCCTGTCGCCGATTTGTGGTTTGTTCCTCCTCGGACCACTGTCGGTAGGTACTCACCACTTCTGACCGGGAGCACCCCAAAAGCCTTACTGTTTAAGAGATATTCCGACTTAGTCGTCTGGCCATAACAATTTGGCCCTTGTCGAAGTCACTCAGGTCTTTACTCCTGCCCATTTTTCCTGCATTCAACACGTTGACTACAAGAACTGATTGTTCGCTTACCATCTAATCTACCCAGACCTTGACACGTGGCCTTGTTAGGAGATGATCAACGTTTTGGCTCATCAGTGTATAAGGCATATGAAATGTTACAAAATTGAATGATGAAGGCCTGGTAAAAAGTTTTAAAAAGTCAGTTTTAATGTGACAGCTAAAAGAAAAATAGTTTAAACCTGTTCATTTTAATAAAACTCAACCCCTAGGACATATAAGTGCATATAAGACATATAAGAAGTTGAAGAAACACCCATATATATGAATGTGTTGTTCTGTTATGACATATACTTTTGTGAAATTGTTTTGGAACATGACGGACTGAGAATACATTTTCCTACCAGCTCTGTTCGCAGTAATTCTGTCGGCAGATTTGGCTCTGTCATCTGCAGGGCCTCTGAGTGCATGAAGCTCCGCCAGATAGTGGCTCTCCATGGCCTTCTCTCGCGCCGCCCGCTCCTTCTGCCGCTCTAGCTCTCTCTCGCGCTCTCTCTCTTTCTCCCTCTCCCTCTCTCGCTCCCGCTCTCTCTCTCTCTCACGCTCCAGTTCTTTCTCTCTCTCCCTTTCTCGCTGACGCTCTTTTTCTCGCTCGGCCTCTCGTTCTCGCTCTTTCTCTCGCTCACGCTCTCTCTCTCTCTGCCGCAGCTCGTCCTCCATCTGGAGTCTGTGGAGACACACCACACACACAGACATGAGCTCAAATTACATAAACACACAGCAAATATGTGCGTGTATGTGTGTGTTTATGGATGCCATACAGTGTTGGGGAAGCTACTTTTGAAACTAGACATTTAAATAAAAACTATTATATGTAATCAGAACAGTATTTATCAAGCACAAAACAAGGGCTGAGGATTTCAATTTGGGGGACAGCATTAAACGGCATTTGAACACACTATAAAACACCATCATTTATATAGTGAAAAAGCATATAACAGTGAAAAACAGTGACAAACTAAATTAAACAGAAGTGAGTTCAAATGAATCTGTAATAAATGACTCACTAAAATTAATCTGAGGCTGTACCACGGTACAGTGATGACATCAGATAATAAATTAACTGCACTGCGATATATGAAAAAGCATTCGAATGATTACCATGATAGTTATTAACTATTCCAAAGTACTTCAAAGAATACCATGGTACAACTTGGTTCATGACAAGAAATCATGGTATTACCATGGTACTTTTTTAAAAGTGCAATGCAGGTGTTGTTGGATACCTCTCTGACAGGCGCTCGGACTGCAGGCCGGAGAGTGACGGGTGACTCAGGTCTCCAGGGTAACGAACCCCCGGCAGGTGCATGTGTACTGCAGACGGGTGTAGAGGGGGGAGAGCACCCCCTGCAGGAAGTGAATAGTACGGAGACCTCAGCGCTGACAGACAGAACGGATCGTCCATTCTGAGAGAAACAGAGACAGACGTCATGTCCACTGTGCATGTTTAAAAGGATAGCTCACCTAAAATTCTTCCATAATCTACACTCAGATTATTGTTAATATCAGTGAAAACAAATAATGGCTATTGAACGGCTTCAGAAGACTTGGAATATAGTGCACAATAGAGGACGTCCGATAGTGGATTTTGCCGATACGATAACTAAGGTTATGAGAAAGGCTGGTAACCGATTAACCAAAGGTTTTCAAATTGATTTCTAGAATGTAAAAATAACATTCTAGAAATCTTTCTTTATTATAGCGGGCAAAGACAAGGAGTCTAAAATGAATGAAATCCCAAATGCAGTTTTTTTTTTCAATAAACCCCAATAATAACCAGAAAAATGAAGATTTGTAGCATAACGCAGGACTTTTAAGTATAAACAAGCCCAAAACACACTGGGGACTCTTATTTTGAAATGACTAAATGATGTAAAAACATTGATAACCGATAGTTCCAAAAAGCAACTACTGGCACCGATTAATTGTTAAAAATGATATATCAGTCTACCTCTAGTGCACAAGCCATATGGACTACTTTTATGATACTATTATGTTGCTCTTATGCTCTTTTTGGAGCTTGACAGTGTTAATCATCATTTACTGTCATTGTATAAAAAAGACAAACACATAAAAAACATCTCCATTTGTGTTCCAGCAGAAAGTCATGAGGGTAGGTAAACGATGACGGAATTTTAACTTGCTGTTTACTGAACTAACAGTACACACAGAGTCTCAGCGAATCTCTCTGGATGTTTAAATTTGTCGGTGTACCTGTATGGTGCGAAGGAGGGGTGTGGCAGGTATCCGGGGTGGTAATAGGCTGCAGCAGCTGCAGCGGTGGCAGGATCCAGTCCCAGCGGTAATGAGGGCATACGGAGCTCCTCTGCCGTGGCGTAAGGACGAAACCCTCTCAGATACTCCTCAGGAACACCAGCTGTGGGCACGCCGTGCGCCATCTGACGGGGCAGACTGACAGAAAAAAAAGTGAATGAAAATTTGGCAGCCCACAGACAGTTTTAAATTTGTTGATATTGTTATTGATTTTGATAGTAGAACACTTCCAGGGTGACTTGAACATTTTTGTTTAGGGAAGTCAGTAATACTCACTTAAGGGGTTGAAAGCGCGAGTCCTGCATCACAGATGCAGGCGTCAGGCCAAATGCGTAAGGGTTCCCGATCATGTGGGCCGTGACCGTGGGACCCCCCTTTTCTTGCGTAGGAGGAGCCTCTGAACTTAACCTGTCTCGGGTAACTCCACGAGGACCAGACTCAGTCTAAACAAACGAGAGAGGAGTGGTTTGTGTTAGAAGTGTGCTGTTACAAGTACAAACATGCTTCTCAAACACACACTGAAAGGGGACTTCTGACACAAAATAAACAACATTTTAAAACATTCTTCTCACATCTACTCAACACCCTCAAAACACTGTGTAAAAGTGAACTGCATGAAATATGAAATATGTTGGTCACATTTGAACCCCCACAAAGAAAAGAAAAGAAATAAGCCATGAACCAAACCAACCAGTTCCAAGATGAATCAAAACATTACAACAATTGACTGAAAACCTAAAAATATGTCAAATTTAGAAAGACAAAGATAGAAGACTATTTACTAACAGAATTGCAAAAAATAAACATTATTTTCATACAGCTTTTCCGAATACTCTTCCAATCTGCCAATGATTTAACAAACAGACAGTACCGCCCCACACGAGTCAGTGCTGTTGTCAATCAACCTACGAATGGCTTACTTATAGTTGAATCTGCATATTAAGGTGGCGAAGGAGAAAGTAGTTTAACATCATAAAGTTACACACTTCAGCTTTAAATTGTTTTATGTGTGAATGAGCTACTCACGTGAATCATTGCAAATGATGTAATACAGTCATAAACAATGGGACAAAATAATATAAAACTACTGACTATTGATTCTAAATATAAAGTACTATGTATTTGAAGTTCATTGCAAAATATTTAACCCTTTAAGCTTGGATGGGACCGCCAGTGGGCCGGTGAGAAACAAATAATAATTGTAAAAATATTGATAACTACAGTCTTGACCAACACAAAATAGGTATCGTTTGAAAGCTTAGAAGCTTTACTTTCCGACGCATGCAGGCATTATGACCAAAACTGAACAAGTGCTTTGAAATTTGCAGACAAATCAGAAGTGTTCCATTTTGATCATTTATATTAAAAACAAAATTGCACTGTACATATTGCAATTAGTAAAAACATCAAACTCATGAACAGCCATGTGTCATATGTTGTTGGAAAACTCTCAAAGAGTAGAATACAACCACCTATTCGTTTTACTCACAGACAAAAATGTAGCAAGTAATAGCTAAGTATATTTCTTTGACAATTTTGTTGGTGTTGCTTATATACTGCTTTTGCGCTTATAACATCACGAAAAATAAACGGAACATAAAATCTCACATTCCATTACTTTGAGGAGGTGATTATCTTTCAAACGAACCCATACACAAGGTAATAATCCACATGAAGCACAATGTTACATATAGCCACCAGGAGGTGGTGCCAGGTAAATGACACAAACTCCATGTAGACTCAAGGCACTCGTTCTGTGAAATCTCATGACTAAACTCATGTCTCCATGCATACCTTTAGTCATTGTTGTGTTTGCATGTGTAATTAGTTCTTTTGTGCAAATATAATGTTTTATTTGTTTGGAGAGGCTTTTGGACATATGGAGATGTTTTTACACACTATGATCATTTATTTTTGTAATGCTATAACTTTTGATTGCTTTGTTGTATCAACAGAAAAAAAAAAAAAAAAAAAAAATCATATACAGTTGTCATGACTGGGAACAAAACAAATGCAGTTTTTCGGAGTATTTATAATTTAAAATAAGAAATTATATATATATATATATATATTGTCTAATATTTCAGCAGTTTCTTATGCTGAGAGTCTTATAATCTACATCATTAATAAAAATGTGAAAAGTTTTCTTTACAGTGATACCAAACACTCAACCCTCTTTGTTTTTTTGTCAAGTTATAAGCCTTTAATTTTGGGTATGCCACTGAAACAGGAAATCTTTAAAAACACCTTCAGAGCTTAAAAGGTTAAAACATATACAAATGTAAATAATTAAAGAGTGTAGAGAGATCAACTCAATTACGTCATTCATAATACTTCATGGAAATAGACGATCACCGCTAAGCTCTTTTGCCACAAATCCTGCTGCCACGGTAACAGCGACTTCTCTGGCTATTATTGAAATCAATTTAATAATAAAATAAATTAAAAATAAATCTGACTTGTGGCTTTTACAGAAGCATACTGTATATCATCACTTAACAACCTCTTATATTATCACTAAAAATAATTTTCACTATGAAGAAAATGAATGCATTTACACTGCCAGAACCCGACTGATTGTACTCTATTGTGCTGCTTGTGTTTTGTGTGAGTCATCTGCACTACAGTAAAGCCAATCTCAGGCCCGTTAACTTAGGGGCTACAAACCCTTTGGCGATCACTGAAAGCAACATCAAATATGAAACACCTCTAATGCTGTGACTTCCTCTGTCTTGCTCTGCCTGGTTTGGCCTCCGCTCCCTCGCCTCTTGTTGTGCAACACACTTCACGTAGCAACAAAGCAATTTCGAACCGTGCACCCACGTGCCCTCTGACCCCTGTCTATCTCTATAACGCTCTTACAGAGGGAGAAAGAAGAATTCAATGTGCAGTTGAGCAAAAAAGTGGCTCACATACGTCAAAAGAAAACAGGAAAACCTGAGATGGCGTCTAGCTGTCCCCACCTTGCTCCATTGATCGAGTGAGTGTCAGGCTTTTGGAGAAGACAAAAGCCTTGCTATTAGCCACATCGCTTTGTCTTTATTTGTGGTGTGGCTAATGACATGTAACCGCCACGTACTGAGGATATTGAAATAAAACGTCATTAACAGAGTTTACAGGACATTTCTGCGGGTCTACGTTAACATCGCCGTAAATCAAATACACAGAGATCTTTGGGGACTGCTATTATCAGCAGCTTTTATGTGATCTCTCCTTCACTGTGAAACAAAAATCAGCCATGGTAGTAACATTTTAGTAACCATTACAGTAGTAGCCATGACTGTTATAACTATGGTATTTCTATTAAAACCATGGTTTTGATACAACTAACCATGGCTTTACAACAGTAATACTGAATTATATAGTAATATTGTAGTAACCATGATGAATTTACTGCAAATATTACCATGGTTAAACTATGGTTAATGTAGTAAAAACATGGCTTATTTTCATATGGGAATGTCATCCTAAATATATAACAAAAGGTGATGTTACTGAATCCTACAATCAGAACTCAAAAGTACAATTTCAAAGACAACTATCAATTAAATTATTGTATTTTTTAAGCAGCAGGCTCTTGTCAACTCAGTCAGTGTGTTCCGATTGTCAACCTCATCAATCTTAGTGGATAAAAATTATTCAACAAAAATGAGACAGGACGTTCTATGATAAAATGCAAACTTCACACTGCCATCTGCTGGTTATTAAGTGTATTACATTAAGAACTATACGTGTTTGTGTGTGTGTGTGTGTGTGTGTACAGGCTGACAGGTGTATAGTACGGCCAGTGCACATTAAAAATGAAAGAGGAGTGTGTTGTGATGGAGCCCGGGGCCGCTTGCTGCCTGGCCCCTCTGACTCTGTCTGTGTGCCTTTTGTCTGGCAGGCACTCAGGCAGGACGAGAGACGCCGCCTCAGGAGAGGGAGGACCCCACACTAACACAACACACACACACTCACCATGACTAACAACTCATACAACCGTGTGACATCTATTGAGAGAAATCATATTCATGTCACAGTAAGCATTGAGATACAGTGTTTGTGTTTCACGACTCTTTCTTCAATTTCAATTGAGAATACTGTAGTATACACCACCTTCGACAAAAGCATCGACAAATGCAGAAAGCAACATCAAATATGAAACAAATGTAATGTTGTGACTTCCTTGAAATAATATATACTCTAATAACATACAATAACAAAACAGTGCGCAGCGCAGGGTGACACTGGAATTGTCCAAAAATATATATATATTTTTTTTACATTAAACTGATTTTAGCACCATTATACAAACTATAAAAAGAAATTGTAAAAAACAAAAATAATAATAAAAAAAAGAAAAAAAAAATTGCAAGGTTTCTTGTTTTTTTATGTATCATATTTGATATATTATGCTTTAAAAGGTCATTATCCTCCTGAGGCCCAGCAATTAAATTTTGTATAGGACAAATTTTTGTTAGCCAGTGGTAAATTTTGGGGTATTATCAGAGGAATCCCTGGGCTTTTCAGAGATGCAAAATGTTTGAGAGTTTGGCCATGACAACTTCCTCTCCTTGGTCTATAAATATAGATTGAAATGTATCACAGTTTTTTTCGCTGGGTCTCAGGAACTTATGGTAAGATGACATCATAATAGCTTGTAAAAAAATGGTTAAAAAATGAGATCTTGATAATGACAGAGCAGGCTGCATTTATGAAAATACACAAAAATATTCTTTAACACTTTAAATATATCTTTATAAAATGTATATGTCAGAATTTTCAAAGCACTGATTTTTTTTTTAGTTTTAGTGGGCATGAATGGAAAGTATGAGCATGAATGTTGATTGAGAGATATACCTCAAATATATGCCTGTCGTATCATATCTGATACCATATATTGTATCATATTTGATTCATGGATTTCAAAGGGGGGGCTTTCCAATAAAATAAAATACAAAATTTTAGCCAAGCACAAGTTGCTTATATTCAGCAAATACTCATTTTAAAATATCAGTCACAATATAATCATTACTGTCACTTTTACTTTATTAAAATAAGCTGTCATTTATCCCAACATAAGATTCACTTTTCACGCAAGTCCGCCGCCATTTTAAATAGATCGATAAACATTGAAACCACTTTTGTTTTTAGAAATAACCACTAGATGGTGCCATAAACATGTGAAACTTACATAACATATGTTGTTTGGCTTGTCACTTTTGGCTTGAGTGAAACAGGAGCCGTCAAACATTGTGTATCATATTTGATACACACAGCGTTATAGGGTTAATAAATTCAAAGTTAGAGAATAAAGAAGAAAAGTCAGATTGACAATGAATATAATTTTTTTTTCTGTGTGCATACACAATAAGAAGGTTGGGGTCAATGCAGTGGGGTAAATCTACAGAGCCACAATTTATGGGATCCCCCCCCAACACACATTTACACACACACACACACACACACACACACACACACACACACACACACACACACACACTTGCACACTCATAGATAAAGAGGGTTGAGCAGCAGACAGAACATTCTTTGTTCTATGTGTGTGTGGGGTTAGCTATGGCCCTATGCAGTGGCGTGTCCAGACTTTTTTGACTGGGGTGGCCCATGTGGGGCACAGACTCATTCAAGGATGGCATGAAGCATAACTCAACATCCCTAATATTAATAATAATAATAATAATAACAATATGTACGTTTTCAGGAATTTTTCATTTTTACTTAGCTAAATAATTGATTAGCTGTTATTATATGTTAATTCTGCAAAACACAGAAGACACCAAATGGCATTTATTTTTTACATTTTGTCACTATAATTTTTTACGTCTGTAGTAGGGTTGGGCAATATGACGATATATATTGCAGTGACGATATAAAGTATTAACCGATAGAGATTGTGCTATATCGTGCATATCGCGATATGTAAATATACATGTGTGCAGCGTGGGCTTATCTATCAGTGGGCAGAGCTTCACGTGAGACTGAGAGAATTGAAGAAACGTGGACAGGGTTTTTCCATCATTGAAAATGTTCTGCGGCCATTCAGGCAAATTAAATGACCTTCATTGCGCATTTGGCTCTTTAAAGGATTCTTCTCATCTGACACGCAAATGTTTCACGTGATTGTGGCGTGCGCTGTCTCTGGAGCTCCAAAGTGCACCCAAATCCAGCAGACTTTCCGATATTTGTGCTCCAGAGACAGAAGAGTTCAGAGTGGGATCACACGCGGTCTCAATCATTTTTGACCAAGGAAAACCCCAATGGAGAACAAAATCTCCACAGAATGGGACGACTCTCAAACGGGTCAAGAAAATGAAGAGGAGCTTGTTATTAAAACATGTGCGACATCTGTGGTACTCACGACGTTAATCACTCAATCTGTGCATCTGTACATGCAATCTGTTTTACCTCCTCAAAATGAAGTACGCAAAAGAATATTATGAAAGCCAAAAGATGAACACTGCATTAATTCTGTCATTTCTTTCTTTCTTTTGAAAGTGATGTTTATTTGATATTTATTTTCTTCAAGAAGTGTTTATTGTCGTTGGATTTTCTTAACTTATGTTTTATTTTCTTTGTCGCATTGCTTTGAGAAGATCTTAAGTTTCTTGAGCAAAGTTTATAATAATAATAATAATAATAATAATAATAGTCAACAAAATGTTAAACTGAAATGTGGCATACTGGTATATTTAGCATTTTGGTAAGGTTGATTTTTATTTATTTATTTACTTTGACATGGTCTTGTTCCAAATAAAAGAAGAGTAGTTTTAATTTATTAAGTATTTACTTCACTGACTGGAGTTCCAAAAATAGGCGTAACAATAATACAATATAATTGTATATATAAAGCAATTTGTATTGATTTTCCAGAAAACGATTACTATATTGTGATATATCTCATTATCATTATATAAAATTACTCATATTGTGATATAAGATTTTGTTCATATCGCCCACACCTAGTATGTAGTGTCTCTTGAAACTGCGTAAATGTTAAATATGCAGAAGATTACAGCATTACAGTTTTTTTTCCTAGTTGGGATAGAAGAGAGTACTGGCTTGTTCACTTTAAGCACTGCTGACAGGACGTAGAGATGCATTCCCACGGAACACCCGCAGATTGTTTCTTGCGGTGCAGGATTAAAGTTCCGAGTTGAAGGCGGGAGCGGATGGTCAGAAAATATCCTAAAAAATTGATGTGGATTTTTTATTTATTATTATGAATTAATGAATGCAAGAAAAAAAAAAAAAAAACATTTTACCAGGTGAAAGAAATGTGCACACTGCATGTGCATCAAATTATACAATATTTTAGAGCAGGCAGGTAGTCAACGGGGCTTTAGAAGAATGACAGAGCAAAGCATGGGCACACTGTGTCATCAAAGGACAGTACAGTGTTTGCAACGAATGTTACCACTGTTTACAGTGAAATGGTCCCTCATTTGATTTCCTCAAGCTCTCTTCACACGATCTACAGTGCACGTTCAAGCCATATTTCAATTCGGATGACTGTACACAGAGTTTTCTGAATAACTATCATTTCCTGACACTGCTTTCCACTCCGATTCAAACCAATAAGGTGTAGCAGTCCATGTGAATGAAACAAATTTGCTCTCTTTCACTGATGTTTGTGATTGTCTTCCTTTTATCCCATTCACATATTCTCCACAACAAACCTAAGAGCTAAAATGAGCAAATAAAATATTAAGGGAATTTGCAGGGGGAAATTGATTTAAACAAACCAATTAGACAACAAAATTGGCTATTTTACAACAAAATCACACATTTAACCCAACATCTAAGCATGAACAACATAAAACTGACTATAACCCAAAGTAACTGACATGAAGACAAAGATATACAAAAAATAAACATTACTGACCTTGTGCCCTATCAACCAGGTACTAGATAAACTAAATGGGCAAACTTCCACTTTACAGCTCCTTTAAGTACACTGTGACTAATTAACTGTTATGTATATGTTATGTTATGCGTGTGCTAATTGCTCTCTCCTCTTCCATTCACTCTCCAGTTCTTCAGAGGCACTTCAAAATAAAAGTCCTGATAGGCGAAATAACTCAAAATAAGGGGAAAAAAATTACAGTAAAACATATCTCGTGGCTTTTAATGTTATACTAATATAATCAAATAAAAACTAAGTTATAAATAACTGAAGGTTATTTATACAAGGTTCTACCTGGTTTTATTGAAGGCCCACCTCCGACTTGGGAAATGACCAATCACAGCATAGAATTTGGGGTGGCACCTGGGCTGGCCAATCAAATTCTAAGGGGGCCAGGGCCACCCCATGCCCCCCATCTGGACACACCCCTGGCCCTATGGCACCCTGAACTACACTGGCCCATTGTGCCCCATCCCAGTATCCCCTAGTGTTTTCAGAGAGCAGTCATCAACAGTGATATCAGAGGAAGAAAAACAACCTCTGCCCTGACCTCTGACCTCCACTGGAACACTGATGGGCTCATCAGCTCTCTGAATTCTGGGGTGTAACAGGCCGGTGTAGTTCAGGCTGAAGATGTCTCTCTCACCCAATTTGATTCTTTATACATTTTATTAACTGACCACTACATCAAAAGCAGCTTATAATACAATAAAGAAGCTGAATTAAAATAAAAATGACTTTGAATATTAAAATGTAATAAATAAGACTTTAATAATAAGCAATAAAAATAGTTAATATGATTGTAATACTATGGATGTCCTACAACTAGCAGTAAGAATCATATACAAAAACCAAGATGCATGTAGTCATCACAGTTTGGCTATCAAATCAGTGGATATGTCACTCTGTGCCGTTTCTAAAATAGATTCTTAGATTCCTGACCAAACACCAGCTCCAGCATCAGTATCATTTCAGTGATAAAGGAACAGCAGCGTATCAGTGGCCAGTAGAAGCAGATAAGAAGGATTACAACATGACTATAATCCTTTATTAAGCCGGCACACACACACATTAGCAAGAGCTGCACTTGACTGCAGGCTTGTAAAGAAGGTTGCAGACACAGATGTTTAGTGCCATTGTGCTGCCATTATTTAACACTGGGGGGGGATGGGGGCTGGCCACGCTGCCGGCTGTGTGTCACCCGAACATATGTTACACACATTCTGACACACTGTGTGTGTGTGTGTGTGTATGGATGTACTTTTCTCAAAAATTGTGATGCCATTTGCAGCATTTTACACGTTGCTTTGCAGTGAAAACTGATCTCAATCATTTGATTTAACCATGATTATTGTGCACTTTGAATTCTAATTACATTTTACCATCCAAATAAGGGACAAATAAGGTTTCAAATATTGAAACGCCATAAATGCAGCATTTTTGTGTCTCGTTTTACAGTGGAATTGTTTACACTGATGAGCCAAAACACTATGCCCACCTGTCTAATATGCTGTTGGTTCTCCACATGCCACCAAAACAGCACTGACCCACTGAACCATGGACTCTACAAGACCCCTGAAGGTGTCCTGTGGTATCTGGCACCAAGACATTAGCAGCAGATCTTTCAAGTTCTGTAAGTTGCGAGGTGGAGCCACCGTGGATCGGACTTGTTGGTCCAGCACATCCCACTGATGCTCAATCGGATTGAGATCTGGGGAATTTGGAGGCCAGGGCAACACTTGTACTCTTCATCATGTTCCTCAAACCATTCCCAAACAATGTATGCAGTGTGGCAGTGCGCATTATCCTGCTGAAAGAGGCCACTGCCATCAGGGAATACCATTGCCATGAAGGGGTGTACCTGGTCTGCAACAATGTTTAGGAAGGTGGCACGTGTCAAACTGACATCCACATGAATGGCTGGACCCAGGGTTTCCCAGCAGAACATTGCTCAGAGCATCACACTCCCTCCAACAGTTTGCCGTCTACTACAGAGCATCCTGGTGCCATCACTTCCCCAAGTAAATGGTGCACACGTACACGGCCGTCCATGTGATGTAAAATAAAACGGGACTCATCAGACCAGGTGACCTTCTTCCACTGCTCCAAGGTCCAGTACTAACACTTGCGTGCCCATTGTAAGCTCTTTCAATGGTGGACAGGGGTCTTCATGGGCACTCTGACTGGTCTGCACTGTGTGTTGTGACACATTCCTCCTGTAACCATCATTAAAATTTTCTGTGACTTGTGCCACAACAGGCCTTATGTCGGTTCAAACCAGATGGGATAGCCTTCGTTGCCCTTGGGTGCCCAACACCGTGTCGCCAGTTTGTGGTTTGTCCCTCCTCAGACCACTATCGTTAGGTACTCACCACTGCTGAACAGGAACACTCCACGAGCCTCTTCACTTCACTTCACCTGTGAATGGTCATAATGTTTTGGCTCATCAGTGTATTATGTGAGCGCTCCAAATGACCTCAGTCTGTCACCGACCTGCATTACGGACCACACTCAGAGCAGCTCCAGGAAAGAGCATGTTAAGACTAAGACTAAGGTCCCGCAAAATTTAAACAAGGATTTTAACGAAAGATGATGAAAGACACCAATGTTAAATAATTCAATATATTTATATTAATAATCAAAATGACCAATTCTTCCACCAAGTAATATAGTTCATAGTGTAGGTTATATGATAGATATGTACACTTGGTGCTTTAATATAGATTCAAGTGATGTGTGATAACAACTGTGTGTGTATCAGCGGTTTTAAAACAGCTCAAAATGTGGCTCATCCAATCAGATTTTATAGTGTGTGTGCGTGTGTTTGATTATACCTCTCGGACCGGACGGCTCTCGCTCCTCCACAGGCCATTGACGGTTTTGGTGGGGGCGATGGTAACCACAGGTGGGGTGCTGGGGACGCTGTGGTTCCCAGGAGGCACTATAACTGGGCCCATGGGCCCCCGCTTGGGTGTACTGACGGGGGAGCTGTGATTAGTGGCCGGAGACGAGACGGGAGATGACTCGCTGCTGATGGAAGATCCTGCTAAATGACAGAGAACAACAAGAGTCAAACATTTAGTTGTTTCATAATCTACATGAAAGCCATTGATTCTCTCAGTTACTGAATTGATAGTGCACGAGTCCTTTGGACTAGTTTAATGATATTTTAATGGTGTTTTTAGTACTTTTGGGAGCTTGAAAGCCCCTGGTCACTATGAACTGTATGGAAAAGAACAACGTGTACATTTTTGAAAAAATAGAGGATAATCATGTGTGTCTGGAAAGACATGGATTGTATAACTCTATACTTATTATCACAGCTCATAAATAAAAGCAAACCGAAACCCAGTTAACAATGCTTCATACAATGACAGCTCTCATACACAATGCAAACTCAAGTGTCTGGGGTGTGAACTACTTTCTGTTTGACTTATCTAATTCCCAGTAAACATAACAAGTGCTATATATATATGTGTGTATATATATATATATATATATGTGTATATATATATATATATATATATATATATATATATATATATATATATATATATATATATACACACACACATATATAATGTAAGAGCAAATGTCTCATGTAGGAGTGGACAGACAGACAGATGGCCCACCACAGCCATTATATGGAGACAGTGCAAATGTGCCAAAATGGAGCCTTATTTTAAATTTTTTATGATTTGTTATGGTGGGCGGTTCCTGGTGGTTTGATTTGTTGTGAGCAACTCCATCCATGATCACTTACAGTCTGGGATGGCAACAGTGCCCTACACTTTTTTTGGACAGGATTACAAGCCAAAACACACAGGATGCGTTCTGACGTTAAAAAACGATGTGTGGATACAAAAGCGGAGGGGAGTGGATACAGTGACACCCGGGACGGAGAGGTGCAGCTGTGAATGGGGTGGCCAATGGTGAGGCCAGGCTTCTGTCCACGGCCACAGCCACCCCTGGCCCCCCCTCTAGCTCCACCCCTGGTTCTTACCCTGATTCACTAGAGTCATTTCACATTTAAACCTACATGATCGCTATAGCATAACAGTTTTCATGTGACAAATCCCATCAAACATGACATTAGATCTAGAGCTTTACGGTCACTCTTCATACTGGTATGTAGTATCCACACTGGAGCAGTCAGTGCCAGATAATTCACATGAAGATTGATGATGAATAACCAAACCGTCACAAAAGCACAGTTACTAATGACAGCATTGAAATGGAATAATTCAGATGTGAAGGAAGTCATCACAGCTCTGTTCATTGGAGTGTCAGACGCTTATGCTCAGGTGATGTGTGTTAAACAGGCCGTCTTCAGGGAAGCCATTAGCAGCTAGCACTCTCTGAAGAAAGCTATTAAAGAGATGCCACAAATATTCCAGTCAACAGCAGAAGGAGGAGAGACGCTCGCTGCAGTAATTACAGCTGCACACCCAAATACACCATTAAACATCATGCTTTCCACAACAGCAATTATCAGCTGAGTCCCAGTAAAGTCTCCTCCTCTCTCTTTCAGTCAATTAACACACACTCAACAGATCTCTCTCTCTCTGTCTCTCACGCACACAATTTCCTCATACATGTTTAGTGTGAGGTAGGGTTGCCACGGTGTACAGTGTTACCGGTTTTACTCGGTACAAGGGACATCACCGGTATGAAAGTTTATATCGGGTAAAAGGGGGAAACATTATGAATGGAACTTCCAATATCAATACAATAGCCTAACGAATAGAATAGCCTTGAATAAAGAATAGTTGCCTAATGAACAGTTTGCAACCCATGATAAATAAACCTAAATAACACATTGAAAGCCAGATGTTCTTTACCAACATATCAAATTACACAGGCAGCAAAGTACATGCACTGACAGAAGACGTTTAATTGCAGGTAGTGAACATAATGTGCATGGTGGGTAACTGTAAGACGTCTCGTATTCAGAATGACAAGAAATTATGTTAGACACATATACGCGCTTGAAGAAATGCACTTTATTATATTATTAAGAACAGATGACAGAAAAGCCGTCTATGCGCGTGTCTGACACACTGTTCGTTTGGAGGCGTGCAGTCTCGTGGAACACACGTATGTAAAGGTTTCTCACTCTTTCTTTGTTTCTGTCTTCTGAATTTTTTTTTGCAAGAATAGTATTGTCTATGAGTGCTGCAAATGACCTCAGACATCTCAGCTCAGGAGGTGCTCAGGAGGAGTTCAGTTCACTTTATTTCCAAAGAGCAGTTCATTGTGAGCGCAACTCCTCAGGGTCACTTTATATATAGCCTATACATCTGTGATTAAATCATAAAATAAAACAAATACATGTTCACCTTGAACCATGATTTATATTTCAGTGATTATTATCATCATTATAATTATTATGTTTACATTTATAGTTGTTTCTAGATCTTAATTTGTATTAGTAATTTTCTGCCTGTTGTCATAGACAGATACTTGCCTGACGGTAAATGGAAAGGTGGTTATGTTTTTTTTTTACCACTTCGTAATTTTAACTGCTTTTTCATTTCGTTTGGAGTGCAACTTGAATTTAGAAATGTCTTTGGTTGAAGTTTTTTGTTTTTTAAATAAATTTATTAAATTTTTAATGCAAAATCACTAAAGCAAGAATATTCACCGATCCCTTAGCTGAGGGGCTGACGATGTAATTGGATATTGTGATATATATATATATATATATATATATATATATATATATATATAGAGAGAGAGAGAGAGAGAGAGAGAGTACTGTGCAAAATTCTTAGGCACATAAGATGTTTCACAAAAGCATTTGTCTTAAGATGGTTATTTATATTTTCAGCTTTAGTGTGTCAATAGGAAATATACATTTTAGACTCCCAAACATTATTTTTGCAAATTATTAGAATAGAAGAACAGGGAGCCCTGCAACAGATATCATTGCCCCCACAAAGCCCCCCACTGAACATTGTGTCAGTCTGAGATTACATAAAGAGACAGTAATTGTACTGTAAGTAATTGAGTAATTGGTGTAAAACAACCACACTGTCTTTTTCCAGAGCAGTATTTCTCCTGAGGTTACCTGTGGGTTTTTCTTTGTATCCTGAACAATTCTTCTGGCAGTTGTGGCTGAAATCTTTCTTGGTCTACCTGACCTTGGCTTGGTATTAAGAGATCCCTGAATTTTCCACTTCTTAATAAGTGATTGAACAGTACTGACTGGCATTTTCAAGGCTTTGGATATATTTTTATTTCCTTTTCCATCTTTATAAAGTTCCATTACCTTGTTACGCAGGTCTTTTGACAGTTCTTTCCTGCTCCCCATGCCTCAGTATCTAGCCTGCTCAGTGCATCCACGTGAGAGCTAACAAACTCATTGACTATTTATACACAGACACTAATTGCAATTTAAAAAGCCACAGGTGTGGGAAATTAACCTTTAATTGTCATTTAAACCTGTGAGTGTCACCTTGTGTGTCTGTAACAAGGCCAAACATTCAAGGGTATGTAAACTTTTGATCAGGGCCATTTGGGTGATTTCTGTTATCATTATGATTTAAAAAGGAGCCAAACAACTATGTGATGATAAATGGCTTCATATGATCACTATCCTTAAATAAAAGACAGTTTTTTGCATGATCAGTCATATTTTCAAAATCAATGCCAAAATTTTACAATTTCTGCCAGGGTATGCAAACTTTTGAGCACAACTGTAAATAAAATAGTCTACTCCTCTTTCGCCATTGCTGGCGTGCCAGTGACAGTTACTCCTATGTGCCATAGGTTGCCGAGCCCTGGTGTAGGATATTGCTTAACGAAAATTACCCCATAGTACCACCTAGCGTCCAACCAGCGGTAATACCGCTTTGAACGTGAACACTGCACCGGTGTGAAAATTATGATACTGTGGCAAGTCTAGTGTGAGGCCTGTGTTCATTGTGATCACTGAGAGCTGCTTATCTGCAGTAGTCTTCTCATTTGTTTCTAAGTGTGGTCGGAGCCGCTTCTATGTGGCGTGACATATCGGATGATGATGGATCATGATACATCTCTCTCCTTCAGGTCTTGTAAGTGTGGGATGTGTCACAGACACACATTCATATCTGATGTGTCTTTACAGCATTAGTCCAGAATTAATCCACGATACACAACACGACAGTGTGTGTGTCAGGCAGAAGTCAGGGCTTCCTCAAGCAGGTTTTATTGGTGTCTCTTTTCTTGAACTCAACCTCAGTTATCCAGAAACACACACGGGCAGATGGGGCTCTCGTTTACACACACACACACACACACACACACACACACACACACACACACACAAACACACACAAACACACACACACACACAAACACACACAAACACACACACACACACACACACACACACACCATCTGAGTCCTACAAACTGGTGTGCTTGATGAGATGCTAATGATATTCAAATGTATTCAGCGTGATGTCTGTGCAAGCTGCTCTCAGAGGAGGCCCTGCCCATATATGGACGAGAGGCCCCATCACTTCCTGTCACGCTCTGAATGCCACTGAAATGAACAGATTTCACACTGCAGTGTGTGTGTGTGTGTGTGTGTGTGTGTGTGTGTGATTAATGTGTATTTGTGATCTCTGAAGGTTCTTCTGCATCAGACCACACACGTTCTAGGCAGCATTAGAAGAGCATCAGCAGTTAATTAAACAGCCCATTTCACACCTGGTGTGAGAGCAACTCTACACGCCTCAGTCCATATGCTGCCCCCCTGGAACACACATACTAAACACCGACCATCTCTCTATCTCACACACAAGTGACTGTAGGTGTGCTCTCACATACACAAAAGCTTGGCTTCAAACCCCAGTTAGCAGTCTTGCTGTCCACATAGGCAGCTGCCTTCTAGGGGAGCATGCTAACTGAAATGTAACCTCATAAGTGACTGATTTGAAATGCTCTAACTAGGCAGCAACTCTGCGTAATTACATGAAGCGCAAGACTCAAATGGACTCCAACAGAGTTTGGCATTGGCACGTTGCTTACGAGACACTCTACCAAGCATTAAAATACACCACACACACACACAAATACCGGGTAAAACAATGCATTATTAATTAAACGGAAATATATTTATTAATAACTGTATGGGTTTTGTCAATGAGCTCAACGCAATGCATTCTGGGAGTGTGTTCTACGTAATGGATACATGTGATGCTGCTTTACAATTTGGCTAGAAGAAGATACATCTGAGAAGGCTGCATAATGTTGCTGCTTACACTAGGGAGCAGTCTTTGCATTGGAAGCATTCCTATAATTAAGGTTGTCACAATTATTACATAATCACCTGATCATGATTATTTGATCTAACCATAGGACTGTCCCGATAATGAAATTTGGCTGACGATTCATTGTCAGACAATTAATTGCGATTATGACGATTAATTGTCTGCTTCAGGGCTTTCACAATTATGATGAGTAATTGTCATAAAAATTGTCATACTTCTTAAGGTGTATGTGTGCTTTATACACCTTAAGAAGTAATTTATTCATATTTAACTTGGAATAATATAATAAAATAGGGATATTTGATTTCCTTTAAGGTTTTAAAAACTTGGAAAATATTGCAAAGGGGTGGAATGACAAAAATTATATTTTAAATATGAAATATGTCCAAATACTGAAAATATGTCTCTCTTTTTGGTCAACTTTAGTCTTGGTTCATTTTACATTTACACTGTTGTTTTTAGAACCTAGCCAACCTGAATAGCTATTATAATATAATATAATAATATAACATATTCAATTATGCAATAGTAAAATATTTCAGGATATCCGATTAAACCCACGAGGCACGAGCGCTTACTTGGCAATGACATGAAGGAAGACCTTGAGATTCAGTGTGTATTTTAAAATATGTTTCTTCATTCTGTCATCTCCACAGAAAAAGAGTAAGCGGGTGTCCCCTCCTTGGGTTACTGCATGTCATTAACGCTTCATGTATGAACCTGCAACGGCCAAGAAAAGTTGCAATTACACGATCGTTGAATTAAAGTGAAATTAAAGCACTTTGCATTCACTTTCAAAATCCTTATATTTTTGCTGGAGTTTTGTGCTAACCTCCACAGTTGGCGTGTCAGGAGAGGTTAATCTTTATTTAGCTCCATGTGAATTCTGAACACTGACTGGAATAGGATGGAACCTTTGTGAGTCATTACACTGACGTACAAACCACAAACACATACACACACACACACAACAGCGATTCCGTCTCAATGATCAAGTGATGAGGAATGGACCTCTTACAAAACAATCACAGATGGGACTTGTAACAAAAATCAAGTAATTTGCAACCTTTGTAAGCGGCCACATTCATTTTGAGGTGCGCAACACGTTTCATTTATTTAATGAAATCTCAGCCTTTTGTGGTTTATTCATCACACTGGGACATATTTACATTTATGCATTTGGCAGACGCTTTTATCCAAAGCGAATTACAGTGCACTTATTACAGGGACAATCCCCCTGGAGCAACCTGGAGTTAAGTGCCATGCTCAAGGACACAATGGTGGTGGCTGTGGGGATTGAACCAACAACCTCCTGCTTACCAGTTCAATGCTTTAGTCCACTACGCCACCACCACCACATATCATGATTTTAATTGTATTATTTTTTCATTCATACAGCATAGTTATACATTACATAAAATTTTTATGACTGGATTCCACGATTCCGTCCATGTTTTCTGTATCGTGAAAATCATAGAGCCCTATGTGTATGGTCTTTTTGAGTTCAAACAATTTCAACTTTGAACCCGTTGCCGCTGATCTTTCGAAGCGGCAGCTAATGATTGCCGGTCTTCCAAATGGACAATGACCCCAAGCGTACCTCCAAAGTTGTGGCAAAATGGCTTAAGGACAACAAAGTCAAGGTATTGGAGTGGCCATCACAAAGCCCTGACCTCAATCTGATAGAACATTTGTGGGCAGAACTGAAAAAGCGTTTGCGAGTGTCTCTCTTATGAGGAGGCCTACAAACCTGACACAGTTACACCAGTTCTGTCTGGAGGAATGAGCTAAAATTCCAGCAACTTATTGTGAGAAGCTTGTGGAAGGCTACCCAAAACGTTTGACACAAGTTAATCAATGTAAAGGCAATGCTACCAAATACTAATAAAGTGTATGTACACTTCTGACCCACTGGGAATGTGATGAGAGAAATAAAAGCTGAAATAAATCATTCTCTCTACTATTACTCTGACATTTCACATTCTTAAAATAAAGTAGTGATCCTAACTGACCTAAGACAGGGAATGTTTTCTACGATCAAATGTCAGAAACTGAGTTTAAATGTATTTGGCTAAGGTGTATGTAAACTATATATATACACACACACACACACACACACATATATATATATATATATATATATATATATATATATACAGGTGCATCTCAATAAATTAGAATGTCGTGGAAAAGTTCATTTATTTCAGTAATTCAACTCAAATTGTGAAACTCATGTATTAAATAAATTCAATGCACACAGACTGAAGTAGTTTAAGTCTTTGGTTCTTTTAATTGTGATGATTTTGGCTCACATTTAACAAAAACCCACCAATTCACTATCTCAAAAAATTAGAATATTTTGACATGTCAATCAGCTAATCAACTCAAAACACCTGCAAAGGTTTCCTTTAATCTTGATTAATCACGATTAAAAAAATGTTAATTGTCTGACAGCCCTAGAATAAAGGTATCAAGTATAAATAAATGTATTAGACACTTTTACACCTTAAGAAGTATGACAATTTGTATGACTAACGTCATAATCATAACAAGCCCTAAAACAGACAATTAAATCGTTAATTGCAATTATTTTTATGACAATTAATCGCCAGGAAAATATCATAATCGTGACAGCCCTACTTATGATGCATACAAATGTTGCCAATGTATGCAGCTCTGGAACAGAGCTATCATCGTGTGTGACTGCCTGTGTGTGTGTGTGGGGTCTGTTTCTCCAGATGGAGGGGTCAGTGTTTCTTGGATCCCCGCCCGCCCCACAGGGCCACGCCTACCTCTCTCTCTCCTCTCAACTAGAACTAGAGACTCACTCCTCCTCTCTGCTCCTCTTTCTCTCTCTCTCTCTGTGGATAAAGGATGGGCCCTTTAATATCGCAGTCCGCACGGAGCAGCTAATATATCACACCCACACACACACACCGGCGGAGGGAGAGTGTGAGAGAGAGATTCGCTGTGTTCAGAAAGGAATACTAGCATACTGCTTACTGTAAAGTTTATCCTAGTATAAAAATTATATGTTAAAGTACACAGTATCCAATGACGAATGTTTCAAACAGCTGAATGCGACATTGTTGTCCCATGACCTCACTATGTTGCATGTTTAATTCAGTGAGTACCAGCAAGTTAAATATGTTATGTTGCTTGTATATTACGTCACTCACTCGACCCGTATCACTGACTGTAGCATCTCTGGTCTGTCTTTCAGCTCATTTTGAGCTACAGTCCACCTACAGCTGTCTGGAGCAGAGATATATCAGACACAGGGCAGAGGTGTTTATAGGGCTGTTTTTAACAGTGTGAGTGACCTTATCATAGTGTGAGCATCAACTAACTGTTTTTAAACACCACCCACACATGGGTCAGAGACAGACACAATGAGCGTCTAGCTGACTAGTAGTCTTATGTAGCCAGACTTTATCAGCTTATTCTGGTCAAAAACAGCCTATTTAGACAGAAAAGACCATCTGTCCAACCAACCAGTTTGATTTGAAATCTGAAATCAGATAAAACTCTGAGGCCAAGCTCACAGTGATCCGTTTAAGTTTGAAAACTATGTTTTCTTAACATTATCGTTTTCCAAAATATGCAGTTTTGTCAAGTACTTTTTTATTTGTATAGTGCTTTCACAGTACACAGAAAATCATGCTGTTATATCTGTAATGTCCCCATTTAGCAGCTTCATTGAAAAATGTCACTGAAGTCATACCTTGAGCGGTGCGTGATCATTATTTTATTTTCATAAATGATAATTAAATATATGTGTGGTTATTTAGAAAAAATTAAATGCCCTTCATGTCAAAAAGGTTGCCAACCTCTGGTGTGGACATGAACGTCTAGAGATGTTTTGTGGGTGCAGCACTGGAGCCAGTGTTTCTCATCACAGCAGGGTGCTGGAGCCGTTCCTCCGAGCGTCCCCTCTGTGGAGAGCTCTTCTTGGACCTGCTGGAGCCCCTCACACCAGGGGGATGGGCAGCATGCGGTACACCATGGCTCTAGGCAAACACTAAAAGACTGCTTCCCTGCTGAGACGCTGTCTGCAAACATAGAGCTGTGCTCCAAAAGGTGTGTGTGTGTGTGTGTGTGTGTGTGTGTGTGTGTGTGTGTGTGTGTATGGACCTTCCTCAGGCTACATACACAAGCACCATCATACACAGACAATGGGTGGATCTGAAGAAAACACAACTCTCTCACAGCAGGTAAACGGTGATGCAGCAGGAACTGGTCCAGAAAATGGCTCTTTCATTAAACTGCAGCAGTTAAGACAAACCATCTCAAAGACAGTAGGTTAAGATGGGGCTTTCTGCCAACGGGTTCTAATCCAACACTCTCGCTAGTTGACAAAGATAACACAACCTGTGATCATCTTTACCAAACGAAAAAACACCACACCTAATTCTAATACAAATTGTGAATTGCACTAGTAGGGGTGGGCAATATCATATATCACTGTGTAAATATTTTTATACATTACACTTAACATTATAGGCTAATATCACGATATTAGGGTTGCAAATTTGGGAAAATTCTTTCAATCAATCACTAGGGCTGGGTGATAGAATGCTGTAATTTGATATCGCCAATGTCTGACAAATCCCTACAATCATTGACAGATGATGATTGACAATATCAGGAAATTGCAAACCAAAGAGCTGGGAAGTTGCCAAATATACTAAATTATAGCCCTACAGTTACCATGCACTTGTGTTGCACGGTATACCGGTGCTACAGTACTACCGCGGTTTCAAAATACCGGTGGTGCCACAATTTTCAAACAATAATGTAATGATTACGATACAAGTATGGTAGTTAAAATTCCAAGATAATACTTGGGGCAACATTATTAAGTTATTGTGACAAACCTACCATACTTTTTTTTTTCAGCGTAGATGCTAATCCAATTATTCAAAATGTTTGAATCAGATGTCGATTTTCACAGCCTCTTTTCATCAAACATTTTCCATAGCAGTTATAGCCTATATTTTAAATTCAGACATGATTTGCAACAAATCAGTACAGCTTTGCTACTAGAAAAAAACAACAACACAAATATTAGAAATTTCATAATGAATGAAATACAGCCTATAAGGAAAAGACATCACTATGATATGTCATTCAGGAGAAACTTACAGTAAGTAAATAAGGACAGTAACGAAACATCGACCTTTATGAAAAACTATTTTATTCCAAACTAGCTCTGTCAGTCGATTCAAATATTTATCACATGATTTTTCATAGTTAGGCTAATCATGATTAATCGCAGATTTAGTAAGTGCTGAAATGTGACTCTAGCTATACTGTATACTTCTTTTCCTGTCAAAATGCATTTATTTCCTTTTTAGGAAAGAAAACAAAACAAAACTATAATGCTTTATTAACATTTTCCCAGCAAAGCCTTCCAAATTATAAATATAGAAATGCACTAATATTGCATCAATTCAAGCTTTTTTTTTTTCATCCAATTTGGAATGCCCAACTCCCAATGTGCTTTTAAGTCCTCATGGTCACATAGTGATTCGCCACAATCTGTGTGGCGGAGGATGAATCCCAGCTGCCTCCGCATCTGAGACTGTCAAACCGCGCATCTTATCACGTGGCTTGTTGAGCGCGTTGCCATGGAGACATAGCACGTGTGGAGGCTTCACACCATCCACCGTGGCATCCATGCTCAACTCACCACGCGCCCCACCGAGAACGAACCACATTATGGCGATCACGAGGAGATTACCCCATGTGACTCTACCCAATTTGGTTGCTTAGGAGACCTGGCTGGAGTCACTCAGCACACCCTGGGATTTGAACTAGTGAACTCCAGGGGTGGTAGCCAGCATCTTTTACCACTGAGCTACCCAGGCCCCAAGCTTTTTATATATATAAATCCCATGCATTAACACATTAATTTATCGCATTAAATAGCAACCTAGTGACATCAGCTTGCGTTCATCATTCACTCCATAACAAAGCAATACCTTTCCCAAGCTTTTAATTTGCTTAAGCTGCATTTAGGCCATGGAATAGGCCTGCTGCCTCTTGTTGTTTTGAGCACAAACGCATCATGGACGTGTTCTTTCGCCCATCTGCACTATTTTTTAATTGTTGGTGTATGAAAACATGCGCTAGATGGATGTCTTTGACTGTTTTGATACATTTCGGCGATGTGATGCTGTATGTGTGTGCATCTAGTTTACACTGTGCTTTGCACTATGTGTGCACGTCATATGGCTGTGTCTTCGTCATATTTTAGCATGGACTGAATGCTTTTTCACCTCATATCAGCGTGGATTGCTTGTGAGCCAGTCATAATACCATTCAAGCTTTGCAAAGCAACAATTATTGAAGGATGAGGCAGTTAAAAACACTATTGGACCCGATGCAAAACAGTAAGTAAACCGTTTCATTTATGAATATTTCAAATGTCATTACTTTTTGATAATTTATGCTGCTGAGTGTTTACAGTTATGCTTGAGATGAACAGTTTAATATATTCGGATACAATGTGTTGGATGTGTGTTATGTGTAAACCCTGAAATGTAGTTTTATAATATTGTGGGGTTGTTCATTCTCTTCAAAATTTCAAAAATGGCTGATTTAGAGGGGCTGCATGTTGTTAGCCAATCATAACAGTGGGCATTTACGTTGAAGTTTTACGGACGTGTTTAGGCAAAAACTGAGCATTTTAGTCAGAGGGCCAGAGACAGGGTGGAAAATTATCATATATTACTAAATTATGACTGTTTTGGTGCAAAAAATGAATTTTAATCAGTGGACTTCAGGGAAGATAATAAAATTATAATAGAAGAGCATTTCATGATCCCTTTAAAATGAATGGGAGAAATTGGAATGCCCACCTTACAGGTAAAAGAAACAATCACCTTTTAGATACAGATATCACCTGTCAATCAACTCAAGAATTAGCATGCGCTTTAGCTGATCCAGCCAGAAAAAAGCGTTTTTTTTTTAGAGTGATATGAGCTAAAGCACAATTTATGATAATATTGCTGTCAGATTTTACTGCTGACTTTAAATATGTTCTTTGATCGTAATCTTGACCAACCGTCTCGGACATTTCAGTCTTTCTCCATTTAAGTAGATAGGAGCTGCTTTTATGCCACTTGTTTACATAGAAAATAGCTGCCCAGCCTGCCTGGGAGTGTTCCAAAGATGACCGCCAAGTGGATTAACTTGCCTTGAAAGGGACTTTGATATATTAACCAATCACAACAAAGTACGCTGATAAACAAGTGCAAGAGTGACCACCCGCCATTGCCACAGGAACGTAGAGAAGAGACGTGGCCAATGTGAAAGCCCAAACGTGACCACGCTGCTCACGCCCCAATCATGCCACGCTCACGGAGTATGTGTGAATCAGACGTCACAGTGTATACCAGTGGTTCTTAACTGGTCTGGTCTTGGGACCCACAATTTCCCATGGTCATTAATCTGCAACCCAAATTTTAAATTATTTGAACCAAGCGAATTTATTTCTCCACATACACACACAATGCTATCATGAACTGTTAATAAAACAAAAAATTACTGTTATCCTGCATTCAAACTAAGCACATTTCTCCAGCGACAATAAACTGATCCTAATGAATAGAATGAACATCTTACGTGCATGCTAATCCATAACAGTAGACTGATGAATAGAATCATTACTGCATTTATATATGACAACCATATCTTATAATAACATGAGCTGTTTTCACTTCTGTTTCAAACAGACATTTGGGAAGCTAATGAGATAATTGGGGATGTGCTTTACTCCTGATAAGAGTTTCAAAGACTGAGGTGATAGGAGACCAAGCTATTCTAAGATCGTGCCACTTTTACAAGAAGCCACTTTTGCACAGATAGGTAGTAATGAATGGTAGGATGATTTTGATTGCATGAATGGTGAGGGATGGATCCTCAGCCATCACATCACTGCACCAGAACTGTGGGAGGCTTACCTCACTGAATTTATTTTTCAGCGTCTGATCACATGACAGCTCCACCAGCTGATTCTCTTCACTACTTGGCAATGTGACACTTTCCATGTCGATTCCGAAGGGATTGCACATCTACTGTAGTGATCTCCATGTTTCTGTGGTTTACCACTTTGACGACATCTTTCAATAGCCCCATTCACACATGCAACCAGGTAAATTACAGAAAAAAAACATTGGGTTGCCTTTACTGGTAAATGTACCACATGTGCTATTCACACATGCAAGGAGTTTACATCTTTTTTCAGTTTTGCTAGTACCATTCACACATCAGCACTAAATGCAGTTAAACTCTGTGACGTTGTTTGCCGGAAATGACATCTACACAGCTGCATCGGAAATGTAGTCTTCTTGTTTGAAAACATGGCGAGGTAGTATTTTGTATCTGAAAGTATGCAGTCTGTAATGTTGGTGATGTTTAAAAGTTTTTGGCAAATGTTTACATTTATGCAGTTGCTCAAACTCAACGACAGAGTATGCAATGACTTCAAATAAGACTGATGAACTACAGAGAACAAAATGCTGTCACTAGCATCCGATGGCAGAGATGCTACCTGCGGCTGAAAAGCACAGTAGTGTTTATGCATATCACTACGAAGAGGTCTGTACGTTCCCAATGGAGGCAGGTGATTTTATCGTACGTAACGGAATCTCTTGCATTCCTTTAAGCTGTCTGCAAAAAATTGTGGACCTCCACAGGTCTGGTTCATCCTTGGAAGCAATTTCCAAATGCCTGAAGGTACCACGTTCATCTGTACAAACAATAGTATGAAAGTTTAAACACCATGGGACCACACAGCCATCACACCACTCAGGCAGGAGACACATTCTGTCTCCTAGAAATGAATGCAGTTTGGTGCGAAAAGTGCAAATCAATCCCAGAACAACTGCAAATGACCATGTGAAGATACTGGAGGAAACAGGTAGACAAGTATCTATATCCACAGTAAAACGAGTCCTATATCGGCATAACATGAAAGGCTGCTCAGCAAGGAAAAAGCCACTGCTCCAAAACCACCATAAAAAAGCCAGACTACAGTTTGCAAGTGCACATGGGGACAAAGATCTTACTTTTTGGAGAAATGTCCTCTGGTCTAATGAAACAAAAATTGAACTGTTTGGCCATAATGACCATTGTTATGTTTAGAGGAAAAAGGGTGAGGCTTGCAAGCCGAAGAACACCCTCCCAACCGTGAATCATGGGGGTGGCAGCATCATGTTGTGGGGGTGCTTTGCTGCAGGAGGGACTGGTGCACTTCACAAAATAGATGGCATCATGAGGAAGGAAAATTATGTGGATATATTGAAGCTAAATCTGAAGACATCAGCCGGGAAGTTAAAGCTTGGTTGCAAATGGGTCTTCCAAATGGACAATGACCCCAAGCATACCTCCAAAGTTGTGGCAAAATGGCTGAAGGACATCAAAGTCAAGGTATTGGTGTGGCCATCACAAAACCCTGACCTCAATCCGATAGAAAATTTGTGGGAAGAACTGAAAAAGCAAGGAGGCCTATAAACCTGACTCAGTTACACCAGTTCTGTCTGGAGAAATGGGCCAAAATTCCAGCAACTTATTGTGAGAAGCTTGTGGAAGGCTACCCAAAACATTTGACACAAGTTAAACAATTTAAAGACAATGCTACCAAATACTAACAAAGTGTATGTAAACTTCTGACACACTGGGAATGTGATGAAAGAAAAGCTTAAATAAATCATTCTCTCTAATATTATTCTGATATTTCACATTCTTAAAATAAAGTAGTGATCCTAACTGACCTAAGACAGGGAATGTTTTCTAAGATTAAATGTCAGGAATTGTGAAAAACTGAGTTTAAATGTATAAGGTGTATGTAAACATCTGACTTCAACTGTACCATCAATATGGAAATTTGTAAGTAATCTTCTTCCCTACACTTCTCATGTAGGGAAATTGCCAGAGCAAAATTTACCAGTATTTCCAAAAGGGTCATTTTCACACATGACCTTTAACCTGAAAATTGCAGTACATTTTCTGGAAAAGGCTGTATGTGTGAAAGGGGCTAATGTTTCATCAAGCACTGGCACCATATCTTTGGTTCGAATGCCTCTCGATCCAAGGTCGTGTTTGGTGCCCTCTTAAGGATTCTCTTACCCACCCTTAAGTGTTTTTCGGTCAAAGAGGCAACGCCATCAGTTGTGATTCCCACACACATTTCCCAGCTCAGACCCACCAACCCAAGTACATCTTATCCACAGCAGACTGATCTCGTACCTCTCTCACCTTGTCCATGGCTGCAGGTAAGAGAAGCTCTTCTGCTATTGTGTGGGGTTTCTTGGCCTTTGCAATACGGTGAGCTACATAGTAAGATAGTAAGCACCTGGACTTTGTTTTGAACATGATGATGTTAGGCAATTTCTTGATGTCCTCACTTCCTGGAGTAGTCTTTGAAAATCCTCAACAGGTATGTCTTTGCAAGCTGGGTGTTTTGTTTCTAAATGAAGTTTCAATTTGGATGGTTTTACTACATACCAGACACTGAGGTTTCAGGCCCCTCTTGTCGTCAATGTATGTAAATCCCCATTTCACATTTTCAGGGTCATATTTGCACTTCACCATATTTATTGGTCAAATAGAAAAAGTACATGACCTTTTAATTAGATTCTGTGCTAACCATGGCAACAGGTACTGCACATCTTTCAAATACGTCTTTCAAAATTAAGTCCGGAATCAGATAAACTTTTAAAATGAAGCTTTTTTTATTGACCACACTCCACGGCCCACTCAAAACAGTCCCACGACCCACTTTTGTGTCACGACCCACCGGTTGAGAAACACTGGTATATACCATACATACTTCCCAGCCCTACCTCCTAGTGCGTTAAATGTGTAGTGCCAGAAGAACCAGCATTTTTTTATTCAGTTCGGTAAATTAAGCTCTCTCACCTGATCTCCATGGGGCCCCTGAGAACCAAAAGCATCAGATCATGACCTACCCCCTCCTGCTAAACACTGTGTTCCAACTCAAGTTGGTCACTGAACATGACCAGGATTCCCGAGAGAACCGGACTTTATTCAGTCCAGCATGAATTCCACTAATGACTCATTATCACGGCTATAAAGACACAATATCCATGATGAATCTGTGCCCATGGAACACAGACACATAGATCAGGGGTCAAATGTCTGGGGTCGCAGCTTACCTCGGGGTTCCTCGGCCTGTTTGGCCAGCTTGCGGAGGGCAGCGGCGAATCCGGAGTGTGCGGACTGAGATGCAGGACTGCCATTAACCACGATCGAACCATTGAGAGGAGATGGGGTGAGGGGACTGACGGTTGCCGTGGTGCGAGTTGCCGTGGAAATCATGCCTAACGATGGTGACTTTGGCTCATGGCTCATGCCTGAGAGACACACAGAGAGACGAAGATGTTAGGAGCAATAAACAAGACGTACTTTGACTCAGCAGAGATAGGCTGGCTAATAGGTGAAGCGGACTCGAAACACTGTCTGTACATGACAGCTGGAGGACAGAGGTGAGGGAGAAGAAATCAAAGGTTATGCCCAAGGTCACTAAATGTTTTTCTGGGAGTGGTTGTCTGTCTGTGAGCATTCACACACTCTTTAAGTCCATCCACAACACAAACACATCACCACCCCCATATTAAATGTGCTATAGTGCAATGCAATATCATAAGCCCTATTCGGACGGCAATTATTTTACATGGGGATGTGAGGTAATTCCAGCAGGTGGTAGTCAGTGATTTTATTGCCATCCAAATCCGAAATGTCTGTGTTTTTTTCCCACCTCCTGCGAGAAAATTCCCAGCCAAATTACCTACTGTTTTTTGACAAACACCAAGGTCATGTGGTAATTTAATTACCGTCTGAATCTACATCTCTGAGTTTAAATCTTTTTTGACCACTGCTAAGTGTCGTACGTTTGCGCTGCACGTGGTAACATCTCTGGCAGTAATGGACAGTTGTGAAAGTTGGAGGACTGTGTAACAGAAATGTTTGAAATAATTCACAATAATAAAATTATGTCGCCACTCCACCATAGTGAGTGGGAACTCTTAAGTAGAAGGAAAAGAAAAACGAGAGCCAGATCACGTAAACTTTTGAAATGGTCCATTATTATGGCAGCAATGTAATAAAATTGTAATATATCACATTTTAATGTAGAAACATTTACTAAATACATTTATACATAGGGCTTGCATGACTACTCGTTTATACGGGTCGAGCAGTCCCAGAAAACTTGCCAGGTTATCTTATTTAAAAGGTTTAATTTCCACCTCCACTTTTTAAACACTGACAGATAATTCCAAATGATGTCCGTCATTTTGACAGATAAAACATTAGAAAACCACAATTTTCTCCACAATTTGGAATGCCCAATTCCGAATGCACTCTAAGTCCTCGTGGTGGTGTAGTGGCTCGCCTCAATCCGGGTGGCAGAGGACGAATCTCAGAGACCTTCAATCCGCTCATCTTATCACATGGCTTGTTGAGCGCGTTACCGCAGAGACCTAGGCTTCACGCTATTCTCCGCGGCATCCATGCACAACTCACCACGCGCCCCACCGAGAGCGTGAACCACATTATAGCGACCATGAAGAGGTTAACCCAACTTGACTCTACCCACCCTAGCAACCGGGCCAATTGGTTGCTTAGGAAGCCTGACTAGAGTCACTCAGCATTCCCTGGAACTTTTACAGATGTCACCCTGAGAAACAATTGCCGTCCGAATAGGGCTATAGTGTCATTAATGCAGAATTACCAAGATTTAAAAGCCCTATTTGGATGGCAATTGTTTCTCAGGGTGACGTCTGTAAAAGTAAATTTTCATGGCTCCTCTGTGATAAAACTCATGCGTTCGGATGACAATTAAATCACGGGGGATGAGTGAGACTTTTTGTCGATCACATGATTACAGTTGCTCTTGTTATATGGAAAATTAATCAATCCACAAACTGTATTCTCTGTATTTGTATTTAAATATGTTTGGAATTACGCTAAAGTGAAAATAAAAATTTTAAAGCATGAGGGAACCACGCTGCAAAGCGCTGTGGATATTTACAGTGTACATTTTCACATACGGAGCAAGCCAAAATTCTTGTGAAGTGCAATTAAACGAATCAAGAAACCGTAGGGACAAGACTGTTTATCAACGCAACCAGATAAATCTGTCAATGGTGGTACGCATGTTTTGTCACCCGCATCACCTCGGTTGCCCGCATGCGTGCTCTCTCCTAAGCGCACACAAGGAGATATAGAAGCCGCACATATCAAGGACAGTAAAGAGAGTTAAAATGACATTTGAGAAGCTATGGTAAAAATGGTTTTCTTATGTTTTATCTGTCAAAATGACGGACATCATTTGGAATTATCTGTCAGTGTTTAAAAAGTGGAGGTGGAAATTAAACCTTTTAAATAAGATAACCTGGCAAGTTTTCTGGGACTACTCGACCCGTATAAACGAGTAGTCATGCAAGCCCTATGTATAAATGTATTTAGTAAACGTTTCTACATTAAAATGTGATATATTACAATTTTATTACATTGCTGCCATAATAATGGACCATTTCAAAAGTTTACGTGATCTGGCTCTCGTTTTTCTTTTCCTTCTACTTAAGAGTTCTCACTCACTATGGTGGAGTGGCGACATAATTTTATTATTGTGAATTATTTCAAACATTTCTGTTACACAGTCCTCCAACTTTCACAACCGTTCATTACCGCCAGAGATGTTACCACGTGCAGCGCAAATGTACGACACTTAGCAGTGGTCAAAAAAGATTTCCAAAACGGCTTTTGGATTATAAACTCAGAGATGTGGATTCGGACAGTAATTAAATTACCACACAACCTTGGTGTTTGTCAAAAAACAGTAGGTAATTTGGCCGGGAAATTTCTCGCGGAGGTGGGAAAAAACACAGCCATTTTGGATTCGGACGGCAATAAAATCACTGACTACCCCCTGTAAATGCTGGAATTACCTCACGTCCCCATGTAAAATAATTGCCGTCCGAATACAAACAAACACACATGTACTTATCTATCTTTATTATTGTTCTTATATGACGCTAAATAAAATTACTACAGACTAACCATAAACTCTTAGCCATTTTTAGGGTGTAAAAAATTATCTGAAGGGAGGTTTTGACAGATTTTGCTTCTAGTGGCAATTATGTCCTCAAACCAGTGCTGTCGCTTAAATTCACATGGTCGGGGAGAGAATCATAAGGATAAGCCCTGCCCCCTATAGACTCAACAGCTTAAGGATGCATTAAGTGGGCTTCCCGGTGCCCATTCGACATGTTTCCACTAGAGATTGACCGATAGTTGATTTTGCCAATACCAATAACTACAGTGGTAGGAAAGATCGTTAACCGATTAATCGGCCGATAGTTTTTAAAATCTATTTATAGAATATAATATACACACACACACATTATGGCGGGCAAAGTCAAAGAGTCCAAAATGAATACATTTCCCAGATGCAGTTTTTTATTCAACACAAAATTCCAATAGTAACCAGAAAAATGAAGATTTGGTGCATAACGCAGTACTTTTAAGTATAAACAAGACCAAAACACACAGGGACTCTTATTTTGAAATGATGAAAAAACTACATAGATTTTTGCAGATAACTGCTAGTTCCAAAAAGCAACTATCGGCACCAATTAATCGGTAAAACCAATGTATCGGTCTACCTCTAGTTTCCACCAGTGAAAGGTGATTTTTAGGCTGGGAAAATTGGCCCCTAAAATCTACAGGTCTCCAACCAGGAATCACTAACATCAGAGGTCGGGCATGCGGGATAACTTTACCTAATGAACAACAACTCAGTCTGGTTAGCTTAAGTCAACTCTACCTAGAAAAATGTCCGCCAACCAAATCATGGTGCAGTATTCTGCGGAGGAAACAAACATGCTTCTTGCTATATGGCCATCCTCAGAGATCCCAGACAAATTAGAAAGCTCTCCAAGAAAGAAAATACAGAGTGTACAACAAGATTTCCAAGTGTGTGTTTAAAGTATGTTCATTTACCCTATCAAGGGCATGGCTTTTAGATAATAATTATTTGTAAAACTGTATGCATGTGAAAAATAAAAGATTTATCTACTGAAGTCAAATGCATGCTTTAAGTTAATGGCTTGCTGATTTGTGCACCATCACTCTGCACTTGCTTATGTCACCAAAGTCTGAGAGAGAGAGAGACCTCCCTGCAGACCTTCTGTTCACCCACTGCAATGCACATGAACCTCTCAGAGCAACTAATAATGAAATATACAGCAGCAGCACTGAAACACTGATCCTGAAACTGACCCCTCACACACACTCACCCACGCTACTTACTCACTATCAACTGATATTCAGATGTGCTTCACATGTCAGTGCATGTTCAGGCACACTGAATAGATTCCGTTAACCAGAGAGAGTCTTGTGCATGTACATGTATGCAAACGCGCACACGCGCACACACAAACACACACACACACATATACAGTGTTGGGCAAGCTACTCAAAAAAATTTTGCAAGCTAAGCTACCAACAACTGAACAGAAAAATTAGTTAATCTAAGCTAAAAGCTACACTTCAGAGAGAGTAGCATGCTACATTTAAGCTACTCTGTCATAGACAAAGCACCTAAAAGACTTATTCACGTGACGCTTTTCCAAGCCATGGTACAGTATATTACAGTTTAGTGCAATACAGTATACAAGTATACAGTAGGTGCAATACGTATGTGCACATAAAAAGCAAACATGTAAATTCATATTTAGACATGCCACCTATACAAACCCATGTGTTCAATATGAATAATCACAATTTTTCCATTTTATTTTTCATATTTATACTACTACCTCTACAAACCCATACTGATTTAAACAATTTAATTTGCACATTTCTGTATAAAAACTCTGCGTACATACAATATACAATTCATCTTATCCTGTAATTCTGTGTCTAGCTGTTGTTTTGCTGTATGTACTGGAAGCTTTTAATAAGAGGCCAAATTCCATGTGTGTGTGTGTGTGTGTGTGTGTGTGTGTGTGTGTGTGTGTGTGTAGAGAGAGAGAGAGAGAGAGAGAGAGAGAGAGAGAGAAAGAGAGCACATCTGGGAAATAACAACGTGATTTCGGATGGTATCAGATGGTAATACCATGGTACTTTGATATACAACTATTTATGCACCATAGTTGCATGGTGCTTCAAAGTATTTTAAAGAAATCATGTTACTACTATGGTTATTTGATATATGATTACCATATTCATATACTATTGGATTTACATGGTGCTTCAAGGTAATAAAAAAAAAAATACCATGGTACTTCGCAATATTACCACATTCATATGCCATTGTATTAACATGGTGTTCCCAGGCAATGGTACATGTCCAAAAAAAACCATGGTAATATCATTGTACTTTTTTAAGTGTTTTCATGTAGGCTAATAAGTGTTTTGATACTCTTTTGGTTGGAACATTTCTTTACCTGCATCAGTTGTTTACAAGCTGCACACATATTGAACTTAATAAAGACTTTCTTCATCACTGGCAAATGATAGGATGTACAGTTGAAGTCAGAAGTTTACATACACTTAGGTTGAAGTCATTAAAACAAATTTTTTAACCACTCGACAGATTTCATATTAGCAAACCATAGTTTTGGCAAGTCCTTTAGGACATCTACTTTGTGCATGACACAAGTAATTTTTACAACAATATATCACAATTCCAGTGGGTCAGAAGTTTACATACACTAAGTTAACTGTGCCTTTAAGAAGCTTGGAAAATTTCAGAAAATGATGTCAAGCCTTTTGGAAATTAGCTTCTGATAGGCTAATTGGCTAATTGGAGTCAACTGGAGTCACCTGTGGATGTATTTTAAGGCCTACCTTCAAACTCAGTGCCTCTTTGCTTGACATCATGGGAAAGTCAAAAGAAATCAGCCAAGACCTCAGAAAAAAAATGTGGACCTCCACAAGTCTGGTTCATCCTTGGGAGCAATTTTCAAATGCCTGAAGGTACCACGTTCATCTGTACAAACAATAGTATGCAAGTATAAACACCATGGGACCACACAGCCATCATACCACTCAGGAATGAGATGCATTCTATCTCCTAGAGTTGAACGTTGTTTGGTGCGAAACATGCAAATCAATCCCAGAACAACAGCAAAGGACCTTGTGAAGATACTGTAGGAAACCGGTAGACAAGTATCTATATCCACAGTAAAACGAGTCCTATATCGACATAACCTGAAAGGCTGCTCAGCAGGGAAGAAGCCACTGCTCCAAAACAGTCATAAAAAAGCCAGACTGCAGTTTGCAAGTGCACATGGGGACAAAGATCTTACTTTTTGGAGAAATGTCCTCTGGTCTAATGAAACAAAAATTGAACTGTTTGGCCATAATGACCATCGTTATGTTTGAAGGAAAAAGGGTGAGGCTTGCAAGTCGAAGAACACCATCCCAACCGTGACGCATGTGGGTGGCAGCATCATGTTGTAGGGATGATTTGCTGCAGAAGGGACTGGTGCACTTCACAAAATAGATGGAATCATGAAGAAGGAAAATGATGTGGATATATTGAAGCAACATCTCAAGACATCTGCCAGGAAGTTAAAGCTCGGTCACAAATTGGTCTTCCAAATTACCCCAAGCATACCTCCAAAGTTGTGGCAAAATGGCTAAAGGACAACAAAGTCAAGGTATTGGAGTGGCCATCACAAAGCCCTGACCTCAATCTGATAGAACATTTGTGGGCAGAACTGAAAAAGCGTTTGCGAGCGTCTCTCTTATGAGGAGGCCTACAAACCTGACACAGTTACACCAGTTCTGTCTGGAGGAATGGGCCAAAATTCCAGCAACTTATTGTGAGAAGCTTGTGGAAGGCTACCCAAAACGTTTGACCCAAGTTAAACAATTTAAAGGCAATGCTACCAAATACTAACAAAGTGTATGTACACTTCTGACCCACTGGGAATGTGATGAAAGAAATAAAAGCTGAATTAAATCATTCTCTCTACTATTATTCTGACATTTCACATTCTTAAAATAAAGTAGTGATCCTAACTGACCTAAGACAGAGAATGTTTTCTATGATTAAATGTCAGGAATTGTGAAAAACTGAGTTTAATGTATTTGGCTATGGTGTATGTAAACTTATGACTTCAACTGTATTTGTAGGTTTGGTTTCCATTGATTGATTGTAGATCCACTGCAACCAGCGTTATCTGTATTTGCCGTGTTATAAAATATTCCATGAGCTTGCTGACAAGTGAGTGCGCATGCCAAATGATTCAGCAGTGCGAGTGCAAGCATTCAGATTGAATCGTGAACCGAATCAGACTGCTTTCCCATCACGTGTATCCAATTCATTGTAAAGAAACGACTCAAATGAACGATTCATTTGTAATCGGACATCTTTAGTTCTGATTCAAATCTGACAGTAAACACGGGGTACAAGCCAAGGCATGATGTAGCGGTTGTCAACGCTTCGCCGCTACCTTGTCAAAAATATAGCTTTGCTACTGAAAAGCTACTTGATTTGAAAACTAGCGAAAGTACCGTCTCGCTACTCAGATTTGTGGTTAAGCTAATAGCTTCTCTATTTGTAGCGAAGCTACTGCCCATCACTGCACACACACACACACACACACACACACACACACAGCCGTTGTCTATACACGCATATAATCAAAAAGATTTATTTCACCAGAACTCTGTGTGTTTTACTGGAGTGATCATGTCTGTCTTCCTCCAGCAAACCCCACAACAGGAAAACACCAGGAAACACCATCTCTCTCTGTCACTCTGTTTACACACACACACACACACACACACACACACACACACACACACACACACACACACGTCACTCTCTCTCATGGAGTGTAATGATCAGTGTAGCAGCTGCTGCAGGATCACATAACCCTCCACCTTTCTGAGATAACAGAGAGAGAGGGAGGGAGGGGGATAGTGTACACAGTCAAGGACTCTCTCTGTCTCTCTCTCTCTGGTAGATCCTGAGGCAGGTTATAGCATGTTCTCTGCTCCACCACTGCAACCGTCCTATTCCCTCTCTTGCTCTCTCTTATGACACTCCACCCACTCTCAAGAAACAGACGATACTAAAAGAAAGGTGTAAACGGTGTTCGAAACTTTTATGATTTGTATCCTGTTTGTGTTTAGATTAAATGCAAGTATAAATGGGAGAAACAGTACACAATTTTTTGTTTTTCTTTTACTTTCTGCGCTGATTGGTGTATGCGGTCATGAAAACAAGGACTCTCCCCTCAAAATTCAAACACAAGTGGTTGAGAGAGAGACGCATATTGCGGCCAGCTGTAAACAGAGCCAGAGAAGTCAAAGTTCTTACCAAATTTGCAAAAATGGGAAAGATTGTGGCAAAATGATGCAGTTATTCAATACGGTCAACAACACTGGAACTGGTTCATTGCTGTGCAGTAATAAAAATGTAATCACGCTTGGAGAATGTGTCAAGAAATAAGAATCAAGCATTTAAAGGGACAGTTCACCCAAAAATGAAAATTCTCTCATTTCCTCACCCTCATGCCATTCCAGATGTGAATGAATTTCTTTCTTCTGCTGAACACAAATGAAGATTTTTAGAAGAATATTTCATAAAAAGAATATTTAGGTCCTTTCATTGCAAGTGAATAGTGACCAGACCTTTCAAGCTCCAAAAATCACAAGAAGGAAACATAGAAGTAATCCACACGACTTCAGTGGTTCAATCAATGTCTTCAGAAGCGATATGATAGGTGTGGGTGAGAAAGACATTAATATTTAATATTCATTTTTTTACTATAAATCTCCACTTTCACTTTCAAAATTTGCATCACGTTCCGTGCAAAGAGTTGTGAGGTGATTTTCAGTGATTATGTGTCTCACTCCTGATGTGAACAGACCTTAACGGTGAGCACTACCCCACAGACACGGGAAGACACTGGAGTTTCATTTAAACATAACGACACAGAGGCACAGCGTTTGTGTTTAACGGCTGAACAGCAGAAAGATGGCATTCTCTTTCCTCATTTTCTTCTGCCTTTGTTCACAGCTCTCACAGAGACAGAGCATGTGCCAGGGGCTCATCACAGCTCAACAACATGGCTCAGTTCTGTTCTACAGCACACACACTGAACCTCAAACATACAAACACATCACATATCCATCATACCCACTATGAACTACTTTTCACATGGAGCAACTGTAATGTTGTCTGTATCTAAACTGTGATTGGCACTTTTACCTGTGAGGTGGGACTTTTACCAGGAGTCCAGCCATCCCAAAAGGACAATTTAAATAATTGTAAGATTTGAATATCAGTTTTTACTGAATAAGTCATGTAAGTGCTTCAGTATTTACATATATTCATTTAGCAGACACTCTTCTCCAAATGAGAATTAGCACTACCATGGCCAATTTCAATGGAGTACTACAATAATACAACAGCTTACAATACAAACGTAAGATTTCTGCTTTTAAAACTTGTGATACCCTTATGCCTTACTGCTTAAGCAGAGCAGTTTATTGTCTGTAGTGGTAATCAGCACTATCACAGGTACTATTGATAAAACTTCTTTATTTAACATTTAACAAAAGGAATATTTAAGTTTTGACTTCCTACTTTTGTTTCTTCTTGCACTGAACAGAATAGATCAGTTAAAATGACTGATACTAAAACACTACCAACAAACAGAATTGTGTGTCAGTAAGACTATTCCCCCAGCAGATGGAGCTGTGTCAACTTCATCAGACAGGTTTCCTGTGTATTTCTAGAAACTGACATGGTTTATTACATCAATGTATTATAGTACATCATTTTGCTCATCTGATGCTGAAGAATTAAAGTATATTTGGAAGAAAGAATGCAATTCTTATTGCATTTCCTGTCCTCGGAAGGCTGTTGCTAAATGATGAGATCATTTCAGATTTCAATAGAACAGATACATTTCATGCAATTCTTCCTACATTTACTGCCCTCAGCACTTAATGATTTTCTCAAACTTTTTAGAGGCGGCATAAATGCAATCCAATAATTAGATATGAGAAAATAAGAGTAATTGTTTTGTTAATTGGACTAAGGTCATTCCTAAACATGTTGTGCCTTTTAAGTCCCCAGTACAAGTTATGGTATGTATAATGTTTAATTACCATTGATTACAATTTGAATAGGCTTGTTAATAATTAGAATTATTTATAATGTTACACACTGCTGTGGGCTAAAAGTTAAATAAATAATTGTTTAATCATTTCGATGTCAAAGGAATAGTTCACCCAAAAATGAAAACTCTCTCATCTCATTTACTCACTCTCATGCCATCCCAGATGTGTATGACTTACTTTCTTCTGCAGAACACAAATGAAGATTTTTAAAAGAATATCTCAGCTCTGTAAGTCCAAACAATGCAAGTGAATTTTGACAGTCAAAAAAGCACATAAAGGCATCATAAAAGCAATCCATAAGACTCCAGTGGTTAAATTCGTACCTTCAGAAGAGATATGATAGGTGTGGGTGAGAAACAGATCAATATTTAAGTCTTTTTTTTGCAAGAAATTCTGCTCCCTGCCCAATAGGGGGCGATATGCATGAAGAATGTGAATCACTGAAAACACAAGAAGAAGAATGTGAAAGAGGAGGAGAATTTATAGTAAAAATGGACTAAAATATAGATCTGTTTCTCACCCACACCTATCATATCACTTCTGAAGACATTGATTTAACCACTGGAGTCTTATGGAACACTTTTATGCTGACTTATGTGATTTTTGGAGCTTAAACATTTTGGTCACCATTCACTTGCATTCTATAGACCTACAGAGCTGAGAAATTCTTCTAAAAATCTTTGTTTGTGTTCAGCAGTTGAAAGAAAGTCATACACATCTGGGATGGCATGAGGGTGAGTAAATGATGAAAGAATGTATATTTTTGGGTGAACTATCCCTTTAAATAATGAATGATTTTAATTTCTTGCACTTGTGTCATGTCCCCAAAGCTGCACGTCAATCACCTTATTTTTTCTATACAATTAAGTGTACACCCTGTTCAAGGCTGAGCAATTAATCGAAATCAAATGGAAATCGCAATATGATGTAGTGTGATTATCAAACCGATTATCTAACTAAATAAATAAACAGTGTGCACGCTTTGTTCGCTGTGCTTACTGTATGTGCACATCTGCATGAGACTAAGAAGTGCGTTATATTTACAGCACTCTAGATTCACGAATTTCACATTTGCTTAATTCCAAATATGCTTGGCCTCTAAAAGTTACTATCCAAATCTAAAGTAACCTCATAACACAGGGGTTTGTCTTCCTGAAGTGCTCCACCAAAATAAAGGCTTAAGGGTTTAACCGGACTGCATAACAATGCTGCATGCAAGTTAAGAAATTATTACATAGATATGGTGCTGTTTTAGAACAATAATAATAATAATAATTGCTACTTTAACTTAGCTTCATAACTTATTATTGGGTTCCAAAAATAATGACAAAAAGTAGCAGGGGTTTTACTGCATTTACATTTTTTCCGGCAGTTGCCCAAGCAAAATTTTGGGCTGCTAAAACAAAATTAATGATTTTCATCTCGTGTTCTGAGCTTTATATGTGCTAAATATGCATTTCTTCTGAGACCGTGTTTGTGCAGTGCAACTGAAGCCTTGTTTTCGTGCGAGTGTGGTGCCTTAACACATTTAGAAACTTTATTACAACAGTGGCAGTTGTAGTTAAAGTCTAATACATTAGCATATTTAATATAAAACTGCAACATTTTTGACAAAATATCAGTTCTGCTGTAAATACTGCTGATGATGTGTATTTGAAAAACCTCAAAATAATCTAGCAGAGCAGATCCCTTTGCACAAGTGGTTCTATAATAATGTAATATTAATATTAAAGCTTTTTTTTTTTTTTTGTGGCTGCAAGCTTTCAGCTTCAAACTACTACGACACCTATCAGCATACATACACACGCACTGCAGCAGCTGAATCTTCTTTTCTTTATTTACAGACATGCACAGACGAAAGATGGAAGTATGCAATTTCCTGCCAAATCTGTCCTGACAGCTCTAAAAATATAAATCATTATTATAGGCTTACCATAGTAAAGGCAAAAACATGGTTTGGAAGACAGATTGCTAGTGTACCAGTACTTGCTCTTTAATGAATTTTTTACATTTCTAATAAAAACATCTTACATAGTGTTGCTTTAAATCATATTGCAGTTTAAATTGCAATTGCAGTGTTTTCAAAATAATCATAAATAGATTCTTTGTCCACATCATTCAGCCCCTAACCCCGCTTAGTGTGCACCCTGACCCAGCCCACTTAAGTGGATCGACATCTGATTTTTTTTAAAGTCATTAAGCTTGACATGTATGACTTTTAAAATCTTTAACACATCCCTTTAATGATGAAACAAATACACTTCTAAAAGTATGTTTAATGTTTAAAACATTTTAAAGTCATCAAATCTTAGAAATGACCCACCACACTGGTCGTGCTCTACCCAAAAACACACTGGTCTTTCTGTTCTAGAGCTTCAAACACAGTGTTGATCCTTACTTTTAAATAAGAAACGAGTACGGAGGAATGTTAGTTTTTATTAATCAACACTAACTCGGGGGGCCTGGGTATCTCAGCGAGTATTGACGCTGACCATCACCCCTGGAGTCGAGAGTTTGAATCCAGGGCGTGCTGAGTGACTCCAGTCAGGCTTCCTAAGCAACCAATTGGCCCGGTTGCTAGGGAGGGTAGAGTCACATGGGGTAACCTCCTCGTGGTCACCATAATGTGGTTCTCGCTCTCGGTGGGGCACGTGGTGAGTTGTGCGTGGATGCCGCAGAGAATAGCGTGAAGCCTCCACACGCGCTACGTCTCCGCGGTAACACGCTCAACAAGCCACATGACAAGATGCGCGGATTGACGGTTTCAGATGCGGAGGCAACTGAGATTCATCCTCTGCCACCCGGATTGAGGCGAGTCACTACGCCATCACGAGGACTTAGAGCGCATTGGGAATTGGGCATTCCAAATTGGAGAGAGAAAAAAAAATCAACACTAACTGATGGAAATCCTGCTACACATTCACACAGTTATGTGAATGCAGTGTTTTTGCTGGTCAGACAGGGCAGCTGCTTTTTAAACACAATTACAGGCCACAGCATAACAAAGAACACAAGGGCTCTTGTGAGCAGCCCTCTTTTGACCTGACCATGCATAAACACACACACACACACACACACACACACACACACACACAGTGGCAGTAATCCCAGTGGCACCGAGGCCTACTGCCGAGATAAGAGGGGTGCTGCCCTGGAGAGCGTTTAATCTTTAACCAGCAATAGATTTGCCTATCAGCTCGTTAAAGCGGCCCAGATCTGCAGGACGAAGCGATCCACTGTCATTCATCTGGAATTACCCGTGTGTGTGTGTGTGCTGTCTAATACAAGGTGATTCACAATGTGTGTACATATGTCCGTGGGTGTATGTTTGTGTTTGTGCGTGACTCAGATCAACATGTAGCCCTCAGGGAAAGTGTGTGAGAATACACAGACATTTAAATACAAAGTGAGCCACGTATGACTGGTTTTATCAGTGCTGTCTAAACAGATGTGACAGCGCACACACACACACACACACACACACTACTAAAAATCAACACAACACTCCCTTTCCACAGAACACTATCTGTAACTGAACATAGTCTCATCTTTATGACTCACACACACCTGCTCTGTTAAGGCCTATTCACACCAAATTCTTGACAAATTTAAAAGACAAACTTCTGACAAAAGTTCTATTCACACCGAAGTGAATAAAATGGAAAACAATTTGACCCCTGTACATTAGGAGGCGCTGTTCTGCAAACATTTATTCTGGTGGATCTTTAAGCATTCAGCTGTCAATGCATGAGACTAATATATAGTATTAAACGCAGTAAAGGCAGTTATTTACCTAATTTGGCATAACTTTTTCATTACGTTCTTTCCATGTTTTTGATGCATTTAGAGGAATATAGAATCTGTGTTTTCTATGCGAGTGAGTTGAGTAAAGAGTGCTGTCGCATACATCCCCTGTCTTTATATTTATGCATGTATTTTGCAACAAGTATTTTCCAAACAAACTCCTGAACCCAGCTTCCCAAACAAGGTACAGTGGTATAAATACATGTGAAATAATGTACATTAAGTAAAACAGGTATAGCATACAATATGATGGATAACATTAAAAATAATATTAAAGAAGACACAGCTTCATGTTCTTGTTTTTAGTTAATTATTGCTTATTTGTATTGAATTCAGGGTTTCTTGTGCATGATGAGAAAAAGAGCACTGTTACGGTAATACTTTGTGTTATTTTATCCTTGCAATAAAAATAGCAGCAAGGTTTGGCAATTCTTTTCATCTACACTCGTTGCAAAGTACTGCATGTAAAGAGAAGGGTTGTGCTATGGTGGTCGACTACTAACATTTTCAGTGGTGGTGGTTTTAATGGGAGATGCATTTCTCAAATTAATTCTTGGAGAGCGTTTTTGCGTGATTACAGCATGCTGTGCTTAAAAGTGAATAACAGCCACTACAGTAAAAACCTTTGCAAGAAGTTTAGTCTCTTTAATAATTTAAGTTTAGTCCATTTATGCACCACTGCTGTTACGGCCATCAAAGCACTGCATAAACAACACGTTTCAAGACGATCACTGTCAGATGTTAAATCCTCTGCTGTGAGTAATGTACCTGTATTTGTGAGGTGTTGTGGAGAAGTATTTGGTAAAAAAGTTAAAAAGGTTTAAACTGCTTGATGTTGTAAACTAAATGTCTACCCATAATATTATGTGTAAATGTAAATGAGCAATACTAAAGTTGAAAGTTTTTAAAGCCTTAAAAGAAATCACATATCCCTATTTTATTAGTTAAATACAAATAAATGACTTCTTAAGGCGAACAAAGCACACACACATCGGAAGAAGTATGACAATTAATCATCATAGTTGCAATCATTTTTTTGACAATTAATCGTCAGCTAAATACCATAATCATAACTGCCCTGTTCGTAATCATGTGTTATCAATGTCAGATGGGAACTTAAGCGATGACAGGCTTTGGCTTTCAGTTGCTGACACGTGGCTTGTTGAGGCAAAGTCACATGACTTTTTTTGATGCCTCTAGGAATTTCTTTGGTAAATGTGTTTCCTTTGTAGTTTATGCACAAGTCTTCTTCCAATTAAAAATGTATCCAACTCAAGCAAGAGTATATGCTTTTGATGCACATTTTGAAGATTTTATTCGCATCTTGGTGTTTCCATCCAGCATTTTTAACTCAATTTCCCAAAATTCGCATAAAAATACATAGATGGAAGTCCAGCTAATAAGTGATGGAACAGTTATAATAGTTCAATACTGACACGCTCACACACACAGCGTAACAGCCTGTTCTGCGAGAGAGACCTCAGTGAGAGAGGTGGAGCCATGCAGAGGTGAGGGCACAGTTTACACAAAGCGCCTCCATCTCGCTGTGTGTGTTTACTTGTGTTTGCATGGACCTACACACATACACATACACACATACAAACACACAAAGGAATACCTGCTAGTGTGTGCAATTATTAAAGGGTTGGTTCACCCAAAATGATAATTCTCTCATGATTGACTCACCTTAAACCCATCCCAGAAGTGTATGTCTTTGCTTCTTCAGCAGAACTGAAGTGAAGCATATTTCAGCTCTGTATGTCCATACAATGAAAGCGAATGGGTGCCATGGTGCCCCCAAATCTTATCGATTTGTTTCTTACACCAACCTATCGGTTTGCTTCAGAAGACATTCACTGATCGACTGGAGTCATGTGGATTAATTTTATGCTGCCTAAATATGCCTTTTGGACAGTCAAATAGCCAGCAGTCTAATGGCACCGGATTACTTGCATTGTATGGACAAAAAGAGCTTTAATTTCAGTTCTGCTGAAGAAGGAAAGTCATACACATCTGGGATGGCTTAAATGCAAGTAAATTATGAGAGAATTTAAATGTTTTGGGTGAACTAACCCTTTAAATTACATGTGTGATATGCGAGGAGCTCCACAATATGAGAGAATCAGAGTTGAATCATAAATAATGTGAACACTCATTCTGCTTTCTGAAATCAATAGATTCAGGACTGATAAATACTGTTGGAGAGAGAGTGAAATACACACACACACACACACACTCAGCTATCAAAATTGGGGCACACCATTAGAGCCCAACTGTTGTGGGATTTTTGAGACCAATACCGATTTTAGAGGGGGAAAATTCACCAATTACCGATATGGTGGCCGATATAGTTCATTTTTGAGCTGGAATGAAAACAGACCTTTTCTATGTGGATTTTTCACCGATTTTGCACCGATATGACTATGCAAAGGTACTCAGAAGGCTGCTTTCTTAAATATTTTTATCAAAGAATATTTGACATTATTATTATACATTGTCAACAAATTCTAGAAATGAACACTGAGAAAGTAAAGAATAAATACAAATACAATAAGTAGTTTAAAAAACATCAGTACTGTACAGTGCATCCGGAAAGTATTCACAGCGCTTCACTTTATCCACATTTTGTTATGTTACAGCCTTATTCCAAAATGGATTAAATTAATAATTTTTCTCAAAATTCTACAAACAATACCCCATAATGACAACGTGAAAGAAGTTTGTTTGAAATCTTTGCAAATTTATTAAAAATAAAAAACGAACAAAATCACATGTACATAAGTATTCACAGCCTTTGCCATGACACTCAAAATTGAGCTCAGGTGCATCCTGTTTCCACTGATCATCCTTGAGATGTTTCTACAACTTGATTGGAGCCCACCTGTGGTAAATTCAGTTGATTGGACATGATTTGGAAAGGCACACACCTGTCTATATAAGGTCCCACAGTTAACAGTGCATGTCAGAGCACAAACCAAGCCATGAAGTCCAAGGAATTGTCTGTAGACCCCTGAGACAGGATTTTATCGAGGCACAGATCTGGGGAAGGGTACAGAAAAATGTCTGCAGCATTGAAGGTCCCAATGAGCACAGTGGCCTCCATCATCCATAAATGGAACAAGTTTGGAACCGCCAGGACTCTTCCTAGAGCTGAGCAATCGGGGGAGAAAGGCCTTAGTCAGGGAGGTGACCAAGAACCCGATGGTCACTCTGACAGAGCTCCAGCATTTCTCTGTGGAGAGAGGAGAACCTTCCAGAAGAACAACCATCTCTGCAGCACTCCACCAATCAGGCCTGTATGGTAGAGTGGCCAGACGGAAGCCACTCCTCAGTAAAAGGCACATGACCACCCGCCTGGAGTTTGCCAAAAGGCACCTGAAGGACTCTCAGACCATGAGAAACAAAGATTGAACTCTTTGGCCTGAATGGCAAGCGTCATGTCTGGAGGAAACCAGGCACCGCTCATCACCTGGCCAATACCATCCCTACAGTGAAGCATGGTGGTGGCAGCATCATGCTGTGGGGATGTTTTTCAGTGGCAGGAACTGGGAGACTAGTCAGGATCGAGGGAAAGATGAATGCAGCAATGTACAGAGACATCCTTGATGAAAACCTGCTCCAGAGCACTCTGGACCTCAGACTGGGGCGAAGGTTCATCTTCCAACAGGACAACGATCCTAAGCACACAGCCAAGATAACAAAGGAGTGGCTCCAGGACAATTCTGTGAATGTCCTTGAGTGGCCCAGCCAGAGCCCAGACTTGAACCCGATTGAACATCTCTGGAGAGATCTGAAAATGGCTGTGCACCGACGCTCCCCATCCAACCTGATGGAGCTTAAGAGGTCCTGCAAAGAAAAATGGGAGAAACTGCCCAAAAATAGGTGTGCCAAGCTTGTAGCATCATACTCAAAAAGACTTGAGGCTGTAATTGGTGCCAAAGGTGCTTCAACAAAGTACTGAGCAAAGGCTGTGAATACTTATGTACATGTGATTTTTTTTTTCTTCGTTTTTTATTTAATAAATTTGCAAAGATTTCAAACAAACTTCTTTCACGTTGTCATTATGGGGTATTGTTTGTAGAATTTTGAGGAAAATAATGAATTTAATCAATTTTGGAATAAGGCTGTAACATAACAAAATGTGGAAAAAGTGAAGCGCTGTGAATACTTTCCGGATGCACTGTATGTTCAGTATTAGTCAGCTGCTGACCATTTAAATAAAGAATAAATAAAAATACAATAAATAGCTAGATAAACATCAGTACTGTATGTTCAGTATTAGTCAGTTGCTGACCATTTAAATAAATAATAAATTAAAATGATAACTAAATAAAAATCAGTACTGTATGTTCAGTATTAGTCAATTGCTGACCCTTTAAATAAAGAATAAAATAAAAAATACAATAAATAGCTTAAAAAACATCAGTAATGTCTGTTTAGTATAAGTCAAATGCTGACCATTAAAACAAGCAATGAAAGTAGCTACGTGGTTAGCTAGTTAGCTATAAGCTCGTTGTCACGGAGAGTAAAAGACGGACCAGCACTGCATCTCACCAACTAGGTAACAACGTAGCATGAAATCAACACTCAACAGACACAATCAGCCACTGCACCGTTGTCTGTTGAGCTGCAAAAAGATGCTCTGATGTTTATCTTTCAATCTGCTACATTACTGACTGCACTGACAAATTATAGCTGGCTAACAGCAAACAGACATGAGTGACATGGTTGTCAGGGACAGGTTTAACTTTATATTAGTTATATTGAAAAGTGAAAATGATGGGGTCATTATTTATTAACTTTCCAGTATGTATTTCACAAACTAGTTAGCAACTTACCTAGAAGACACCGCTCAACCCTGCACTTTCTGCAGAGCCACCGTCAGCTCAGCTCTGTAAACAATGGAGTCGGAGCACGCTCTGCTGGACAAACTACGTTATGACACCAATTCTAAAGCATTGTTTTCTGCATTATATGTTCTGAAAAAAGTTTTCATATCTGCGCATATCGGTAAACATATACACCGATACCGATATATCGGTGAAAGGCTAACATCGGCCGATAATATCGGTCAGGCACTACACCCCATAGACTTCTATTGTTTTTATATAAAGCTAACTATATTTACAATAAATTAACCTTAATCCACCCTAACATTTTTTTTTTTTTTTTGCATTATTAGAATTTTTAAAAAATCATAATTTAATTTATATATATGGATCTTTTTTAAATGACGAAATGTTTTGTACACTTTAGCTAATTTCTGGGTGCAAATTTGTCACCAAACTACAGCTAAGCAAGCAAACACACACACAAAAACACACACAGCATATGACATTCAGCTGATCTGGCAGCTGGCTGTGGCACTTCCAGGTGGTTCATAAGGAAGCCTTTCTCTCTGTGTGTGTGTGTGTGTCGTGTGCACAGCCCGTTGAAGACAGTAAAAGCAGCGCAACAGTATGTGAGTACCGTGGGATGTGAAGAATTCTGCTTCGTTGTCTATTGTACGTGTGTGTAGGGGTCTCGAGCCCCTGAGGGCTTCCTGTCAGCTGAGGACAGCAGATCTGTGTGCATTACACACGAATGAGCTGTAAATGATACAGGGATGTTCAAATCCTGCAAACTCGAACCGCCCGCTGTTTTAACCGTGGAATAGCCTTCGACGTCGCCAACACACTCACACACTAAGACGTGCCGCCAACAGACCTGGACAATACAAACACACACAGAGTGCTTTGCTGTATGAAGCGCGGGCCAACAAGGCGAGGACTGGGCAGGTGAGAGTGTCTTATCTCGGGGCTGCTGTGCTGTTTGTTTAGCTTTGTCTTATCAGCAGCAGCGGGATTCTTGCAGCTACTATCACACACACTGCTGCGGTGTTCTCAATGCTCACGTCCAGCCATGCATATGCAGCCAAAACTGCTGCTGTATCACCCAGCCCTTAATTATGTGTGCCCTAAACACTCACAACCACACATCTCAATGTGTCACTGCGCTCAGTCAACATGAAGTCAAAATTGAGTCTATTTAAATGTCTCTATTCTTATTGTGCACAATTCATGTTATTTAAAATAAATGGTGTAAAGAACTGAATTTCATTTTTTCAATCTTTCATCAATATTTAATAACTTTCTCCTCCTATGAAGCGACTTTCATTTTCTGCTGACTCAAGGCCATGTGAGCAGGGAAAAACATTTGGGCTAGAGGAAGACCGATATATCGGGTTTACTGATTAATAGGTGCCGATAGTGGCTTTTTGGATCTATTGTTGTCAGCAAAAATCTATGCCAAAAGCTGCAGATAGTTTTTTCATCATTACGTCATTTCAAAATAAGAGTCCCGGTGTGTTTCGGGCTTGGTTATATTTTAAAAAGTCCCTCATTATGCACCAAATCTTAATTTTTCTGGTTAATTTGGGGATTTTGGTTGAACAATAAACTGCATCTGGGATTTTGTTCATTTAGGACTCTTTGTCTGTGCCCGTCATAGTAAGGAAAGACTAAGACATTTTTTTCCAGTCTATAAATTAATTTGAAAAACTATCGGCTGATTAATCGGTTTTCGGCCTTTCCCCAACCACCTTAGTTATTGGTATCGGCAAAACCCACTATCGGAATTTTGCAAAAATTTTTCATTTTCCTAAAGAGTGTATTATTAGTCTAGTTTTGCCATCCTTCCTTGTCTAGCAACTAATGAGGATGAGACATTTTTAACAGCGTTTAAACTTCATTAGCAAAAACCCTTTTGAATCCATTTTCGAGAGAATACTTAAATATATTTATATCGAATTGAGATGTGCATGGTAACTGTTTGTAACATTCAGATAACCGTGAGGGCAGTGTTAATCTTGTCAATGAAATCTCTGACGAAAACGTTCATTGACAAAGAGTTTTTTGATTCCGTCAACGATAATGAACATGAGATGAAAAAGACACATGACTATAATTAAACGTTTTTATTCAATTATACAGTTGACGAAGATATAGAAGAAAAAATTTAAATGTGAGATATTAACAGTGCAAGATACAACCAGAAAAAGAAACATCTGTTTATATAAGAAAATATTAGATATGGGTTCATCTAATCAATTAATTCAGTATGTTGGGGATTTCTCCGCTTGAGCTGCAAGAGTTTAACGTGCTTAACACTGGGAAAATACACCGCTTTAAAAGGGGTTAATTACCTCACTCAAAAGCATCCTATTTATAAATGAGATTAATCACTATATCCTCAACATACACTCACAGACCACTTTATCAGGTACATCTGTACATCTACTTATTCATGCGATTATCTAATCAGCCAATCGTGTGGCAGCAGTGTAGTGCATAATATCATGCAGATATGGGTCAGGAGCTTCAATTAATGTTCACATCAACCATCAGTATGGGGAAAAATGTGATCTCAGTGATTTGGACCATGGCATGATTGTTGGTGCCAGATGGGCTGGCTTGAGTATTTCTGTAACTGCTGATCTCCTGGGATTTTCACGAACAACAGTCTCTAGAATTTATTCCGAATGATGCCAAAAACAAAAAACATCCAGTGAGTGGCAGTTCTGCACACGGAAATTTTTTGTTGATGAGAGAGGTCAACAGAGAATGGCCAGACTGGTTCGAACTGACAGAAAGGCTACGGCTAATATCTGTAGTTTTAATTTTCAAACTCGGGGTGTAAACCAGAGCATGTCTGGGAAGCGATAATGACAAGTTCACAGAGTAAAATCAAAAGATAAATAAATGCAATAAAAATGCATTGTGAAGATAAATGTAAATGAATAGCTTAATAGACCATAGTCCAACTTAATAGATTGTAGCTCAATGGCATAATTATACTACGAGAACACATGTATGTAATGCGGGAGCACATCTATTTACAGTTGCTTCAGTGCAATTCTCTCCGCTCGCACGCGGATTTCTTTCGCTCTCGCACAAAACTGGATGTGCACCCTTAAATATATGCCGCTCTGAAATCTCTCTCCTGTCGAGTGCTCGTGCTCGCTCAAAACGTGTCCTGTGTACTCGCTAATCTACTATAACACCATATAGCTCTGCCTCTGTTCATTCGTACAAATATTCTGCCTCTACAGATGTGGAATATCGAGAAAGAAACAATACCAGAGTTTGAGGAATCAACTCGCCCTTTGGCTGGTACCGTTTGGATTAAATTACTGGAGTTTTATGGATTAGCATTATACTGCCTTTATGTCCATTCTGGAGCTTGAAACTTTGGTCAGCATTCACTAACATTGTATGGACAAACAGACATCATACCTCTTAACATATCTTCATTTGTGTTGCACAGAAGAAAGTCATACGTGTTTGAGATGACATAAAGGTAAGTGATGAGAGAACTATTCCTTTAAGACTCTGAAAACCACTGCTCTGTAGGGTGTTAACACTTAACTACTACATAAAAGATATATATTTTAAATTATTATTATTATTGCAATGTACAATAGTAATATTTTTCTGTAATAATTTAGCATGTGACATTGCTATACAGTCTCAAGCTTTCATTTTGCCGGAAAACTGAAGGAAGTGTGTGGTGTTGTTTCTGTGTTTACTTTGAGTTGACAACAGCTTTGTGCTCCTCCTCCTAAACATGGTGAAATGGTCTCATCTCCTCCTCAGTCCACAAAACCCTGGTGTCGTGAGGTTACTTTATATTTGTTAAAGGGGTCATGAGGAATCAAATTTTCCGTGATATTTTGACAAATAAGCGGCCTTTCTACTATAAAAACATACTGTAAATTTCAGAAATCAAAACTTAATCCCCAATGGAATAAAAGCATTCATTGAAACCAAGGTGCAAAAACGCCTCGTTCTCTACTTCCGCGACTACACTACATCACTACAGGTATATTGATTCATGACCACCTCTACAGCGAAAAAACATCAACGCACCCTTGGCCCCGCCCACAAGTGCTTCAGTTTGTAAACTGAGAGAGAAGGAAGAAACAAGGCCTACTGTGGCCTCACTATTTCTGAACACCAAAGGGGACACATCTGGACTATTTTAAATGATTTTTGTATTTAAACATGCACAGACAGACGTCTTTAATAGCTTGATATATATCTCAGGCTGCTTTTAAAAGATGCAGTGTCAAGTTACAACTCTGAAGAGGAGAAGCTATTCTCTGTCATTCAGCTGCTGCCTCTTACTGTTTTAAGCACAAACATATCATGGACACGTTCTTTCACCCATCTGCGCTATTTTTAATAGTTGGTGTATGAAAACATGCGCTGGATGGACATCTTTGACCGTTTAGATTCATTTCCAGCAATGTGTATTTCGGTTTCATTCAGAAATGCGGCAAACTACAGAAGTTCACTGCGCTGTGAATGTAATTTCATGTTTTCTTCAGAGCAATAACCTGCTGTATGCTGCTGTATACCTCCATATAAAACTCACTCTTGAAACATGATTTTCTCTGGCACGTCTCAGTGACACATGACGCTGTTGAGCGTGATATGGAGGTGCTGGCAGTTGAAAGGTCTAGTTTTCAGGTCGTAGATGTTGAATGCTGCAACATGTTGAGGCCGATCTGGTGTCAAAGATAACATCAGATAACAGCTGTGAGCACCGCCCGCCTGCACATTACCCAGCATGCCTAAGCATTTGCATATGCAGGGCCAGAGCTGTGTTTGACTAGGGCGGATATGCAAATCAGAGCGGACACTCTCTGAGGTCGTCACGAGATTCGACAATATGAGTGATATGTAACTGACGGATGTGTGTGTGTGTGGTCTGTTGTGTGACAGAGTTGTATCTACAGCTTGCACAGGAAGAGCTCATTTAGCCGGTTTCTATTCATACACACGCTATGTGGTTTGGAACAACCGAGAGTGTACTCAGTGTAAACAAACACAGCAACCCCCAGAGGGCGCTATCACACATCGGCAGGACAAACAGGAATATATTCTAATAAGCATTAAAATACATAACATACACTAATATAAGGTCAAACAGTCCATTTTTAAGTAGATTTGACTGTTTGTATCAACATTTCTTGGTATTAAATGAATTACATATATAATAATGGATGGATTTTTTTTAAATGGATGATTCTTGTATTACAAGATTGATTATGTTGCTTGTAGGAGACCTTCTCCCTTTGTGTCGTGAGTGTGTCTATGATGCCTCAAATTGCTGCCTATGTAAGCACTTCACTAGGTGTTGGAACAGAGCCATAATCATTTTGAAGAGCTTTCAGTAACAATACCTCCCTTCTCATGTTTACTCATTTACAAACAATGTGGTGAATTAGTGAATACTAAAGGCAGGTGTTGTTCTGAAAGCTCTCACACATCATAGAACAGCTGATCTGTAATATTCGGATGAGTAAAAGGAAAACACAGCATATATGATCTAATCCATCCGACTAGCACAGAGATCTGTTGAGACTCATCACAACACATCAATCACACACACAAAAAGCAAAGAAAGAGGAAGTCTATCTGAAGCATGCTGAAACTGACCTGTGGTTAACAAAAGCCAGCAAGGTTGGTTATGTGAAATCTGCAAAACAACAACATTTGAACTGCAGAGAGCTCATCTGCTTTCATTTCATTTAATGTAATGTATAGTGACAGACCGATACATCGGCCAGTATTTGCCTTCTCTAATTATCAGTATTGGCTGATAACTGCACCCGCTCGGAAGATTAACAGGACTCAAATGGATAACGCACATTTCTGTTTACAAACATTATATTGTGTAAATAAATGTTTGTTTCAATTCAGCGAACACATGTACATAGTGTCTGAAATTTGGTGGCTGGTAGAAGAAATAAATTACCAGCCAGTCAGATTTCTTGCAGGCACATTTTTTATTGTTTTATACCATTTTAAATGTGAATCTGACAGACATGAGAGACAAATAAAAAATACTGAATGTTTAAAAGTGAGCTGCTTTTTTAAAGAATTTTAAAATCGGACTACACTGGTTGCGCTTTATGTCTCACTCTGTGCAGTGTTGCAGCGCTGAAATACACGGTCTGTTTATTTTAGACCGATTTTCTGTCCCCATCGTACACGTTTAAGAACTGTTAACTGAACCGATCATCATGAAAGTCACTCAGTTCCAGTGATATAATGTTAATATATGAACATTTGTGTGTGTGGTGGTGGTGGTGGTGGGTAATTAAAACTTACTCGCACATTCACTCGAAATCCGAGAGTGATGATGGCATGAATGGTCCTGAACATTGCCTTCATCTTGCTTCTAGATACACTGCTAACTGAGGCTACTGATGATCAGTGGGAAACTAGCTAAGGGCCGTTCTAGCTGAACACCTGTTCCCTTGCAGACTGTAGACCTACAGAGCCCACCTGAGGACGAAAACTGAAACATTACTATAAGAAGCTGACACGGACATTAACAGAAAGGAAAAAGCACCCGCCACACTGGGAAATTCACCGACCAAATAGAAAAATGACCTGCATTTGGTGTTTGGCGGGTGTTCATTTCCGACCCTGTGTTTACATATCAACTGCTAGAATTAAAGGTGAAGAGTGTCATTTCTGCACCACTAGTGTCACCAAACTGCAAAAATAGCAGTTTTCGAACAGGTTTCCTAACCATTTCCCCCATTTAACATTGGTTGGTCAAACTGAAAGACTCGCCTCAAACTCACACCGTTGGTTATGCCAAAGCTGTTTTGTCAGGCTGATCAGGATTCTAAAATAAACAGAGGAATGTTTTGAAAGTGACACAGAGCCACAGTGAGTATGTTTACATACACTTTAAAGTCAGACTAAAACAATAATTCATTTTTTTAAATGTCATCTAAAAGCTTTAGTCTGACTGAAATCGTGCCATACAGATTTGTGAGAAGTCGGACTTGCTTACCAAGACGGCAAGATTGTAGCTTGACTCCAGCATGTATGCGTTAATCCGACCACAATAGCAGTATTTTCTGCAGTCTTAGTTCCATAAGTATTACTCCCATCCATTTTTTTTCCATAGGGATTTCATAAAATCCTTAATAAAAGTGTTCTAAGCCAAGATCCAAACCAACCAGCTCCATGGTGAATAACATCATCACAAACTTTGATTTGAAGCAAAAAGTATTTAAAGACCTGCGTACTTTACATCTTTCATGAGGGAATGAAAAGTCAAACACACACTGTACTTTCAGTGTCAAAATAAAAGCTTCAGGTGAAGGTGAAGTAAAAAAGGACAGAAAATGGGGCCTGGGTATCTCAGTGAGTATTGACACTGACTACCACCCCTGGAGTCGCGAGTTCGAATCCAGGGCGTGCTGAGTGACTCCAGCCAGGTCTCCTAAGCAACCAAATTGGCCTGGTTGCTAGGGAGGGTAGAGTCACATGGGGTAACCTCCTCGTGGTCGCGATTAGTGGTTCTCGCTCTCAATGGGGCATGTGGTAAGTTGAGCGTGAATCGTGGAGTGTAGCATGAGCCTCCACATGCTGTGAGTCTCCGCGGTGTCATGCACAACGGGCCACGTGATAAAATGCGTGGATTTACGTTCTCAGAAGCGGAGGCAACTGGGACTTGTCCTCCACCACCCGGATTGAGATGAGTAACCGCGCCACCACGAGGACCTACTAAGTAGTGGGAATTGGGCATTCCAAATTGGGGAGAAAAAAAAAAGGACAGAAAATTTATTACTTATTTAAAACTAATCTAATCCTAAAAATAATAATGATAATTCAGTACTCTAGTATGTATCCACTTGGGAGAGTGTTTTCAAAAAGCTCAGTTTTCACTGACAAAAACAGAGTCACAGTGTGGACGGAAGGCTAAAATGTAGAGAAATATTTGTGTTTTTAAAAGAAAACGTATTAGTGTGGATGTAGCCTAAAGCATTAAGACAAAGTACAAATTGGCTTTAGAATCCAAAATATTGTTTATTTCCATATTACTGAACATAAGCCAGACATTGGCCTACAGTTCACTGCAATCCATTTTGTAATTGAATTCGTCAATCTGTCTGAGGTAGACTTATTATGAGGGCTTTTCTAAGGACACGTCAATGTACACCTGCATCAGACGGACGCTTTTGGAGTGTCTCACTTTGGTTGCGTTGTGTCTTAATCATACCGTTTTTAGGTGGCTGTGTCAAGTTAACTGTAGTTAGCTACGTAGTTCCCTGCATTCGGATTTGCGCTCCATCAAGCTGTGTTTAAGCGCAAGAACGTGTTCTAATCTTGTGCTGTCTGCTGTCAGTGAGTGTGGTTTGTTCTCTGTATGAGCTGCTCGTTGCCTATACAGTCAGAGTTTCCGCTTACTGCCCCCTGGAGAAAAAAGGTTGTACTTCAAGCTTGAATTGCTCCGTTGGTAGGAATATTCCTTATTAGGGTCCGGGGACATGATTAATTGCATTTTATATAATGAATCGCACTGAATTAACGCGTTAAATCGACAGCCCTAAAATTTAAATATCCTTTCTTCAAATATTTGATTATGCATCGTGTCATGTATATGTGGACAGACAGATGAAGACTATAGCTCAACTATGCAAAAACCTGGTGTAGCTCCATTGTAACTTTGCATGTAAACATACTGAGCATTTACAATTTTCAGGAAGTCTCTCCACATGTTAAGCTGAGATACGAGAAGGTATTTGTGCACACTTGACCTTTAAATTATAATAGTCCATATATCAATATTCTATCAGCCACCTCTAGTTATCAGTGTCAGCCACTGAAAAATCAATATTGGCTGAGCAGTACTAATGTGCAGTACACTTACATGTGGGGTTATGCGCTCACAGTTCACAGGACAGGAGTATGAGCACTGCTTTGGTGCCATGAGGATAAAAGCCGAGCGTTCCATGAATAAAGAGCGTGAGGGTGGAGGCGAGGGTTCGAGAGGGCAGTGGGGGGTGTCTGTGAGCTCATCAGTGGGGGTTTATACTCTGTAACGGCCCACAGCAGACAGGTGCTTTACGACATGTTGACACAGCTGCTCTGCCACTTCCTGTTGATGTCTCTCCACAGGAGCGCCCATCGACAAGTGCGAGGACCCCCGCACGGGCACCCGAAGAGAAGGCCCATCCCAGTTATTACAGAACTGCAGAAGTTCTCTAGAAAAAGAAAAAGATCCTTGGCAGGAAAACACCCTCATGACAATGAAACACGCATGAGAGAGGGCGGCTGCGCACAAACGCTGCCATCGCAGTAAGGTCACGGCTTTGAGAGTTAGTCAAATGTGAGTTTAGAGAAGGCAAATGTGCCGTGCCTCCTCCGGTGCAGGCTTATGGAAACGCATGCAAACGCAGGGGTGTGTTAGCGCCCGCTCTAATGGAAGGCTTTTCAAGGATTTGATTGCGATGAGAACATGCAAAACTGGGTCAGCCCTTTTCTTTAGGCACTGAATGTAAACACCAGAGATTACAGCGGCAGGCTTAATTACTTTTACAAGATCCACAGCTGCCTTTTACTGCCGACAAACTGTCACCACGTTCACAATGTGACGAGCGGCATTACAACAACACACCATATTTATCTGTCACGTTCTGAATGAACATTTAGAAGAAGAGAATAAATGCAATCACAAAAAAGGAGACTTTGCTTTCCACAAACAAACAATTGTACTAATTTATGTACTGCAGAATAGATTTTAGAAGCCTTTTATGAACACACAGAGAGGTGAAAGAAAACCACAGCAGATTAAACAAGGAGGACACTTTTCAGGAACAGACAGGAAGAGTTTGTCACATTCAAAACAGTGTAATGCTCATTTCTGTTATGATATGTAAATGATTTTCATTGTGTGTCACGGAAATGACTCAAAAAACACAAGTCACCAGTGTCTAACCTCCATCATACTACACACAGATCTCAAACACACACACACTCTCTCCTTTAACACATTTAAAACCCCATTATTTACTTTTTTTTTAAACCATCTCTCTCTGATGGCGGTAAACACTAAAATATCTATCTAGCTAATCCTACTCAACCCACTCTGATCGAGATTCGAACCTGCGTGTCCGGAATAGGAGACGGGCGCACTAACGATGAGACTAAACGATACAACCACTCAGTCTCAATAGCGAGTGTGCCTCTGGAGGCCAGGGGAGTGAGGTTTACACACTGCATAGATATCATGTACTAGCTGGAATATATAGTGTGTGTATATTGTGCTGTTTAATCATATGTTACCTAATAACACCACATTCAAATATTTTTCTTTCACTTTATTTGCTTATTTAAGGAAGAACTATTGTAAATTCTACTTTCTGTCTCCACCATAACAAACAAAACACTTTTGTTCAGAAACAAATAACTGCTTGCGTTTTACAAGACACCACTTCACGTTATCCCTTTTGAATAATCAATGTGCATTAATAAGCTTACTGTAAATGTTATATGGCTATGGCGAGCACGACGAGCAAAATATTTGGGCTGTGTCTCAAAACGTAGGGAGCGCCCAACCTAGGCAGCAGCAGTTTTGGGCATCAAAGAAACATCACCATCCGCACACTCGAAACGTGCCTATGACGCCCAAACTGCAGCTATCTAGATAGGGAGCTGACAAGATTTTGAGACACTCCCCTAGTTATGAATAATAATCGCTGCCCTAACACATAAGCTCATATTCTGAAAGGAAAAGCCTGTTAGACCCTACGGAGAGGAAGACATTTTTATTTATACGCGTAATTAATGCAACACACACACACATTCATCAACACACACACAATACACACGCACGCGCTCGATGAGAGCTGACTCTCTTTATACTGCGACGGTGGTCTATCTCTCCCCACTTATAACACTATCATTCTTTTAAAGCTCTATAATAAATACATATACACTCTTCTCACCTGTAAAGAGAGAAAAATCCTATTTCCGTCTTATAAATGGCAGGGAGAGTATATATCCATCGTATCAGAGCGCTCGGCGGTACATTGTTGACACGCTCGTCGAAGTCAAGCCGAACGGAGCCGGTGAGGGGAGGAGCTTCCTCTCTGTGGGGGGGGCGGAGCATATGTAAGTAGCTTACCGCCTCCGGGGAGTGAAGAAACCAATCCAACTACGGTGAAGGCTTGGTTTATAAATATTAAGTAGGGTGCGTGACTGGACGATGTGCAGGAACTTCATGGTATAAAAATTAATATTCATAAGATAGGACTTCAAAAGCATAGCGAGGAGGGGGAGGGGTGACAAGCACCTGCTCTCACGGGTCGGGAAGACCCTACGGTGTACATCAAATTAAACTCTCTCTGTGCAATCATCAGCGTACTAAAATAAAAAATCACAAAATCACAAATGTCAAATACCATATTACCATCTAAGACTTATTCCTAGGTCTTCCCAGGTCTTGCATATAATCTAAATAATGAACAATAAAAAAACAATCGCTTAAAAAAATTAAAAGAAGGAAAAAAGTACCAAACAGTATGGAACAATATCAAGGTAATCGCTGAAGTATCTTGGAGAACCAATCAAATTCAATAGAACATGAATATGCTAATCATATCTCAATCATAACCAGACTAACTGTTGGGTATGTTTAGGACTACCCTACATCTACTGTATGCTAGAGCACAAAACTGTGATGACTGAATATTTTTTAACACCATGATGAAGAGCAGTTTGAATTTTGGTGGTCATTGTTTACATCTATAAACCTGGGTGGGACTGAAGTGAGATTCAATGAAATGAGCAGCAGGGGGCAGCACATCCTCTTCCTCGTCAGACAGACCACATTCATACTGTACACTATGCAGTGCACCTTCAGGGACACTGTATGTGACATTACAGTCAAGTCCTACACATATCAGAATCAGCTTTATTGCCAAGTATGCTTACACATACAATGAATTTGTCTTGGTGACAGAAGCTTTCAGTGTACAACAATACAAAAACAGCAGCAAGACATGGATAATCATAAAAAATAAAAAATAAAACTAATGTGTGTGCTGAAAGCCACACACACACACACACACACACAAACACACACACACACACACACACACACACACACACACACACACAGAGAGAGAGAGAGACTTCCTTAATATGACAACTGAACAACATTTAAATGTTTAGAAATACTTAAGGTTTTCACAATAGCAATGATACGAATTTGTGAACAAACCTCTTATGCTAGCACGCTAGTGCTATTTGAGTTCCCACTTGTGTTTTTCCAGTAAAAATATCTAAACATCCTTAAAACGAGAAAAATTTACTTAAGAAGCAAATTGACATAAGATAACCAAATTTACTAATGTTTATGTTGAATAACCAGTAAAAAAAAAAAAAAAAAAACTTTGCCACTGGAGTAAGAAAACTAAACTTGATTCAAAGGGAAAACAAGTTTATTTTTCTTACCTTAAAAAACTTAATTTTCTTGTTGTAAGCATAAATCCGACTAAATTTAGTTAAAAACAAGACTATATCATATGTCATTTTGCTTAATAACTATTTTTTTTTTTAGTATGTTTACATATTTATACTGGAAAATAAAACAAAAATGTTTTTGTTTTTTGTTTTTTTTTTGCAGTATATTTTTCCGGTCTGTGGGGGGGCGGAGCATACATAAGTAGCTTACCGCCTCCGGGGAGTGAAGAAACCAATCCTACTACGGTGAAGGCTTGGTTCATAAATAAGTAGGGTGCGTGACTGGATGATGTGCAGTAACGTCAGGGTATAAAAATTAATATTCATACGTTTCATCTAGCTTAAAGGGGTCATGACATTTTCCTTGATCTTTTGACATGTAAGAGTTAATTGTACTATGAAAACATACTGTAAGTTTCAGAAATCAAAACTTCCTCCTCAGTACAAATAGGACATTGATTTACTGTAAACCGAGCCACAAAAATGGCTTGTTTGGATTTTCCCTACTTTGTGATGTCTACAGCAAGACATCAACACCTACTTTTACATCATCGCACCCCTGGCCTACTCAATTGCGCTCAGTCAGAAAGGTGAAGAGGAGAGAACAAGACAGATGGGCCTAATATTCCTGCACACCAAAGGAGACTTACACAGAACACCTTCTTGTGCCCATCTGGACTATTTTTAAATGTTTTTCTACATAAGCATGCAATAGACGAACTGCTTTGACTGTTATCATGCATCTCATGCTGCTTTTAAAAGATGCAGTGTCAAGTTATAACTCTCAAAAAGACACTTCCATTCTGTGTCTTGCTGTTTTGAGTATAAAATAGTTTTTGCACAAATCTGAAATTTTTTTATTTGTAAACATGCATTGGATGGATGTCTTTGATGTGTTTCCGGCGATGTGCCCCACATTTTAAGAGCGGTACAATCTCAACTTTTAAAATCACATCTGTTCTCCTCCATTCCATTGCTGCCACTGGCTGGGACAACCCTGTCTTTTCCAGAGTAAACAGACAATGGAAATGTGAGATGTAGCGCCTGTAAAGACCAGCTTTGGCCTCTGTTGTAGCATTCCAAAATCAGGAAATAGTGACTTAAGTTAAACAAATTTCATGATCGCATCAGTGCAGGATGACGTATGCGCGTAACGTACATTGGATTATGTTTGTTCAACACATTTCAGCGTGTATTCTATGTGTTTTCAGCCCATATCAGTGCTGATTGCTTATGAACCAGTCACAATATGATTCAAGTTTTTCAAATGAACTGTTACTGAAAGATGGGGCAGTTAAAAACACTATTGGACCTGACCATAAAAGAAACGTAAGTAACCAGTTCCATTCACAAATGTTTTGGATGTCATGACTGTTTGATATTTATAGTTTATGGTTTTGCTGTATTTGAGTGAACAGTTTGATACATTGGATGGAATATGTTGGATGTGCATTATGTGTAAACCCTGAAATTGAGTTTTTTATTGTTGGGGAGCTGGTTCATTCTCTTCCAAATAAGTTTCAAATGTACTTTATATGGCTGTATTTGAGGGGCTACACGATGTTACCCAATAATAATAGTGGCTGTTTACATTGAAGTTTAAAGGAGATGCTGAGGCCAGAGGGCCAGAGACAGGGTAGAAAATTATATTATTACTAAATGATTACTGTTTTGGTGCAAAAAAACAAAAAAACAAAAACAAAACTATACTAACATTATAAGTGGACCTCAGAAAATATAAAGACTTATATATGAAAAATGTCTGTCATTACCCCTTTAATCAGCAATACTTCCTTTGTCAACAAGCTTCATCACAGAGACCATGCTGGTCGACCAGTCTTGCTAGTGAACACCATGGCTATACGGGCCAGACCAGCACCAAACTGGAACTAACCAGCAAACCCCAGCCTAAGCTGGTCTTTCATAAGTGCAGATACCTCGTTTGAAAAGCATTTAGGCTTTTACCATTGATTTATTAGTCTATTAGCTACTGCCATGACTGGTGTATTCTAGAGATGAAACGATGACATGAGCGTGTTTACATGCTCGTTCTTACATGATTATGCTTAATAAGCTGACAACGTGTTTGGTCGTGTAAAGTAATAAACGGCATTCTTTTATCGGTGTAAGGTCATAAATGGCGTAAGAATAGACCGGTGGACATGGGTAGACTTTTGCCAATTACGCTGATTTAGTGTGGCATGTAAACACCTTTACTGGTGTTCTCACTGGCTTATCCAATGTGCGCACGTGTTGAACACGTCTCTTCACGATTTGACATCAAAAGCAGAGAATAACATGCTTATTTCAAATCTCATGTAAACACAGTTTTCTTGCTTTGTCAGATTTGTAAAAAAAAGCTGATATTTAGGAGTAATCAGCATATTGGTGTGCAGGTACTCTCCTTGTTAGTATTAAACTTGAGTTTTTGGCGATGGATGGGCCAAACTTCTGGATTTATCATACCTAACACATTTATTGTAACTAACATGTTAACATGAAAAACAAAACTGTTAATAATATGCATTTATTTATATTAAAATAGTATGTAATTACGTTACAATTTGTATTTAATTAACATTTTTAAGGTCTGGCTGTAAATGAAGAACAAACATGACCTCACACCCTCAACTAACAAATAGGTTTTGATTAACTTTACTTTAAAAATAAAAACATACAATGTAGGGTTATTGTTTATGAAATCTGAGGAAGAACATTTAGATATGCTTAAGTCTGTATCTTTGTCAGTATCAACACACATAAGAAAACAATGGCAATCTAATGTTGAACTGTCTTTTTACCAAAAATTTAATACAGCCTAAAACTGAAAAAAGAGCATTATGTCTGTTTTTCCTTTTTCTTTATTATCCTCCCATTCAATGAAGGGACAATTACCCTTTTCTTGACCTGCACACATAATTTGCACACAGGAGCCATATATTTGTGCAGATAATAAATAATCATAAGAAATTATGTTTTGATGATGTTCAGGATTGTGAATTCTGACACACATCTGTATACAACTAAACACTGTCAGGATTTATGCATAGGCAAGTTCAGTGACACATCACATAACCTTTTTACCAGCACTACAGAAAAGAATTGAGAATAAAATAAAAATTTTCCTGTGTATTTTATTTGAAGCTTTGGTTTTCTTCATCGATTTATCTTTTGTGAAAAAGGGTTGTGCATATGAGCTGACATCACTTCTGTAACAGCTTTGACATTTTATAAGTCTGTAGTTTTTACTGCACCTAGCGGATAAACAATTTGCATAAATACATTTGTGCAGATGCACTCACCTAAAAGTTGCTGGTTCATGTTTTGGAAGAGTGTAACTCAACTATGCCCAGGCAAGCTTAAACACGCGTGTTCATTTGGAACTGGACCATGAATAGCTTGACGACCACCGATGCTATTGTTGCATGTGTCAAGCGTTGTTAAACTCACCGCTGAGTTTAGCGCAGAGAGGGCTTGGATGTTTACCCCCACGATTTGATCAAAAATAATTTGGAAAGTCAGATAAAAGTGATTGGCTGGCCTCATCAAATCACTGACTTACATTAAATAAAGACATTACATCATACCGGGAGACTCCGAGAAGTGGTGGTACGCAAGAAAAAATGCCAGTACTCTGTAGAGTAAATTATAGAAGTGCAGGTACTGTGTACCGCTGCGTACCGCCCCACTTCAAGCACTGGGTACGCATGTAAACGTGATCACTGACAATAAGAAAGAAAAAAAAAACTGTTTTTTCTCAACAGTATTCCGTATGACAGCCATATCGGGACAAAAAAGTGATCAAAACTCACACAGATGAATTTGCACATTCTGATTTTGCATTTGTGATGTGGACCGTACTCTTTTGTAAGAGTGGATTAGAGAGGAAGCGTGAGGCTATGTTTCACTGACACTCCTGAGAGCCGCCCACTTCTCAAGCAACTTAACTGGCACTTTCCAGAGGTCTGCACTAGGGGAAGAGGCTGAAGAAACATTTAAGAGGCACCCTTCCTCTTGTCAAAACATTAGAACACACTTCTGAGTGCTAGATCCTGTGTGTGTGTGTGTATGTCAACTTGCACATCTCTTGGAAAAGCCTTCAGCCTTCATGACGCCAAAGAGTGCAGGTCCGGGTGACGACATAATCCTGAGAAATGTGCCGGTGAAGGTACGGCTTTAATCTTCTATCTGCATGTCTGCAGGACAGCCGCACCACTTGCATGCTTCCAACCAAGCCATCATTTCAATCGGACACATGCATATAAGTTAACACTAAAGCCACAGTTGAAAGAGAGTGAGGTCGTCATGTACACTCTTCACCCGAATAATTCATTATGATAGTAAACATTCATGATGTGATCAATGCCATGAGGATGCTTTTCTAAAAACTGACATTTACATTTATATTCCACAGAGTAAAGTGTTTGGAGGAGTTCAGTTCACCCTGCGGTCTGATGCATCCAAACACCACATATGTCCTATAATGTACATGTCTCTCTCTCTCTCTCTCTCTCTCTCTCTCTCTCTTTCTCTCTAGCCTTGGGCATTCTTCTCTTAATTAAATAAAAGGGCTTAAGCTTACAACCCGCTTTTGAAGGATCTTGCTGCTATTAAATTCATTACAATACATCACCCACCGGAGACGAGGCTGTTGGCAATGAGTGGGACTTGAAGAAATTAATGAATTAATGAAGGACTCAAAAACAAAGAGAGAATATCCTTCTCTGATCCACCCTGCGCTACACCCCTCAAAACCATCTTAAATGCACGGTCAGATCTCTGCGATGTGAGAAAGGTGCCTGATGTTGTTCCTTAGGGCTTCTGCTGCCTGCCAGGAACAATTCCAGGCACCTTTGTGTGACAGCCTCAGATCTCTGAACAAAGGTCTAATTTGCATATATTATTGTTGTTCTCATTATATCGTAATGATCTGTATATGAATAGAGTCAAGATAATGCAGGTATGGTATATGTGTGTGTATCATTCATTTGTAGATGCCACAATCATGACATACAGTACAATAATATTAGGCTTAACCCTGGGTTAACATCTATTTTTAAACACAGAATTAAGGCCATTGGGTTAAGCAACATTTCACATAATAAAAAAGAAGCTTTACAGAGAATATTGCCTTAGAAACCAAAGCAAGCAAGCTAAAGGTGACAGTGGCGAGGAGAAACTCCCTAGAAAGATACAACACAAATACAAACTATTCTTGAATGTTTACATTGCAAGGACAGATATATGAAAACATATTTTTGTCAGTTGAATAAAATTTAATCTTCTGATGTCTGATGAGTCTTTATAAAGCAGAATGAAATATTAATAATGTAAAATTCACTACCACCCCTGGAGTTCATGAGTTTGAATCCAGAGTGTGCTGAGTGACTCCAGCCAGGCCAAATTGGCCTGGTTGCTTGGGAGGGTAGAACCTCCTCGTGGTCGCTATAATGTGGTTTGCTCTTGGTGGGTGCATTGTGAGTTGTGCATGGATGCCGCGGAGAATAGGGTGAAGCCTCCACATGCGCTACATCTCTGCGGTAACGCGCTCAACAAGCCATGTGATAAGATGCGCGGATTGACGGTCTCAGACGCAGAGGCAACTGAGATTTGTCCTCCACCACAAGGACTTAGAGTGCATTGGGAATTGGGCATTCCAAATTGGGGAGAAAAGGGGAGAAAAAATAATAATGTAAAATTCAGTAATTTTTTTTTTTTTTTAAAGACATTTTTATTTAAACTTTTTTTTAAGTCCTCGTGGTTGTGTAGTGATTCACCTCAATCCGGGTGGTGGAGGACGAATACAGTTGCCTCCGCGTTTGAGGATTCACGCCATCCACCGCGGCATCAACGTTCAACTCACCATGCATCCCACCGAGAACGAACCACATTATGGCGACCATGAGGAGGTTACCCCATGTGACTCTACCCTCCCTAGCAACTGGCCCAATTTGGTTACTTAGGAAGCCTGGCTGGAGTCACTCAGCACACCCTGGGATTCGAACTAGCGAACTAGTGAACTCCAGGGGTGATAGCCAGCGTCTTTTACCACTGAGCTACCCAGGCCCCCAAAATTCAGTAATTATTAAACTTTTTGCTTTTTTTTTTAAACATTTGGGACACTTTCTTTATTCTTCTGAAATCTTTGACCAAACCTCTAGCACCACCTTGCGGGAGGTGACCCCAGTTTGAAAATCACTGCTGTGTGCAACAATGGTGTAGTAGAACGCTATGGTGAGTTGTGCAGCAACAGACAACCAATCATAAACTAAGCAATACTTACATTATTAAATATTCAACACAATTAAATATTACTTATTTAAAGGGGTCATGCCATGAGGAATTACATTTTCCTTGATATTTTTCTACTATTAAAAGATACTGTAAATTTCAGAACTCAAAAAGTAATCCCCATTGCAATAAATGCATTCATTGAAACCAAGCGGCAAAAACACCTCATTCTCTACTTCCGCAACTACCCTACGTTACTAGGGGTACATTAATTCATGACCATGAACATCAATGCCTACTTAAAATCACTGCACCCTTGGCCCCGCCCACTGGCACTAGTAAACAGTAAGTAAACAGTTTAATTCATGAGTATTTCAAATGTCGGATGCAATGTGTTGGATGTGCGCTGTGTGTAAACCCTGAAGTGTAGTAATATTTATAATATTGTGTGGTTGTTTACTCTCTTCCGTTTGAGTTTCAAATATTGCTGATTTCGAGGGGCTGCACGCTGTTAACCAATCATAACAGTGGGCATTTATATTGAAGTTTTAAGGAGGCACTTACGCCAAAACTGGGCGTTTCAGTCTGAGAACCAGGAGACAGAGTGGAAAATGATCATATAATACTAAACTATGACAAAATTGTAGTTACTAAATTACTAAATTGTAAATTATGTTTTGGTGCAAAAAAAAAAAAAAAAAAAAAAAAAAAAAAAAAAAACTGAACATTATCAGGGGACCTCAGGGAAAATAATAAAACAAAAAAATAAATAAAGCATTTCTTGACCCCTTTAATATGTATTTTATGCAAAACTTCCACATGCTGGGAAATGGCTAAAAACATCCAACAACAATGGCAAACATGTTAACCCAGTGGTTCTCAAATTTATTTGGTCATGCCCCCCTTTGAAACAACAAAAACGTTCACCTTGAGCATTAACCAAGGGTTTACACATGTACAGTGTGAAATCTCAGATTTCACCATCTCCAGAGTTAAGTATGAACAGTGTGAAACATGGAACAAGATAACCCAGGATTAAACTGACTCTAGAACTGACTCTTTCCTGACGAACTCTGATCTCTCCATCTCTGACCATTCTCAGCAACCTCCAGTGTGCTGCAGAGGCCAAAGGTCACAGTTCAGCCCTCACTCTCTGAGCTTTTGTTCAGGCAACAAGCGTCAGGTGTTCTGTCAGAGAGGGACATAAAGGAACGGGCCCCTGATGGCCCCTGAACACACAAGACTAAAGCCCCTCCTCCACTGCTCAAATAAGATTTTTTATGACAAAAAGTACCCCCCCAAAATGTCTTTACATTGGAGGCATGTAAATTCTATGCAATTACCATCTGATACAATCACTGTTCCATGATACCGCCAGAGTCCTTTTTGTTAGGGTAGAGTCAGGAGGAAACAACCTCGAAATAAAGAGTATGAAAGAATATGAAAGCACACACACACACACACACACACACACACACACACACATTATTGTATTTAAAGTAGCAGTATGTAGTAACCAGGGACAGACTTAGGAGGGTGGGGTCCCTGGGCTGGATTCATTGTTGGGGCCTTACTTTCACCATATTGTGCTCTTCTGAGAGAACCATATTAAGCAATGAGCAGCACTGGCTACAAACAGAGAGAACAGAAGCAGTGTATGTGAGTGGAGTGGATTTCCCCTCCCAGCTCAGAGCATTCTGTAATTGCTCCGCTTGAACTCCGCTCTTTGTTTTACATATCCCGCACCTCACTATAGGTGCCCCTATCCAGAGTAAAATAATCTGAAATTAATTTGTTTGTTTGTATCACTGCTATAGGGTTTCTATAAAGTAACTTAATCCAAACAATAAATGTACTCTCGAACCCATACATTTCCAAAATCTTAAAAAGATAATCCCATTCTACCATATCAAACGCCTTTTCGGCGTCAAGTGAGATGGCAGCGACCGGAGATTGATCATTCGCTACTGACAACATAATATTGATGAGACGCCTAATGTTATCAGAAGAGCTACAGCCTCAAATAAACCCCACCTGATCTACATGTATAAGTGATGTCATAACTTTACTTAATCGATTAGCCACAATTTTTGACAACATTTTTACATCTAACTGGATCAGGGAAACTGGGCGGTAACTTTCACACGCTTGGATCTTTGTCCTTTTTAAGAATCAGACTGATCTGGGCTTGTGTCATGGTTGGCGGAAGCTTTCCATTCTTTAATGATTCCATATAAACTTCTAACAAAAGTGGAGCCAGTTCTGTAGTATAAGATTTGAAAAACTCAGAGAAAAAGCCATCAGGCCCCGGAGACTTGCCTGTAGGCAAGGCCTTAATTACCTCATCTAGCTCCTCCAAGGTTATCTCAGAATCAAGATACTTTTTTGCTCAGTCATCAGTTTTGGAAGATCTAATGGTTCCACAAAGTTCCTTATATCTTCATCAGTAGATGAAGACGTGGAACTATAGAGATCAAAGTAGAATTCTTTAAAAGCATTATTAATATCAATGGCCAAGGTAAATATTTCACCACCCACAGATTTCACTGAGGGAATGGTAGAAAAAGACTCTCTCTGCTTTATATATCTAGCCAAACGTTTTCCTGCTTTGTCACCTGACTCAAAGTGTGACTGTCTTGCCCTGAATAACCAAAACTCCACTTTCCACGACAAAATAGTATTATATCTATATTTCAATCGGGTCAATTCTCTGAGGCCATCGGATGACATACGGCGCTTCAGCTCTGCCTCGGCACTTTTAATATTTCCTTCCAACTCCACAAGTTCTTGTGCTTTGGATTTTTTGGTGAATGAGGCATACTGTATGATCCGACTCCTAAGAACTGCCTTAAGTACCTCCCAAGCCACGCCCACAGAGGATACTGAGGACCAGTTGGTCTCCATATAAACACTGATTTCAGTCTTTAATATTTGTTGGAAATCAGGATTTTGCAAAAGGGACACATTAAGGTGCCAACTATATGATTTCTTTTTCTCTGTATATGGCAACACCTCTAAACTCACCAGGGCATGATCTGAGACTAAGATATTTCCAATTGATGAAATGAGGGATTTGGATATTAAAAAAAAATCTATTCTAGAATAAATCTTATGGACTGATGAAAAAAATGTATAATCCCTACCAGATGGGTTCAAAAGTCTCCAAATATCTGTAAGACCACGATTTTTAAACATCCTGTGAAGTGTCAATGTTGCTCTAGGAGGTTTACACACTTTTGCTTCACTATGATCAAGGACTGAGTCCATCAAAAGATTAAAGTCTCCTCCCAATATTATATCATGAGGGGTGCCAGCGGTTTGCAGCATCCCTTCAAGATCTATAAAAAAGCCCTGATCATCAGCGTTAGGTGCGTGAATATTAGCCAAAATCAACCTTTGCCCTTGAATTTCAACTAAAACAATAATGACTCTCCCTAATTTATCTTTAGTCTGTTTGAGACATTTGAATTGTAGATGTTTATTAATCAATATAATGACTCCTTTGCTCTTACTTGAGCCAGCACTAAAGAAAACATGTCCACCCCATATCTTCCCAAATTTTTCAGTTTCCTGCGGGGAGATATGTGTTTCTTGAAGAAACACTATATAATATTTCTTACATTTAAGAAAAGTAATAACCTTCCTTCTTTTTATGGGGTGCCCCAACCCATTTACATTCCATGTGGAGAGAGACAGTACACTCATATTAACATTTGACATTTTGATATAGTAGAAAAAATAAATTGTGTGTCAAAAACAAAATTATACAGACCACATTCCACATTAGTAAAACATTCAAACCCCGAACTTCCCCTCGAACAAAACAAACAGAAAAAAGAAAAACGTGCGCATTAACCCCGCGCATGAAAGCACCAACCGGCGACAATCCCTCTAAACTCAAAAGGTCCATGAACACCCACGAGCCCCACGACAACTTTGCCATCGGATTGCTCAATTTTGCCTCACAAATTTGTGAGGCAAAATTACACAACAGAAAATACTTTGTAAAATAAACCCCAGCCAATAGGAAGAATGAACACAAAGAATGTGTAGATTCATTCACAGAACTGTCTCAAAGGTGTGATCTTCCACAAAACAAATTCCAGCTGATATAAAACTGTTCAGATTCCTCAGACAGACAAACGAATGTTCAGTGAGCCAGCTGTTATGAGTTCAGCGGATGACGTAATCATTCTAATGTCCCGTAAAAATACTCAACAAAACAAACTCCAGCCAGCAGGAGGAATAAGCATGAAGAACGAACAGATTAATCCACAGCTGTTCCAAAGGAGTGTTATTCAATAGAAAAAGCTCCAGCTGCTAGGTGCAACCAATACAAAAATAAATAAAACCGGCATCCCGGTTCCCCGGATGGTCGAGTCAATTCACTCGGAGGCTGCATAAAAGTATATACCATGACTTACACAATCCGTCAACTTTATAAAAGACATCCTTTGTGTGAGCATGTAGATATTTTGTGGTCATCTGTAGTGTCCACTCTCAAACTGGCTGGGAACTTCAGTGCAAATTAATCTTTCATGAATGCAAAAGTTTCTTTAAGGAAAAGTGTTATTCACAAAACAAACTCCAGCCGTTCGGTGGAGCCAACGCAAAAAGAAAAAAGAAACCAAAACGATGCCCAGCTTCCACAAATGCCAGAGTAAGTACAGCGAGTTGACCCACTCACATGAGAAACACCCAATGGTTTACTCACCCACTGATTCTATAAAAGACATTGCCTGATTGGGACATGTAAATACTTTGCGACCGTCCTTCGTTTCTATTCTCAGTTTGGCCAGAAACATCAGAGCAAAAGTGATCTTTCGCTGATGTAAGAGTTTCTTATCTGCCGCATAACCGATCGCGTTTCTCTCGTTGAACTCGCAAAGTCCGGGAATAAGAAAATATTATGGTTCTTCCAAGAAAACTTCCCTTTGCTCCTCGCCTGGCGCAACACAAGATCTTTATCGGATGATCTCAGAAATTTGGCCAGAATCGATCGGGGCCTTTCTACCTCAGCAAATCTGTGAGCTGGGACTCTGTGAGCTCGCTCGATTTCCAGTTTATGGCCTGATATGTCGAGCAGACTCGGGAAAAGCTTGTCTAGGAATTTCACCATATCTCTGCCCTCCTCATGCTCAGGAATTCTAACAATTCGAACGTTATTCCTGCAGCTTCTTAAGATCTTCAAGCTTTTCAAGGAGATGTTCCAAATCAAAATTAGCGGTTAATTTCCTCTCCGAAGACTCCAGACAATCGATTCGTCTCTCAACATCAGTCACTCATCGCCTGTCAATCAACTCAAGAACGCGCATGCGCATTAGCTGTAAAAGCTGAGAAAATTTATCTGAGGTAAAGAAGCACCATTTTGATACCAGTGTTGTCAGATCTTACTGCTGATTTGAAATATGTTCTTTGATCATAATCTTGACCAACCATTTTGGAGATTTCGTCTTTCCCATTCAAGTAGATAGGAGCTGCACTGTCATGACTGGAAATAGCCTCCCAAGAGTGTTCCAAACGTGGCTGACAGGGGACTGACTTGCTAGAAAGACTTTGGTCGCACTCACACGTTCGTGCGGATCCAGCGAGCAGCAGCAATCTCCAGACAATTTAAACAGCCTGGATCGCTTGCTTGGATTGTGACCACTGACCGTCATGATTTGTGAATCAGAGGAATTTTTTATCCTGATCCTGAAGTTTTGATTCTGGCTAAAAGAATACAGAGGAAGATATTAGATGAGTGCTCGATGAGAAGAAAACGCTGGATTTTTGTGAGGTTTGTGAATTACATCTGTTTAAACAAGATATCTGCATATTTGCAGACAGTATATAATAGATGTTTTATTGATATTTTCCTTTTATCATTAGAAAAGTGACAGGGAACTGTTGAGGAAAGACTGTTAGAATAAGTGCTTCAGAGGAAAATGTATGTGTTCCACAGGATGCTGGATCTGCTGAAGTTGTGTGAGGTTGGTTTATTACATCTATTTACGAGATATGTGCAAATTTGCAGACGATATATGATATTATTTTTATTGATATTTGCCTTTTTATCATTAGACAAGACAGTTTAAAGTTACAGGGAACTGTTGAGGAGAGAGAGGGAGAATGAAACAGGTGAACACTAACATTATGAGCTCAAACACGTCTGCCACGGCTCTGCTATGCGAACCGTTTAAATGACACTGTGTTGCACACCAGTCTATAAATGTAGTAACATGATGGCACGTAGCAACAATATGAACCATGACTGGTCATTTACATGTCTCAGTCGCTTTACATGCAAGCAGGCGATTTTAGGCGCCCTCAAGAAAAAATTGGCCAAACAGGACATTTTATCGGCTGATGCCGATTATTAAAAAAGTCAGAATAAACCTGGAATGACACTTTTTAAGGAGGCAGGATATAATTTGTGCAAGTACAAATAAGATTTAGAAATAATTTCAGCAAATATCGATTCAACAAAAAGGTAGGCCTCAAAAGACATACAGTACAGCACAGAGTACTTGTATGGTACTTTAATATTGTTTTTGATTTGTTTTTTCATTGTTGGAGCTTGACAGATCCTGGTCGCTGTATGCTCATTGTATGGAAAAGAGCAGTGTAAACATTAAGCTAAACATCTCCTTTTGGAATCCAAGGATGAAATCAAGTCATATGGGTTTGGAGCAACATGAGGGTAAGTGAATGATGACAGAATTTTCATTTTTGGGGTGAACTATTCCTGTGGCCTGTGTATGTATTCGTGTACGTGTGTTGCTGGACAAAGACTAGTATTTAAAAAAGAAAGACATGGCAACATCTCAGCAAAGTATCTCAAAACACTGCTACACACTACCACATAACTCTTTAGCTTCATTAAAGAAATTCACCACCTCTTCATATCTCTATCACATGTTTATCAGGAATGATGTGTGTAGGGTAATAACACTTACTGACTCCACCTACAGAACAGATGGCTGTCTAAAGCTAAGCAACTAACTTGGCCAAAACAATTATTTGTCAAATTATAAAATACCACTGCATAATCTTCACCAGCATAACTCATTTACAGGGGATTATGGGAGGTGCTGAAACTAGTGCTAGACAAAGGCGAGGGAGGGTATGTGAGGTATTTTCACATGAACGCCACACCCCATTCGACACATTGACTTTTTCACCCTTAAATGCATCAAGTGAATCTGTCTGTGTCCCGCAAGACTACAAGGAACACCCCCTCACAATACGCCCACTACACGTAATGCCCCCCTTGGATCATCAAGCGATTCTAAAAGAACTTTTAAAATCCTTTGCAATTGCCGTATGATTCATTTTCTCTTAACTCTTTAAATATGACAAAGAATAACTTTTAAATTATATGTCACATATCATATTATTAAACGGAAGATATAAATGGTAAACTGAACTTACCTGTTACAATATGTATGAGCCCTTCCTGGACTTCCTAGGTTGCCTATTAAAGCCTGTAGACTGATTTTCATGCGAAGGGAGGGGGTTGCTTTTGCCGGGAAAATCCAAAGGATGTGACGTTTATGCACGCTCCCGAGAGCCTTGCCTCATGCTTCTCTTCCGCTATTCAACAGCGACAACAAATTGCAACACTAGGTAATGTTATCTTAGAGATGGAATCCAGCAAACATCCAGCTCCCAGCACAACACCGACTCCTACACAAACTCTGAGTAAGCCAAAAAAAAAAAAAATAATTATCTACTGAAACCCATCTGGCTAAGCGGGAATGTGATCGTGGTCGAGCGAAAACTACAGTGAACATCGGCAGGGCATTTGATTCCTGGAGGGACCTTCATTTGGTTTTGGGGATCAAAACCAAACCTGAATTGCTGTTCTTCTTATTGGACA